>NC_081558.1:196475877-196784538 GCF_022355385.1 Mustela nigripes
GTGGGATTATGGACATTGGGGAGGGTATGTGCTTTGGTGAGTGCTGTGAAGTGTGTAAACCTGGTGATTCACAGACCTGTACTCCTGGGGATAAAAATATATGTTTATAAAAAATAAAAAATTAAGATTAAAAAAAAAGAAGTATAGGTAGAGCAAGTTTACTTGGACTTTTTATTGTTATTATTAAAAAATTCAAGGTAAAAAAAAATAAACAGTAACAAAATACAACTGCTCACAGTGACTACTAAAATCTGTCACTCACTCAGTAATGTCACAGTTTTGTCAGTTTCTCTTTTAACACTGACCATTTGAGTGTACTCCTTAATTAAGATGTTTAAGTGTGAAAATAACAAGTTATTCGAAACATAAACCATTGTGTTTAGCAATAGTTTTATTTTGATAGGCATTGAAGTTTGGAGTTAGCAAGGAAATTTGTAGCCTATCTATTCCAAACACCTACACAATTTTGGAGAAACTTCAATGACTTATTTGAAAACCCTCCATCTAGGGGCACTTGGGTGGTTCAGTTGGTTAACCGTCTGCCTTCAGCTCAAGTCATGATCCCAGGACTCTGGGATGGAGCCCAGTGTTGGGCTCGCTGCTCAGAGTGGAGCCTGCTTCTCCCTCTACCTGCCGCTCCCCCTGCTTGTGCACTCCCTCACTCTCTCTTTCTCCATCAAATAAATAAATAAAAATCTACTAGAAATAAATAAATATAAAATAAAACTACACATCCAGTTGTAGTATCTTGTTATGAGTCCCCCAAATCCCAGGCCTATAACCTCATCAATTAAAATATTCTTGGAGAATCGTTAATGTCTACTTAGCAGCTAATGACTGTGCTTCTATTTGTATATTAGGAAACAACTTTCTTATTTATTTATTTATTTATTACTTTGGAAAACTAAGTTTCCTTGTTTTCTTTTTTTTTTTTAAATTTCTGCATCTTACTGGTTTTTTCTTCTCTCTCTGTCTCTCTCTCTCTGTCTCTATCTCGTTTTAGATTTCTCTCTCTACTCCTGGGAACAGGGTACCCTACACTTTCAAGACTACTAACACTGCTATGTTAGTTTGTCTGGTCAGTGACCCTTCAATCTTAGAGATTTGGGCAGAAAAAGGAAACAGTAGGAAGCAGTCAAGACCAAGCATCACCTGTGTGTTGATGTGACCCTTTGCATCTCTAGTGAACCAAGGGCTTTAACTAACATTAGAGTTTTTGGAGCCCAACAGAAAGTCCTCTGAAGAGGTACTACCACTGAGTTCTATAGACATTGCCACAGATTTCTATTCTCATTCAAATTGAAAGCTTACTGATTTCTAGCTAACTGGCTATTAAAATGGCAATTCAGAATACATTCTGCTGGTTGTGTTAAATGGAACCAACTACAGGTGACCCTGCCCCCTCCTCCAGCTCCAACAAAGAAAAAGATTTTTATTACCTTGGGGTTTTTTTTTTTAACTTTTTAAAATTCATTTGACAGAGAAAGACACAGTGAGAGAGGGAACACAGCAGGGGAGGTGGAAGAAGGAGAAGCAGTCTTCCTACCAAGCAGGGAACACAATGCCGGGTTCAATCCCAAGACTCTGGGATCCTGACCTGAGCCGAAGGCAGACACCCAACAACTGAGCCACCCGGATGCCCCTACCTTGATTTTTATCTTTGCAAATATGTGTTTTTCTTATTGTAATTCTTTCGATTTATCAGATAAATAAAGCTACATGCAACATAGCTTCTACAAAGGTTTTATATTAAAAAATAGGGTCAAAGTTAGCAAAATCATTTACTTACAAGTTTTCTAGCCACCATATTTATGGATTTTTTTTCTGATTTTGTTTCAGTCTAAAAGAAGCATGATAGCTTTTTTATTTATCATTTATACAATGACTGTTGTTTTGAATCAATCATTACCATTCTCGGTAACAGATTGAAAACAGATTGTTGTGTATGAACAATATCCAAATTTAATATTTTAGATAAGCCTCATTTTGTCTAAAAGCTGATAACTAGGGAAGTTATAATTAGAATATAAGAAAAAAATGTCATATAATTAAGGTTAGGCTGTCCTTTTAATTCATATCCATAATATTCACATGCATTCATTAATTTCAGATGTAATTGGAAGGCACATAATTAATGCAATGGCTCTGAATATTTATCAAATTACCACCAATCATCATAGTTTCTTGATGATGTTCTACAACACACTGCATGGATATCAATAAGATACTAATTACGAATTACTAATTATAATGACTCCACAAGGCCTAAAAAACAGCATTACCGTTTAAATTAAATTTAGTTTTATTGACTTAATTATTAAAGGATGAGCTGTTTCAAGCTGTAAAATTTTGAACTGATATTTTAAATTACTTCTGTTATAATTAATGCCAATTCTTCCGAAAGTAGGAAACACAAACAAAAAGATGCTCAGGATAAAAAGGTCGCACAAATTAACACATGCTTGCTTACTAGATGCCATGAAGTGAGATAAATGTTAAAATACATTGATACATTTTTATTTCAGCTCTTAATTAAAAAACACACACACGCAAGTAAGTAATGACCACACACATGGAAGTAATGACCTTTCAAGAATTTCTCAGAAAACCTTTTTACATTCCATAAATGCAAACATACCTAAAATGTATTAAAACAATAATAAGGACCACCTCTGATTTTTCTACTGGTATTATGTAAAACACTATTGTAATTAATCTGCTTCTCTCCAAGTTTGAAGTCCCCTGCCATGCATCGGCAAGGTGATCATTCTCTAATGAGTCTTTTCACATTATAAACTCTAGAAGAGTAATCTTTTAATCAATTAAATTATGTATTTAAGGAACAATTCAAACTTAATTAATTTCAGAACTCATCAGATGAAACTTGGTTCAGAAACGCAGGCAAATCCAAATTGTTTCCAACTTCAAAACATTACTTTTAGCTGGAAACACATGTTAATTACTTAGGCATGCCAAAATTAATATCTTAATTAATTTTTTTCACATTTGCGCTGACAAGTGGTATACATTTGTAAATGTACACTTTGTGTTAAAGGACGCTTGTGTAAGTTCACATATTCAGACCCCTTTCAAGGGTGATTAATTCAGGGGATCTCCAGCTAGGAAACCCTAAAAGGCTGTGGATGGAAAGCAAAAGCAAAACAACAAAACAACTTCGGTACTGACTATCTTTCCTGACTTTATTGTTGGTAGTTCTATCACTATCAAATTTAACAAATATTTTCCAGGACTTGTGAAATAAAAGAGGCCTCCCCGTTAATTTGGAAGGTGCCCGTGCCCTTCATCATCCACAAAATGGAGGAAAGTTGGAAAAAAGGCAGACAGAGGCAAGGCACACAGCCCCGACCCCCCACTCCCCTACCACCATCCAAAGAGGAAACTACCCTTAAAATGAAAAAGACCCCATCCTGTATTCTACAACACCCTGAAAAGAGCCCTCCACCCTTTCCCAAGTAAACAACTATATGATAGGTAGGTAAGCACAAGGACAAAAACTCAATTGGGTGACAGGCACATGGAGATTTAATCAGATTAAAACAGCCTGCCAACATTCTCATAAAAATCCTAGACTTAGAAACTCCACCAGCAACTCTCTAGGATCCCCTTCCTCTTCAAGAGCTTTGTACTATTGTTCAATAAATATTGCTTTGCTGCCCACCACTCTTCATCTCTTCATCTGGTCTACCTCTTCAGTCTTTGAATCAGCATGACCAAGAACTGCAGGCACTAAAGGAAACGAAATCCTGAAAGATACATGGTTCTGACATTGCAACAAAAGCTACATTATCAATTGCCTGCTTGTATTCTTAGTGATGAACTCAGATTAAGGATAGCAGTGTCCTGTATTTTGGATTGAAATAAACAAGTTTATTTAAAGCTGAACTCACTAAATACTAGATTATAATATAGATGATTTTTTAAAAGCTTCACTGAAAATTTTCCAAGGAAACTAGTTTTCCACAATAATGTCACTGATACCACCTTTCAAAGCATAAAATGCTTCAACTTCATATACTCTTTGAATCCTATATTGCCTATTTTTTTTTAATTTGTTATCTCTCTCCCATATGGAAAATCTTACTTTATTTGAGGTCAGTACTGGAAAACTTCTAGAACAGTACTTTCTGAGGAGTCCTGGCTATATCTTTATTTTACTCTAGAAAATCTTTCCTGCTGTCTCTGAAGGCAATTTAGGATGAATGGTGTTAACCAAGATGTCCTTAATATCCTCCACAGTTTAACTAAAATTTAGACAGGCTTCTTCCTGCCTTTAGATCCCTGACCTCCTTTTCACAATGGACCTTACAGAATAGAGGTAGCCTAAACACAGAGAAAAGCATTCCATATCCAATGGCCCTAATCACAAACTCAATAAACAACCCATCAGCAGACTCATTGATCAACATTCCCTAAGACCCTCTGAAACCCTGCCCCATAAGGTTAATGAGGTTGAAACTAGCAGAAAATTTCAAGCCTTTTTTTCAGGAAACTACTTCTCCTTTAGCAGCTAGAATGTCTTTTCAGACCCCACTAACAAATCCACTAGCTGTCTCTGCAGAAGCCGGAACTCAAGGTCAACCAATATGCTTCCAGCCTATGAACAAGCAAGGCCCTGCATTCCCTACCAGAGATAATCAGCCCCAGATATGTTCCAGTTTATACTGGCTCTCGGAGCAGGCCTTAGCTTCTTTCCTTATCCTAAGATAACCTCCTGATATCAGGCACTAACTCTGCCTAGTACTAATGTTGTCTCCAAACCAAAGTGAACATGGGATGTACATTATATATATGTTTGCTCAATGTACATGCTCCATCTTTTCTTATGACTAGTCATAAGTTTCCCTGCCCCTTTAATCAATATACATGTAATCTCAACCCCTTATAAAACCTTGTTTTCTCCCTCTTCTGAGAGGCAGAGTTGAGAGTCACCCTCCTGTCTCCATTGGCTGCTTCTCATATAAAGCCTTTCCTTGCTGGATTCTTGGTGTCTCAGTGACTGGCTTTGCTGCACACCAGGCAAATGGACTTAGGTTCAGTTCCTCCAGTTCCTTTCCATCTAGCTCATCCCAGCCTTTAAAAACTTGGCCATTCATTGTTCCAGCAGAAATGAGCTCAGACTTAGTTATGGCCTCTCTCCCCTATGACAAGTCTCAGATAAATTCATCCTTGCCAGGTTAACATTGGCTGGTGTAATTTTCTTTGACAACCTTGTAAAAAAGGCAGTGATGTTACTGTACTTATGCATACAATGTTTGAACTAGGATGTACAATATGAGAATTTGAGGACTTCTCGGTGGTCTATAGTTATGAACAATGATGGCTTCTAAGGGTGAATGCTTATGCATTCTATGCATTCTAACAATCTGAGTTGTATTAGTTGTTGATACTGAAAGAATGAGACTGAGAAATATAGTAAAAGATAACAGAGATGGTCACAAAGTAATAAATATGTCAATTAATAGAAATTATCAGCATTAAATTCCCATAGGACATTTAAAAACTGATGAATGTGAGCTTAACAGAGACAAGTGTGTCAGATAAAAGGGCCTGCCTATAAACTAATTAACTGGTCTCTTCAGTTAATGTAAATTACTACACGGAAACAACCCTTCTTTGCACTATATTGTTGATAAATGGGTGCTTATAACTAATTATTTTTGAAATTAGACGCTTGTCCAATATTTCTTTTCAACAAACTACTCCTAGCCTATATGGACCTGTTCCCCCTGCCCTACCCTATGTTTATAAATGCAATTACATCTAAGATTTCATTTTCTTTTTCAAATTGTAGGACCCATTGTATTCTGATGTTAATACTAGTAAAGAATTTTGCTCTGTTGGCTCTGCAAAGGTCATAGAAATGCCCATGGGTAAATAAAGAAGAATCTTCAATGCATCTATGTATAGTTTTGAGGTTATCTGTTTGTTTGTTTTACATACAGTGACATCCATATCTCCTAGAATAATTAGAACATTAAATTACAATTTGCTCCAAAGTTCTATAAAAATATTGTTCAATTTACTACATTGTATCCTTGTATCTATACATTTATTTTTCCAGAATGACTTAATTTATTCCTCTTACAGTCATATTGAAGAACAAAGTGATTTTTGAGCCTATAATAAGTCAATGCATAATTCCTAAAGACATCCTCATGTGATTATTTTTTATCACCTAAGTATAAACTCTCTTCCACAGAAATTCAGCAAAAAATTAGGATAAAATGTTAATGAAAACCCCAAGGAAAGTACATACCAAAATATTACAATAAATAAAATATTGTAATCAAAATATCAAACTGAAATGTCTGACTCCAGATCTCTTGCTCTTAACCATTCTTTTCAGGAAAGAGGAGTAAGAAAATGGACTTTCCTTCAAAAAGCTTACAGAACAGTATGAGATGAAGATAATGTGTAGAGGTAAGTGATTCAGTCTGTTTACAATTTAGGAAACAGTAATAACAAACCAACAACAGTGGTTAACATCAAGACTAATAGTTGTGAAAATAACAATAGCTAATATTTGCTTTGCACATGTTGTATGCAGGGTATTTTACTAAACACTTTCCTAAAATATTTAACTTATATTTTTAATTTAATCCTTCTAAAATCCATATGAGGCTTACAGATGATAAAATGGAGAAAAGATAATGTAGTTTGCCAAAAGTCGTAACTGTGGTAAGTGACGAAGACAGCCAGTATTTTTTTTTTTTAACAGAATATTGATCTTAGGCAGGGGAGATGTCTATCTTTACCACTGTTTTTCCTCAAGAGTTCATATTTGGTTGGGCAAATCACCCTTTTATGTGTAATTTTTTTTTTCTAGTAGAGAAAAACAAAAATTCATGAACTTGTGGAATGCTATAGACACAGGCTATCACCAAAAGTATAAGGAAATTCTTCTAATCTTGCCACACACACACACACACACACTCACTCACTCATTTAGAGTGTTAATTTTATGGGTTAACTTGCCTGGACACAAGATGACCAGATTAATCATTATTTCTGGATTTGTCTGTCAGGGCTTTTCAGAATAAGATTTACATTGGAATCTATGAACTCAACTCAGCAAAGTGGACTGCCCTCCCCAATGTGGGTGGTCATCATGGGATCCAATGAGGACCTGAATAAAACAAAAAGGCTGAGGAAGAAGGGTTTAATTCCTTTTTTTTTTTTTTTTTTTTTTTTCCCTGCCTCACTGGTGAAGTGGGACTTCTCATTTCATCTTCTCTGACCTGGACCTGCAGACTAGAATTTACACTATCAGTTTCCTAGTTTGCAGATTCAGACTGAGTGATATTACTGGCTTTCCTGGACCTCCAAGTACACACAGCCAATCATGAGACTTTTCAGCTTCCATAATCATGTGAGCCAATCCCTCATGTCTAATGTCTATCTATCATCTACCTATTCGTCAGCTCTTCCACCTCTTGTTGATTCTATTTCTCTGCAGAATCTTGAATAATACTTTCAGGCACACACACAACATAGCAATACACACAGACACACGTTTGGGATTCTTATATCTCCACACCTGAAGAATTTAATTTTTAATGTGTCGCACCTACCAAAGTAACAGTCAATAAATACAAGTGCAGATAGAAAAAGGCAGCTTAAGACCAAACATAACTCAGTCAAGACTAAAACACCCTCAGTGACTCTATGAATTGTAGGTTTGTGATTCTCATCACATACTCTTTCCCCTTAAATGTTTTGGAATTTCTTTTAAAGATTTTATTTATTTATTTGTCAGAGAGAGATAATGAGAGGGAGCATAAGCAGGGGGAGCTGCAGAGGGAGAGGGAGAAGTGGGCTCCCTGCTGAGGAAGGAACACGTCATAGATTCAATCCCAGGACCCTGAGATCATGACCTAAGCCAAAGATAGATGTTTAATCAACTGAGCCATCTTGGCACTCAAATGTTTTGGAATTTGTTCTGAAAATATGCGGATAATACAGGATACAAAAATTTCTTCAACAGGCAAGTGTTTAACTTGATCCAGTGCATTCTTGTTCCTGTTTCAGTTTTAGTTGTCTTGTGTAATGTTAGAGAAGGAACTACTATTTTTTTCTTTCTTATGAGAGATCTATGACAACTGTATTTTGAACTGCTTCTTTCTTACTGTGAGAAATGCTTTTTGTGTCTTAAAAAAGAGTTATAACTTCCCTTTCCTATTCTAAAGGTACAGACTTTGATGCACTGTTAGTTAGGGCAGATCTTTCAGAAGTGGAGCTTTCTTTTGAACAAGCACGAGTTGAAGGGGCATGACCATGTGTCCTCAGGAAAAATGGTCAGATATACAGCTGATGGTTTTCATTTTAGTGGTCTAGCTCTGCAGCTCTTCCTTAGAAAATTATTCTCTGAAAGCTTGACTGATTGTTACTTTTTATTTATCTCACCCTAATTCAATAGACTTCTAAGAGTATTTACTCTCTTCTCCACGAGGTTAAATAAAGCAGACCTTATATTAACTGCTCATGTCTAGGAAAATATCAAGTAAGCACAATCCATGAAAATTAAGACTAAACATCTTGTTTTAAAGTATATGTAAATAGTTATTGGAGTCAGTATATACTTAGGCCTAAAAAAAAATCTCTAAATAATTTGTCTCTGGTTTAATTTGTAATTGCAATTAAAAATAATGGTTGTTCTCTATAGCCTCCCACTTAATAGCCTCACCTTTTCTTTTATACAAGAGAGAAGCATACAGAGAAATCCCGTTTTATCAGCTACCAATGCCAGCTTCTCCACACTGTATACTCTTATCACCTTCGAATGCTGGAAGTGATGTGAGCAGCAGTGGTTTAAGAAATGTTAATACAATTGCACTTCATTTTCAAGTACATTTTATAGTTCTTTGTGGGGACAAGTTTTTCTTCTTTGAAAATGCTTGAAGTTAGCCAGGCTGGCCAAAATGGTAACGGTACATTGATAATAAAACAATGTAAAGGACACCTGCAGATCTATGACAAAAAAGAGTAGTGAGGGAGGAAGAAAAAATTACGAATTTTACAGAGAAGGATTTAGTGTGGAGTTTTAATATGGAAGCGATAAATGTCATACTTTCAAGCAAGGATTAATTTTATTACAAGATTTTTACATATAATAATTTCTTTCCTGACGAAAATATGAATTTAATAATTATATAAAAGTAAAAACATGCAGATAAAACTCCCATTTCATAAGCAGATTTCAGAATCCTTCCACATACAAGACTTTTCTTTACCTATTACATATAAACTAATCTGACCTTTCTAACCTCTCAATGAAGGTTCTTCATATTCTTATCTAATTCATGCACCTAATGTAGTCCTAATATGCGTTGAGTCCTAATATGAGTTTACCATGTTTGAAAGTCAGTTGTTTTTTTACTGGTGTTGTTTTATTTGTTTGTTTGTTTGTTTTGTTTTCGTGACCAGCCATGCAGAGTAAACTGTCTATGAAATATGTCTTACATTTAAAACTTCAGATTGAAATTTACTAAGGAATAATAGAATCTTAGCAGAATAGCTTTGGAATATATATTCTTCTTATCAAGGTCAATTTTCTCAAGGTCTTATGAACAGATGAAATTCCACTTACAATGGCGCAGACGGAAAGTTATCCTATTTTTTGAGATTTTGTTATTCAATTTTTGAACAGGCAGAAATGTACATGGAATAAAAATCAAAGGCACAAAAGGGTCCAAAGCAAATATTGAATTCCCCTTATTTATATCCTACAGCCTCCAGGTTCTAGTATCTGAGATAACTATTATTACCAATTCTTTATTATTTTACTTGAGATATGATGGGATTATATAAACCTAAGTACGTTCTTATTTTACATGCTTTTTAAAACCTAGAATCATAGCTTATATATTGTTTGTTATCAGTATATAGAGACCTATTTCATTTGTTTGAAAGGAAATATCCTGCTCTCTTAAAAGGATGTACTGTAATGTACTCAGCCATTCTTTACAGAGAAGCATTTAAATGTTTCCCAAATTCTTTCCCTTTAGAGACAAGGTTGCAGTGAATCTTTCCCAATTTGGGTTCCACCAGAAACAGAACCTGAGAAAAGTTCTTAAGTCAAATAGTTTGTTTGATAGGGATGCTGGAAACACAGGACAAGAAGTGACAAAAAAGAATCCATGTTTTAGGAAACTGACTGTTGTGGGCCATTGAAACTCAGTCTTGCTGGGAACTCTGGCGCAGGGAGTAGAACATTCCTTAGTTTTTCCAAATCAGAGGCAGGGAAGCCATAGCACAACTCCTCATCCAGCCCATCACCTTATCTCTCTAGCACTTTTGGATTTCCTTATATATGGTCTGAGCACGCTCTTAAAGGTGTAGAGAAGATGTAAAGAAGGAACTGAAATTATCGTCAACATTATTCTTATTGATACCTTTTTGTACAAGGACTGGGCATATGTCTGCTTTTAGTTCGCAAATGACCAATATAGCAGCAATGTGTGAATCTTTCACACATATTTTTCCACCTACAAAATTGTATGATATTTGACACCATATTTGCATATTTATGTTATTTGACATCATATTTTCTAATAACTGAAGAAAATAATGGTATTTTACTTCTGTTTTGGTTTTCTATAGTTCCATTAAGGTTAAGATTAAGCTAAAAAAAAAAAACAAAAAGTAGCCTGAGTCATTTTATTTGACTTTCTATGAACTATCTATTCACATACTTACTAATTTTAAAATCATATCATTGATCTTTATCATTTATGACAAGATCACCACATATTAAAAAATAAAGTATGTGTTATATAACAATTATATTTGATAGGATGTATTCAAGTATTTTGAGTTTCAGATATTTAATACTGTGCAGAAAATTAGGATGGTTTTTCAGAAATTGATAGGTTCATGGAAATTTTTCAGCTTTGGACAAAAATAATCAAATCTATACTATAGAAAATCTTATCAATTCAAATTCTCTCCAACTTCCATGATTCTTTAATATTCAATAAGATTTTCCATGCTATAATTCTTAATATTAAAAATACTTGGCAATTTAACAGCATGCTATTATAGTAAAGGCCTACAGGCAGGATGAAAGCAAAAATATCATTGGAGACAAAT
Organism: Mustela nigripes; assembly: GCF_022355385.1. Taxonomy (NCBI): domain Eukaryota; kingdom Metazoa; phylum Chordata; class Mammalia; order Carnivora; family Mustelidae; genus Mustela; species Mustela nigripes. The sequence continues at coordinate 196,486,987 of NC_081558.1, forward strand.
TCAATAAAACAGAAGAAAAGAGGATGGATAGAGGGTTGTGGCCTACCAAAACCTTAGAAATCTCCAAGAAACTTAAAATAACTCAACCATAGCTTGGTTGGAATAACATTTAATGATCAGGAAAAAGTTAATTAGGGCATTCCTGGTCTAGGAAAGACATGAGCAAAACCATGGCACTAGAGATAAATATTTTGTGCCTCTGGATCAGTGAGTAGACCAGTATTGACCATCTTGACTATATTCATGTTTTGGGCAAGAAAAGGTCTTTGGAGATTCTAGGGTCAGGCAAGAGAAAGGTGTCTAAAGAAAAGCTTCTTAACCCTAACCTGGGATATGTATACAGTTATGATGAGTTATACTCATCAGATAATGATGAGTAAAGTTTGGCAAGTGATCTGCTTGAAAGAATCACTGAAGTTCAAGTTGTTCTGTAATAAACATACAAAACAATAAAATTGGTGCCTTTTGAGAACCAAGTCCTAGAACCACCAGAAAGGATCACATATGGAGATGATCACTGTATAACTGTATTTTCCAGCATTACCTGCAAGAAGTACTTGAAGAACATACTCATAGAAGAGAAGAATATTGAATATATACTTGTCAGCCTTTAATTATTTCAGTATCTCATTGTAAGTGGAAGAAACTTGTTAAAGATTTAATACCAAAGCTTAGATTTAGTACCTTTATACTGCTTTATTTTTTCAGATGAAGTTCAAAACGTTATAACGCAGATTTTGAGATGAATGGTTTTTGAATCTAAATTTGCCTCTACAACATCCAATCTGCAGTGAGATTTTAGGAAAATTTTAGTAAGCTCTTTTCATTAGAAGATGAAATATTAACTAGAACATTAAAGGAAACCATAGTTCTCCCCTGACCAGAGGCAGAAGTCAACCACATTGGTTCTAAATGGCTAAATGAACTGATCCCCTTTTCTTTACTGAAGTAGCTGTGATTGACATTAACTCTTCTTGCCTTAAAACAAAATCATGGAGATGTGATTTCCAGGGAATCTCAATTTGCTGCCTCATTAATTCTCATTTTTATTTGATGAGTTCCTTGGAACTAGTTCCTCTGCTCTGTTCAACAATACTATTCTCACTTTTGTTTGGCACTAGTGTTAGCACTTAAAACTTTATACCACAGGAGCATTGATGAATGCTCATGGAAATAAATCAATTCATCAGACCTGTAGCAATTGGAGCATCAATTTTCTCTGTGGAAAACTAGTGGGTTTGGAAATGAAGTGACTACAAGAGGCAATGTAATGAGATTTACAGTTTATTTTTCTCATTCAAGCCATGACTTCTCTTGACATAGGAGTCACAATATTGAGAGACAGTGTTTAATATAAAATTGACTTTATCATAATATCATATGGATACTCAGGTCAAAGTTCTATTGACAATGCAATAATTGGAGAGAAACAGTGATAAGATTTCTTTATTGCTAGATAAGAAACTTCATAAACTTGAATTAAGAAATGTTACAGAGCTAATATACATCACTTAAAATCAAACAGTTGTAGGCAATTAGTTTGATATCAAATAAGATAGAAGAACTTTTATACAATCCTGGTGTGACACATATCGTTTAGTAATCATGAAACCCATTTTCTCTTCTTCCTGGGCAAGCTGACAATTTTCCCACTTTTCTTATAGTTAAGAAGAGCAATATGACTAAGTTTGAGCCAATGGGATGAGATCTGATGTGACACACCAATAAACTTCCCACAAGTCATGGACACCCTCCCATCCCTTCATCATGACCTTGGTCCTAATACACTTTCATTTGCTTCTTTTTTCTCTTATGACATAGCTATCAGCAGCTGGTGAAGCAGATGTGCAGTGATACTCATCCCCAGTGAAGTTTCAGCAGCACTCTCCTGGGTAAATTCCTAGTGAGTCTACCCCAGTGATCCCAGAGGTCGTTTTTTGATGTTTCTGTTTCACTCACCTGTACCTTAGAGGTGTGTTTCCTGTTTGCCTCTTCTGACTTCAGTTTTCCAACTGCCTGTATCAAGAAGGTATGTTACTTGCTTGCCAGTCTTGGCTGTGGTTCCCTGCCCACCAGACTCAGCCATCTATACCTCAGAAGTACGTTTTCCTGTTTGGCCAGCAACTGTAAACTAGTTGTGGCCTAGAGCAAGTTAAATTCTCCATTATCCAGTAGGGCTGCAACCATACAGTCTCCAATGAGTTATGAACTCCAGACTTGACAAAGGGCCCATCTTCCAAGTTTGTCCCTTCTTTGGGTCTCTCCCTCTGCCAAAGGATATTCTTTGGAATTTTCTTTACCCTTTGTAGTGAATAATTAATTATATATTACATACCCTGTTCAGATTACTCTGTGGTTTCTGTCCCCTAATTAGGCTCTATTGATACAGTAGGATTAAGTATCTAATTAAGTATTCCATTTACTGAAATACCCAGACACAATTCTACACAATCCCCCAATTGGCAGCAAACATATCTTTTCTCTACAGATAGGAAATTGCCAAATTCTCCACTGGGATATCTAATGAGTCCCAAAGACACAAAGACCCTGATAGGTATGTTTCCCCAACTAAATAGGCCAATCACATTACCCTAGAGTGAGGCTCTCAGAAGACAAAATATATCCACAAGCTCAGAGTTTAAAATCAGCTATTTATCCCCCCCTTTAAATGCAAGCAAACAATGAAGGATTACCAGACATCTGAGGGAAACCTCTAAAGGAAAGAGAATAAAACAAAAAGAAAACAATTTGGATGAAGTAGAAATTATTCAAAGAATGGAAAAGCTTGAAAAAAAAAATAGCATTGATAACAGAGTCAAAAGATTTTGCATTGCAATCATGCAACAAAGTTATTATTTAAAAGACAAAAAGACACTCTGGTAATTGAACCAACCATAGGAAATTAGAGCAGGTTTGTCAGAATTAATAAAAGTAACAGATATATTAGAATGTAAAGTTGGAGAAATCTCCTTGAAAGAGAGCAAATTATAAAAATAAGGAACATAAGGAGATGGTATGACCATTAGAGGCCTATTACAGGAACCATATAGCTGCATATATGCTATTTTTGGGGAAAAACAAAACAAAACAAACAAAAAAAACTAAGAATAAAAGAACCCAGAATATCACACATAAAATAATTAAAACAAAATTTTCCCCAAACAAATACGTAATTTGGCATGCCCAGCACATGTTTGAAAGTAAAATCACATCAAAGCACATGAAATTTCAGATCATTATGGGCAAAGAGAAAATTCTATAAGATGTGGGAAAAAAATAGTTACATACAAATGGTAATGAAACACAATGGCTACAGTTTCCTTCATGATTACACCAGAAGCCAAAAGCAATAAGACAGTGCCTTCAAAATGTTGAATCAAAATTATCTTCAACTGAGAATATTTTTGAAAACATTAATACCCCAACATGCATCAGGAAGGAATGACATTTTTATCTAACAGCTTCAATTTTTTTTTTTTTTTTTTTTTTTACAATTTGCCCTTTTTTAGATGGTTCTGACAAATGTTTTCCACTAAAACAGAGGAACAAAGGAAAGAAAAAGCTACCTTAGGATACATAAACTAGAGATCTAATGGAAACCCCAGGAAATCTCAAGATGCCAGCTGTGCAGTTGGTGTAGAGTGCAACTAGTCGAGAACAGACCAGCCCAAGTGTTCCAAGAAAGGACTTTAAAGATGAAATTGATAGAATGTGTGATGGTTTCCATGTTTTAAGAAGTGATTTAGACATGAATGAGTGTAGTAGAAAGTATACTTTGAAAACTGAGTGAAAAAAAAAAGAAAAGAAGGCTACTAAAAATTACAGGAATAATGGGAAAATGTTTAGTAAAAAGTCAAAGTAAGCATACTTTGTTACATAGTTAATTAGGAATAAGATTTGCATTGTGTTCATAAAGTAAACATTGGTCTACCACAAATTACCATGTAACCAAATTGGGAGGATGAGAGCATTAAAGTAGGTGTTGGGAGAGAAACATAGAACTAATTCTTCATCTTCTACATTGGAAATCAGTAATATTGAAACCTAAAAAAATCAAAATATGATCACATAATTTAGGCATAAAGAGATGAAGTCAAAAAAATAGGGACTAAATGAAATGAGACCTTAGGAGAGAGGGACAGAGGGAGTGGGTTGCAGAGACTACTTTTTTTCATAAGGAATTTTATAGTTATTTTACTTTTAAACTGTATGTATAAAATAACTGCCATATAAGACAGTTTAAAGTATTGATGTCACTGTTTTAATGGATTGAATTTTTTTTTTTTTGGATTGAATTTTAAAAGCATGTATGAGCTACCGTTTTAGTTTATTTCACTTTTCTTTTTTTCATAAATTATGTAGTAGTGGTTTAGAGAAATGAAGCTTTGATTATGTTGATAAACTAACTTGAAATACCATGTAAAATGAAATATTGAGAGAAAAATATGTGTGGTATAGGGACATTTTTGTTATTTACTATAAAACTTCTTTTCTCTATAATGCAAATAAAAATTTATTTAGAGCATGAGGTTCCTTAAAGTGTTATCTGCCTGATTAAAAAATTTGTTAATTTTCCCTAGAAAATATTCAACTTTATTGGAATTTTAGTTTTTGTAACAAATGTCTCCATCATTTTATTATTGGTGAAATCTAGTTTCTTGATAAACCACATACTGTCTTCAAAGGGTATTCTTTCCAATAAAGATTTCATGTCTTTGCCTAAGTGCTCTGGTTTGAACGAAATGTTGATGGTGTTTCATAAATTGGAACCATAAAGATTCCTTAAGAGTTCAGCTTAATGTGTTTTCATGTCCATTAGATAAGTCAGTAAATAATAATTCTGTAAGGGATTAATGGGCGTAGCGGGTAAACCAGCATACCATTTGCTAATCTCCTGAAATTGCTGATCTAGAATTCTATTTATATATTGTCTCTAAAATTATTCATGTCTTTGAGTTTTTATGTCGTCTGGCCTATGAATTAGTAGACTGTATTTGAAAGTTTTATTTTTCAGGGGAAACAATGTCAGGAGGTGATAATTTAAACGTTATAGACATAAATGCTGCACTTGGCAAGATACTATTTGATACTGTATTCCATCTACTTCACTTTTATTTCAAAAACAATGAAAGGCTCTCAATGGATTGTTTCAAATTTAAATGTGACTGTAGACTAAAAAAATAAAGGGGTAGTTTAACTGAATTCACTTTTATATGTTACACTTAACTTAAGAAATGGACCTAATTAAGATGACTATAGGAAAACAAAAGGTGTGGCTTTTGTCAATTGTTCTCTTTATAACTTACTGAACATAAACTTTTTTTTTTTTTTAATTTTTTATTTTTTATAAACATATATTTTTATCCCCAGGGGTACAGGTCTGTGAATCACCAGGTTTACACACTTCACAGCACTCACCAAAGCACATACCCTCCCCAATGTCCATAATCCAACCCCCTTCTCCCAAACCCCCTCCCCCCGGCAACCCTCAGTTTGTTTTGTGAGATTAAGAGTCACTTATGGTTTGTCTCCCTCCCAATCCCATCTTGTTTCATTTATTCTTCTTCTACCCACTTAAGCCTCCATGTTGCATCACCACTTCCTCATATCAGGGAGATCATATGATAGTTGTCTTTCTCTGCTTGACTTATTTCGCTAAGCATGATACGCTCTAGTTCCATCCATGTTGTTGCAAATGGCAAGATTTCATTTCTTTTGATGGCTGCATAGTATTCCATTGTGTATATATACCACATCTTCTTGATCCATTCATCTGTTGATGGACATCTAGGTTCTTTCCATAGTTTGGCTATTGTGGACATTGCTGCTATAAACATTCGGGTGCATGTGTCCCTTTGGATCACTACATTTGTATCTTTAGGGTAAATACCCAATAGTGCAATTGCTGGGTCATAGGGCAGTTCTATTTTCAACATTTTGAGGAACCTCCATGCTGTTTTCCAGAGTGGCTGCACCAGCTTGCATTCCCACCAACAGTGTAGGAGGGTTCCCCTTTCTCCGCATCCTCGCCAGCATCTGTCATTTCCTGACTTGTTGATTTTAGCCATTCTGACTGGTGTGAGGTGATATCTCATTGTGGTTTTGATTTGTATTTCCCTGATGCCGAGTGATATGGAGCACTTTTTCATGTGTCTGTTCGCCATCTGGATGTCTTCTTTGCAGAAATGTCTGTTCATGTCTTCTGCCCATTTCTTGATTGGATTATTTGTTCTTTGGGTGTTGAGTTTGCTAAGTTCTTTATAGATTCTGGACACTAGTCCTTTATCTGATATGTCGTTTGCAAATATCTTCTCCCATTCTGTCAGTTGTCTTTTGATTTTGTTAACTGTTTCCTTTGCTGTGCAAAAGCTTTTGATCTTGATGAAATCCCAGTAGTTCATTTTTTCCCTTGCTTCCCTTGCCTTTTGCGTTGTTCCTAGGAAGATGTTGCTGCGGCAGAGGTCGAAGAGGTTGCTGCCCGTGTTCTCCTCAAGGATTTTGATGGATTCCTTTCGTACATTGAGGTCCTTCATCCATTTTGAGTCTATTTTTGTGTGTGGTGTAAGGAAATGGTCCAATTTCATTTTTCTGCATGTGGCTGTCCAATTTTCCCAGCACCATTTATTGAAAAGGCTGTCTTTTTTCCATTGGACATTCTTTCCTGCTTTGTCGAAGATTAGTTGACCATAGATTTGAGGGTCTATTTCTGGGCTCTCTATTCTGTTCCATTGATCTATGTGTCTGTTTTTGTGCCAGTACCATGCTGTCTTGATGATGACAGCTTTGTAATAGAGCCTGAAGTCCGGAATTGTGATGCCACCAACGTTGGCTTTCTTTTTCAATATCCCTTTGGCTATTCGAGGTCTTTTCTGGTTCCATATAAATTTTAGCATTATTTGTTCCATTTCTTTGAAAAAGATGGATGGTACTTTGATAGGAATTGCATTAAATGTGTAGATTGCTTTAGGTAGCATAGACATTTTCACAATATTTATTCTTCCAATCCAGGAGCATGGAACATTTTTCCATTTCTTTGTGTCTTCCTCAATTTCTTTCATGAGTACTTTATAGTTTTCTGAGTATAGATTCTGTGTCTCTTTGGTTAGGTTTATTCCTAGGTATCTTATGGTTTTGGATGCAATTGTAAATGGGATTGACTCCTTAATATCTCTTTCTTCTGTCTTGCTGTTGGTGTAGAGAAATGCAACTGATTTCTGTGCATTGATTTTATATCCTGACACTTTACTGAATTCCTGTATAAGTTCTAGCAGTTTTGGAGTGGAGTCTTTTGGGTTTTCCACATATAGTATCATATCATCTGCGAAGAGTGATAATTTGACTTCTTCTTTGCCGATTTGGATGCCTTTAATTTCCTTTTGTTGTCTGATTGCTGAGGCTAGGACCTCTAGTACGATGTTGAATAGCAGTGGTGATAATGGACATCCCTGCCGTGTTCCTGACCTTAGCGGAAAAGCTTTCAGTTTTTCTCCATTGAGAATGATATTTGCGGTGGGTTTTTCATAGATGGCTTTGATGATATTGAGGTATGTGCCCTCTATCCCTACACTTTGAAGAGTTTTGATCAGGAAGGGATGTTGTACTTTGTCAAATGCTTTTTCAGCATCTATTGAGAGTATCATATGGTTCTTGTTCTTTCTTTTATTGATGTGTTGTATCACATTGACTGATTTGCGGATGTTGAACCAACCTTGCAGCCCTGGAATAAATCCCACTTGGTCGTGGTGAATAATCTTTTTAATGTACTGTTGAATCCTATTGGCTAGTATTTTGTTGAGTATTTTCGCATCTGTGTTCATCAAGGATATTGGTCTATAGCTCTCTTTTTTGGTGGGATCCTTGTCTGGTTTTGGGATCAAGGTGATGCTGGCCTCATAAAATGAGTTTGGAAGTTTTCCTTCCATTTCTATTTTTTGGAACAGTTTCAGGAGAATAGGAATTAGTTCTTCTTTAAATGTTTGGTAGAATTCCCCCGGGAAGCCGTCTGGCCCTGGGCTTTTGTTTGTTTGGAGATTTTTAATGACTGTTTCAATCTCCTTACTGGTTATGGGTCTGTTCAGGCTTTCTATTTCTTCCTGGCTCAGTTGTGGTAGTTTATATGTTTCTAGGAATGCATCCATTTCTTCCAGATTGTCAAATTTATTGCCGTAGAGGTGCTCATAGTATGTTCTTATAATAGTTTGTATTTCTTTGGTGTTAGTTGTGATCTCTCCTCTTTCATTCATGATTTTATTTATTTGGGTCCTTTCTCTTTTCTTTTTGATAAGTCGGGCCAGGGGTTTATCAATTTTATTAATTCTTTCAAAGAACCAGCTCCTAGTTTCGTTGATTTGTTCTATTGTTTTTTTGGTTTCTATTTCATTGATTTCTGCTCTGATCTTTATGATTTCTCTTCTCCTGCTGGGCTTAGGGTTTCTTTCTTGTTCTTTCTCCCCCCAGGCCCTAGTAAGGGCGGTGCAATTCCGCCTGGGGCAAAGACACTTGAGAATCACTACAACAGGCCCCTCCCCCAGAAGATCAACAAGAAATCCAGCCGAGACCAAGTTCACCTACCAAGGAGTGCGGTTTCAATACCAAGGAGAGCAGCAGAATTCCAGAGGAGGAGAAAGCCAAACACGGAACTCATGGCTTTTTTCCTGTGATTTTTTTTTAGTCTTGCAGTTAATTTAATTTTTTCTTTTTCATTTTTTTTTTTTTCTCGCCTTCGGGTAAAATTTTTTTTAACTGTTACCTTTTTCTTTTTTAACGATTTTTTACTAGTTTATCTAATATATATATATTTTTTTTACATTTTTCTTAGGTGTTTTCTTTTTTTTTTTAAATATTCTTTTCTTTTCTTTTCCTTTTTTTTTTTTTTCTTTTTTCTTTCTTCCTTTTTGAACCTCTTTTTATCCCCTTTCTCCCCACTCACGATTTTGGATCTCTTCTAATTTGGTTAAAGCATATTTTCCTGGGGTTGTTGCCACCCTTTTAGTATTTTACTTGCCCCTTCATTTACTCTTATCTGGACAAAATGACAAGACGTAAAAATTCAACACAAAAAAAAGAACAAGAGGCAGTACCGAAGGCTAGGGACCTAATCGATACAGACATCGGTAATATGTCAGATCTAGAGTTCAGAATGACAATTCTCAAGGTTCTAGCCAGGCTCGAAAAAGGCATGGAAGATATTAGAGAAACCCTCTCGAGAGATATAAAAGCCCTTTCTGGAGAAATAAAAGAACTAAAATCTAACCAAGGTGAAATCAAAAAAGCTATTAATGAGGTGCAATCAAAAATGGAGGCTCTAACTGCTAGGATAAATGAGGCAGAAGAAAGAATTAGTGATATAGAAGACCAAATGACAGAGAATAAAGAAGCTGAGCAAAAGAGGGACAAACAGCTACTGGACCACGAGGGGAGAATTCGAGAGATAAGTGACACCATAAGACGAAACAACATTAGAATAATTGGGATTCCAGAAGAAGAAGAAAGTGAGAGGGGAGCAGAAGGTATACTGGAGAGAATTATTGGGGAGAATTTCCCCAATATGGCAAAGGGAACGAACATCAAAATTCAGGAGGTTCAGAGAATGCCCCTCAAAATCAATAAGAATAGGCCCACACCCCGTCACCTAATAGTAAAATTTACAAGTCTCAATGACAAAGAAAAAATCCTGAAAGCAGCCCGGGAAAAGAAGTCTGTAACATACAATGGTAAAAATATTAGATTGGCAGCTGACTTATCCACAGAGACCTGGCAGGCCAGAAAGAGCTGGCATGATATTTTCAGAGCACTAAACGAGAAAAAAATGCAGCCAAGAATACTATATCCAGCTAGGCTATCATTGAAAATAGAAGGAGAGATTAAAAGCTTCCAGGACAAACAACAACTGAAAGAATTTGCAAATACCAAACCAGCTCTACAGGAAATATTGAAAGGGGTCCTCTAAGCAAAGAGAGAGCCTACAAGTGGTAGATCAGAAAGGAACAGAGACCATATACAGTAACAGTCACCTTACAGGCAATACAATGGCACTAAATTCATATCTCTCAATAGTTACCCTGAATGTGAATGGGCTAAATGCCCCTGTCAAAAGACACAGGGTATCAGAATGGATAAAAAAACAAAACCCATCTATATGTTGCCTCCAAGAAACACATTTTAAGCCCGAAGACACCTCCAGATTTAAAGTGAGGGGGTGGAAAAGAATTTACCATGCTAATGGACATCAGAAGAAAGCAGGAGTGGCAATCCTTATATCAGATCAATTAGATTTTAAGCCAAAGACTATAATAAGAGATGAGGAAGGACACTATATCATACTCAAAGGGTCTGTCCAACAAGAAGATCTAACAATTTTAAATATCTATGCCCCCAACGTGGGAGCAGCCAACTATATAAACCAATTAATAACAAAATCAAAGAAACACATCAACAATAATACAATAATAGTAGGGGACTTTAACACTCCCCTCACTGAAATGGACAGGTCATCCAAGCAAAAGATCAGCAAGGAAATAAAGGCCTTAAATGACACACTGGACCAGATGGACATCACAGATATATTCAGAATATTTCATCCCAAAGCAACAGAATACACATTCTTCTCTAGTGCACATGAACATAAACTTTTTACTCTTCCCTGGCTATTTCTTTTCTCTCAAGTGGGTATGCAATTACAGCTCCAATAATGTTCTATATTTTGTATAGAACAATCATGTTCTATATTTCCCTTTCCTAAATTCTGGAAATGACTATCTTATGTAAGTCTGATAAGGATATCTTTTTATCATCTCATTTTAATTTTCTCTACCAATCTATGCATTGATAGCACTGATATATAGAACCAAAACATGAGCTTACTTAGCTATCTACACACAAGTTTGGTGTAAACATTTTAATATAATTAACATAGAATATATAACAAATACTTTTCAGAAAACCATACCAATTTGTCCATCAACAGTTTATTATGCTTATTTCCTATACTCACAAGACACTGACAGTTATGATATTTAAACATATTTCTAACATGATAGAACAGACCATTGAACCCCAGCATTGCTCTCATTTGTAATATTATACATTTAACCATTATATTCTTAGCTTTATTTCAAATGAAGTTTAATATAATGCAAAGTAAAGGTGTTAAAACTGAATCCCAGAAGTAGAACATCAAGTTCAGAGTAGGTAAAAATCTTTCTATACTTACACTGTTTATCATGTCCTAACATAGTATTTGGCATATAAAAATTTCATTTTATTGCTATCTTCAAAATTCTCAGTACATTTCTGAAGATAATGATGTGACACAGAGTTTAATACCATTGATTCAGAATATGAATTCATAAACTTCTTTAAAGGTTGTTTGATTTCTCTAAAACTCAGCTTCATCTATAAAATGCTATATATAAATATTACATGTAATATTTAAAAACTCATGAATGTCCTAGATTTATAGGACTGAAGGGAAATAACAATATGAAAAATTCTGGGCATGATGCCTTAGCCAATGTTGATTAAGACTGGAAGTCATGATATATAGAGTACATGATACTTGAAGCAGAGAAGTATCGTTCCAAACATTGGAAAGACAAGCAAATCAAAAAGGAAACAGATACTCCAGACTCCTTCAAGGGTCTTCACTAAGACCAATGGTCATAAATTTCAAAGATTTTAGAATAATAAAATAAAAATGATTCTATAAATATGAATATTTTACAATATAAGAGGCCTAAAATATTTCTGCTTTCCTTTTCATTTGATTTATTTAAGAGGTTGGCTATGTTTTTGTCAAGAATCTTCAACGCGGATTTCCCATATATGAAAGGAGACTGAGTCAGAGTAACTCCAAGAAATTTTAAGTTGATTATGTTTTTTTTTTAATTTAAATTTTTTATTTTTTATAAACATATATTTCTATCCCCAGGGGTACAGGTCTGTGAATCACCAGGTTTACACACTTCACAGCACTCAAAAAGCACATACCCTCCCCAATGTCCATAATCCCACCCCTTTCTCCCAAACCCCCTCCCCCCAGCAACCCTCAGTTTGTTTTGTGAGATTAAGAGTCACTTATGGTTTGTATCCCTCCCAATCCCATCTTGTTTCATTTATTCTTCTACCCACTTAAGCCCCGATGTTGCATCACCACCACCTCACACCAGTCAGAATGGCTAAAATAAAAAAGTCAGGAAATGACAGATGCTGGCGTGGATGCAGAGAAAGGGGAACCCTCCTCCACTGTTGGTGGGAATGCAAGCTGGTGCAGCCACTCTGGAAAACAGCATGGACGTTCCTCAAAATGTTGAAAATAGAACTGCCCTATAACCCAGCAATTGCACTACTGGGTATTTACCCTAAAGATACAAACGTAGTGATCCAAAAGGGCACGTGCACCTGAATGTTTATAGCAGCAATGTCCACAATAGCCAAACTATGGAAAGAACCTAGATGTCCATCAACAGATGAATGGATCAAGAAGATGTGGTATATATACACAATGGAATACTATGCAGCCATCAAAAGAAATGAAATCTTGCCATTTGCGACAACATGGATGGAACTAGAGCGTATCATGCTTAGCGAAATAAGTCAAGCAGAGAAAGACAACTATCATATGATCTCCCTGATATGAGGAAGTTGATTATGTTTTTGAAGTCTGCCAAATTCTTTGAAATATCTCTGTACATAGATATACCCCATATATCAGTTCAGGGTGGAGATGAAGTTGGGGATAGATGGATGTGCGGAGCAAATGGCTACATTGCAAAATGGTTTTGGGAGATAAAATTACGTATTCTGTGTTTCCAGATTTTTAAGTCTATTCTCTTTAAATAAAAATAAACATTTAATTGTATCCAATTAATACCACATAGAATACAGAATTTCAAATTCTCTGTCATTATACTTGGATTTATCCTACATGAAATGTAGGTATTTACAATTTTTGGCTAATGGTAATTGTGACAATTCAATTTTGAACACAATTGTCCATGTAAGGCATTTCACAAAGAGATAATGGATCCTGAGATTTCAGAAGCTGTTGGTCAAATTTGCTGAAAATTCAGATTTAATAGCAGTAATCACTATAAGCAAGAGTTGGAGGTGAGGAGTTCTCTTGAATGACCTATAGATGTCTCAGAGGTTTATCTGAATAGAGAATCAAATACGGTTTTGATCCAAATTCTGTAGACCTAAATATGAAAAGATCTGGCTGTTCACTAGAGAATGGGCAAAGTAAACACACCTGCTAGCAGAGATTAAAGGGCATGTTGCTTTGAGGAATGAGTATTAAGGACCTAGAAAGTTTTCTGAAGATGTTAAAATGTATACATTATGAAAGAGGAGATAAGCCTACCTTTTGGGTTTTCTTTTAAAACATAACTAATTTTGCACTTTTCTTCTGAGAAATTTGTTGGGAGTGTGGCTAACAAAGGTGCAGAGGGAGCACAGGGAATTTCCTACTGTTCACTGGATACAACAGTTTATTTACTAACTCCACTCTCAGGACGGCTAATATACTTGTGTTACCATTTGGGAGACATGTTCGCTTCATAATCTGCCTGCAAGATTTTTTTTTAAATTTTGTTTGGTTTATTATTATTATTTTTTTATGGTGAAGAAAATGTGTGAGTTGTTCCTTTAATTCGTATATATATATATATTTTTTAATCCAAAAGAACAGGTCTCTCAATTTGGTACTCAAAGACTCTTTTATCGGCCCATGATTTTTTTTTCCCCCATACTACAGACATGATAGAAAAATAATGTTTCTTTCAGGTCCTCCCCCCCCACTATTTCACTCATTCTATACTCTTTCAGTTCTCATATTGATCCTTAGTCGTTCTCAAAGGTAAATCATCTGAAATCTAAAACTTCTTGGCAACAGAGACAGCATTTTTTAAATCTACAAGAGTAGCACTTTAAATATTAGAGGCTCCCCCGCCTTTTTGAGTAACAGTAAATCTGGTTGATGTCAGTTTTAGACTGCTCATGTTAAAGTAACTTGGAGGACTGCATTCATTAAGCATTTTTGATGAGAATGGAGTTTTCTTAAATCCATTTTCACAATGGATAACTTGCAATGTACTCAAACAGCAGAAACTAAGTGTTATTCTCTAGAGGAAATTAATTATTTAGGTTGGAAGAACATGTAAAAATATTGGAACAAAATTGGTTTCAAAAAAAGAGAAAGAGAGAAAGAGAGAGAGAAAATGATGATGTAGTCAGATCCCAGACCGCATCTAGAATAGAGCTTGACTCTGGGACATTTTTCTCTAATTCTCCAAGCTTTTAGTTTTTCCAGCTTTAGAACTAGAGAGTCAGATCTGCTAATTAACAAAAGTTCTTCCAATTCAAAACAATCTAGAATTCCAAGAAAAAAATCACAAAACTTGTGTTGATATTGATTCATTATTGGAAATGATGAATATTTTCAATTATGTTTACTTACAGAAATTCATTATATTAGTGTTAAAAATAAAACAAAATATACCAATTAAATTCATTTTTAGTATAGCAAATGTTCAAAGTTAGCTGAACCTTCTAATATGTATACCTATCTGTATATTCATGCATATGTGGGAAAGTAGCCCCCCAAGAAATCATTAATTAAATTATATTACAGTTAAAAGGAGAGGCAAAATATACATCAAGATACCGATTTTTTTAAAGTAGTATTGAATATCATAAATTCTAAAAGATGTTTGATTTATGTTTTAGATATCCACTGTGAAAAAATAATTTAATGTTTCAGAATGGAAAAACTGTAGTGGATAATTAAAGCAGATAAGTACTTTTAGTTTCTTGAAAAATACATGAATGTAAAGATACATCTAATATAAAATGGAGTCCCAAATGGTAATTTTACAGACCTGTAAAGGAGGTCTGTAAAGGAACAACTGTTTCTCTATAATACCATGTATGACATTTATAATTCAAAAGATTTCATGTAAATTTTTATACTGAACCATTGAGAAGCCTCACAGGAAACTTGAACTTGTTATTTTACACCCAGACTTCATAGATCTACAGCTCTCACTTAAGCCAATCTCCAACAAGTATTCACTTAAGTAGGAGTATATCTGTGCTTCTGTTTTAAAGTATAATATTTACTCAAACTATAGACATTATCTCTAAGATACAACGCTAACCTCTGAAATCTTAAGCAAGTTGCTCACAATCATGCAGCTGACACATGATCAAAGGAGATATATGAACATAAGCATCTTAAGTTCCATGCTCTTCTTCAATGAGCTGCACTGCTTCTGATGCACGGATATAAGAAGAGCAGAATTTTCAGCATATATAACCAGGACTCCATATCAAGTATAGCTTGGTATAGGTCATAGATGAGTTTATAAAATGTAAAGATGCATCAAGTGAAAGGTATCTCATTTAATGATTGTCTTTTCTGGTCCCCAGACCCATTTCTGATGTGAGAAAGGTAAGGGAAGATTCCCCCCGCAGAGTACCAACCATTTCTCAGATATCAGCAAGTGTGTAAACATATGGCTCAATTCTAACACTATCCACTCAAAGATACTATCAGAATCAATAGGTTAAGGGTTCAGTCCTACAAGGCTGACCTGCACCCAACCTGACTTCAGAGGCCAGTCACAAGCCCCAGGCTGTCACCGGTGCTTCTGATCGACTGGAGGTTCCAAGGGCCTTCTCCTTAGGTTCTTTTAATTTAATGGAGACACACAGAACTCAGGGAATAACTTTAACACATTTACCAGTTAATTAAAGAATATGGTTAAAAAGTACAAATCAACACCCAGGAGAAGAGATGCACAGGAAAGGGGATGAGGAAATGGCACAGAGCATCCATGCTCTCTCTAGGCAGGCCACTCTCCCTGAATCTCCACGTGTTCACCAATCCAGATGCTCTCGAAACCCAGTACTTTGGGGCTTTTATGGAGGCTTCACTGCATAGTCATCACTGATCAAATCATTAGCCATTGGTGATTGATTTCTCAGAGTTCAGGGAGGTGGGACTTACAGTTCCAGCCCTGTAATCACTTAGATCTTCTGGCAACCAGCCTCCATCCTTAACTTACCCAAGGGGTTCTAAAAGGTCACTCGTTAAAATAGCAAAAGACAACATTATGGTCCATATCACAGGAATTTTCAAGGGTTTTAGGAGCTGTGAACCTGGAACTATGGACCAAGACCAGATACATATGAGAAATATATTTTGGTCATCTGAATGTCCAAATATAAATTTCTTATGAATCACAAAATCACAGATGGAAAACTCAGAAGCTCTGGAGAATAATGGAAGGCATGTAAAAGATCAACTAAAACAGAAAAGAACATCAAATATATTTTCTCCTTCCTCTTTCAGGTACAGTTTGGAATGAGCCATATAATAAATGAAATGTAAGAATGAGGGAAAGATCAGTGCTAACGTATAGTCCAGTCAGTGGCTATTTTTACAGCTGAAGACGTTACTTTGAATTCTACAAATGATGTTGAAGGTGTGTCCTTGGAGAAACAGATAAAATCAAAGGGTGACTTTTTCTTCAATTTAGAATAGGAAAGCAATGGAACAGGGATTAAAAATATAAGAGAGAGAGGAAAAAGATTGCAGAATTTCTCAGAGCAGGCATTAACATCCAGAACTTAGGCTTCTGGATCTATTTTTAGGGGAGTAACAGGGAAGAAGAGCATGAGTGAGAACTAGTGAGATAAAGGGGAGCAAATCTGAATTGTTCGCACTTGCTGTGGGTGACTGTTCCTTTTTTTAAAGCAATGCCTTTCGTTATGTGAAATTGTCATGGCAGTGTATTGAGTAATCCTTCACAAATGAAGAAAACTCTCTCAATGAATATTTAATATTTCCCTTGAAAAATGGAAAATCCTTCTGAAGTACATTGTTTTGATTAAACCAACAAGTAACCACCGCAAGAAAAAAATAGGAGCGTCAAATTTCCACTTGATATTTGCTTTAAAAAATGTGAAGGTGTAAACTACCAAATAACAGATATGTTAGCATGGGTGTCATTTTTTCCAATGATTATGCTAAGAAGGTTAAATGAGGTTTTCACTTTATTTGATAATTACCAGCAGTAGACATGACATAGTTATTAAAAAGTCAGGAAGATTATGCATTAAATCTGACATGCTTATGGAATACTAAAAGCATTTTCACCCTATATCTGAAATGTGTTTCTCTTGTATGAAAGTTTTAAAAATACACTGCCTAATCTTGTTTTAAATGACAATATGTGTTCTACAACAATCTTTCTCATTTTTCCTTGATCTAAGAATGAAAGTATTTATGTACATAAATCAATGGCACAGTGTCATGCAGTAAAGTTCTGAACAGAGGAAAAGAAATGTGCTTTTATCCTTAGTAATTGCTACACATAGGTGCTTTGGACCCATACAGGTTCACCCTTGGATAGTGACCCTCATTGAGTTCTAAGACAGCTAGATCCCTGAAAAGAAATCATCTATTGCCAGAGCAAGCCAGAGGTGAGGAGCTATGGGCTGACATTATCATATCAGTGTTTTCTCTCATAGTGTTGTAAGAATATGGAGCTCATAATTAATAGGACTCAAAAGAGTCATTGAAAATTCTCCATGTAAAGAACATTGGTAGGGCAAGATGCTGTGGTCAGTCAGCACAGGCCTTCAACACACACAGTGCTAAAGAGCTTCCCTGGGGTTCTGTGAGGTCTCTTCTTGTTCTATAGCTTGAGCCTGGGAATTGTGCTGATTGTGCTGCTAAAGGCATACATTTTTTTCTACATCTGTTTCCTTGCACTGAATTCATAAAGGTAATCCTATTGTGTTTCTTCCTCTTGGCCTGAAAAATCTAACCAATTACATAAAAAATATCAAAAAAGTTGAATTAAGAATCAGAAGAGCTAATGTATAACCTTTTCTCTACTATTGAGTAAGGAGGTAGCATGAAGTAAGTCATTAACATCCTTTTGCTTCAATTTTCTTATTTATAAAATAGGACTAATAGTAAATGCCTTCCTTACCTGCCCTATGGAAATGATGCAAATAAAGTACATATGAAAAAATGTTTTTTAAATTGAACATATTAGAAGGAAATTAGCTGAACTATTTTATGGAACTAGAAAGGACCATATGGTAATTTCACCATCAGATCAAGAAGCTTCTTTGTATAAAGACAAGAGAGTAAGAAGTTATTTATTTTGTTTTCTATTTAAAATGTATATGATTTGTTTACATGACAAATTTTTGAAAGATAAAACATAAGATAAATTTTAAGAAAGAAAAACTTCTCCAACATAAATTCTAACCAGACTCATTTTTAAGCAAAAATAAAAAGAATGTATACATAGAACTTAATTTTATAGTTTGAATTAGGAACACATTATAAATTGTACGTTTCACAAATAAATTTAGACTTTTGATCTTGGGTGACTCTACAACTCTGGCTTATACAATGGCATCCTACTTCTTCATGGGGAAACTTTATCTCCATTCAGATGAAAAATGAGCTAATACAATTTGGATCAAAATTTTCAAGCCTTTGAAGCTCTGGGCCTATTGGAACAGGTAAGACAGAGTCATGTAGACTTCATTTGTTCCACTATGTAAGCCATTGATATGTTTACTGAGAAACCATAATGGAATAAGTTAGTAATCATAGATTATTTAGAAGAAAATTGTGACTTAGAGACATGCAATAATTTTAGATAATAAAAGTGATCACATCAATGCTTCCTGTGGAACAGGCATTCTTCTAAATGTTTTACATGTATTAACTCAATTCTCATAGCAATCCAATGAGATAATGCATTAGTTCCCTATTGCTACTATAATAAATTACCATAATCTTCATGGCCTAAAATAACTCAAATGTATCTCTTACAGTTCTGGAGGTCAGAAACCTGAAGCGAGTCCCATGAGGCTAAAATCAAGATGCCAGCAAGGCAGTACCTTCTGGGAGCTCCAGAAAAGAATCCCTTCTTTGCCTCTTCCAAATTCTAGGAGGTACTGGCATTCCTTGGCTTCTGGTCATACCACTCTAATATCTGCTTCCCTTATCATATCACCGTCTGCTCTTCAATAGCCAAAATCTCCTTCTTAGAAGAGTGATTGTGATTGCACTGGAACTGCTCAAATAATCCAATATAATCTTGATATCTCAAGATCCTTAATCACATTTGCAACATTTGGTTTAACATGTAAGGTAGCATATTCAGAGGTTCTGAGGATTCAGAATTCAATATATGTTGGGGGGAGGGCATTATACTGTATTCCACAGATAACTTTTTAATAAATAAAGGAGAATACTGAGGTTTAGAAATTGATCAAATAATTTGTGTAAGGTTATTTAGCTAGTGAAATGGTAAAGTTTGAAATCCAGTACAAGTTCTCAAGTTCTTGACTACCATGTCATTCTGGCTTTACGCTATTCGAGGTAGAATAAAGCCCTGAATTTGAAACTTTGACTGATGCATCATAATCATCACTTATTTTTTTTTAATATTTTATTTATTTATTTGACAGACAGACATCACAAGTAGGCAGAGAGGCAGGCAGAGGCGGTGCTTGATGGGAAGCAGGCTCGCTGCTGAGCAGAGAGCCTGATGTGGGGCTTGATCCCAGGACTCTGGGATCATGACCTGAGCTAAAGGCAGAGGCCTTAATCCACTGAGTCACCCAAGCGCCCTCATAATCATCACTTCTAAACAAGGCTCTATGTCACAGTATTGGGTCATGCCTGAAATGGGCTCACTGAGGGTGGATGAGCTAACTGTTTTTTCTGTCTGCCCTCATTAGTGTGTATGTCAGCAGTCCCTAGACTCCATTGGTGGCACAAATATCTCCCTGGCTCAGGTGTCCTTGACAATGCGGAGCAACCCAGCCAGACTTCCTGTGATGCCTTTGCCATTGAGAATCTATTTTTGTGTTCCTCTAATAGCAGAGCCACATGTTCCATATTCTCTGTGTGTTGTTTCTCTGTCTTATGTGTGTGTCCAAATCACCTGGGGATTAGTATAAAAGTGACTGTGTGGACCCACAGCAGTCCCACTCAATCAGAATCTCCCAATGGTGGGCCTAGCTAGAGTTGTTTGATCATTTTTTTCTGCTTATTCTGACACACACCAAATTTTAAAAATCACGTTAGGTTTAATCTTGAATCATAATCTAAAGTATTTTCTCATCATTTTGTTTCAGAGGGGACATTTGCCAAGATTTTAGAAGGCTTTTTTGTTGTTGTTGTCACAAGTGAGGAGAGGCTACCATCACTTAGTGCATGGAAGCCAGGGTTATTACTAAACATCCTGTAGTGGACCAAACAGCCCCCTCATGACAAATAATTATCTAGCCCCAAAGAAATCTGTTCAAAAAGGATGTGAAGAGATGATGAGGTATCTACTATTTAACCTAGATCCAGTCTTCTCTGCAAATGTGCTTCTTCACAACAGTATTTTCATTTAGCTTTGACTTTGAAATTAAAAAGAAAAATAAAGGTGAGAACAGGTATGAAAAAAGTTGAAAAAATTTTATATGTATAGGGTTAGAGATAATAAGCAGTCCATATTAATATTTTAAACATATTTTATAAAGAGTAATACTATACCCATTTGTCTCCCAAGAGCAAAAAAGCATCTAGGAAATAGTTGAGCAATCCACGCTTCCCTGATTGTGGTTCACTGCCATTGTCTGAGTGGTTTCCAGTCTCTTAAGATGATAAACAACAGATGGAGAGTGAGCATCACCAACTTTTATAACCATTAGTCATTGCCAGAACACCAAAGCTTGACTTTTAGTCTACAAGCTGTATGTCCCTGAGAAAGTTAACTAACCTTTCTAATCCTCAATTCCCTCATCTTTGAATGACTGGTGATTGTACACTCCAATATTATTTATATTCTTGTATCTCCAAATAGCAAGAGACTGATAAATGAATGGAACTCCATCTGTTTCAAGGGAACTCTTTTTATTGAGAACTTACTAGGCACATGGGCACTGTGTATTTTATAAAGATTGTCCCACAACCCCATATTTTTAAACAACAAATCTAAGAAGAAAACAATATTTTGTTTGTTTGTTTGTTTGTTTGTTTTAAAAGGTCTATACACGTTCTTCTACATTGTGAGAGGACAATCTATAACAGTAAGAAAAGAAATCTCTGTACTGCCGACATTCTTGTGATAAGACAGAAGACACTGGGATTTTACATCCTTTGCCACTTATACTGTTAAATGCTGAGAATCTCCATAATGATTATTTTTATTTTGAACAGCAGAGTTTAAAGAACCTAGACATACAAGGAGAGTAAAGCTATTAATTCATTCATTCAATAAAAATTCTATTATTGATTTCCAGTATTTGGGAGACTGGAAATAAACAGCCAACAGAGCAGAAAAAGCCCAGGTCTTCTGAGTACTAATGCTCTGGTGGTGAGAAATATTCATTCTCCTGGAACCAGAAAACAAGAGTCACCTCACATCCCAGGTTTGTGTGGGAGCCTAGGAAGGAACTTGAATAGAGGATGGATTAGGTTGATTGCATCTTTTTATTCTATTTTATATTATTTCTTTTCAGTGTTCCAGCATTCATTGATTTTGCACCTCACCCAGTGCTCCATGCAATACGTGCCCTCCACAATACCCATCATCAGGCTCACCCAACCCCCCATTTACCCCCCTCCAAAACTCTCAGTTTGCTTCTCAGAGTCCACAGTCTCTTGTGGTTTGTCTCCCCCTCCAGCTTCCCCCAACTCACTTCTCTCCATCTCCCAATGTCTTCTGTGTTATTCCTTATGCTCCACAAGTAAGTGAAACCATATGATACTTGACTCTCTCTGCTTGACTTATTTCACTCAGCATAATCTTGTACAGTCCCATTCATGTTATTACAAAAGTTGGGTATTCATCCTTTCTGATGGAGGCATAATACTCCATAGTGTATATGGACCACATCTTCCTTTACCTATTCACCCGTTGAAGGGCATCTTGCTTCTTTCCACAGTTTGGTGACTGTAGCCCTTGCTGCTATGAACATAGGCATACAGATGACCCTTCTTTTTACTACATCTGTATCTTTGGGGTAAATACCCAGTAGTACAATTGTAGGGTCATAGTATAGCTCTATTTTTAATTTCCTAAGGAATCTTTACACTGTTTTCCAAAGTGGCTACACCAACTTGCATTTGGTCTGGATTATGTACATGGATTTGTGTTGGGTTAAATGTCCAAACATTATAGCTGAAGGAATTGAGTTTTGGTAATTGTGGATTAAGAAATTTGCCCATGGATGCCCAGTTATTATGTATTAGATCAAAGAATGCAATTCAATTCTGTCTGATCCCCAAATCAGGGTCCTAATGACCTTGCTGCACTATATTGAATTGTGATGAGGAATAAAAGTGGAAGTTAAACTGATTGTCTCAATACTACTTTGCATATCAAAAGATGGTCTGTGCTTAAAGAAATGTAGTGTGGTTTGTAATTAGAAAGGCCATTATTAATTGAATAATACATTTCATTGTGGGTTCCATTTACATATTACAGCTTTCTCCTTAGTTGACTTTAACTACCTAGTGTGTTTTAAATGAAAGAAAACCAAATGAATAATCCACAAAAATAACTACAATGCGTAAAGTTAAGTAGTACCTACCAAATTTCATGTACCATCATAGATACTGCATATATATTTTTATTAAATTTTACAGGAAACCTGAATGGCAGTATAATTGGTTCAATGTTTTTGTCTGAGATAATTGATATTTTCTCCAAGTTTTTACAAATAATACCAGAATTAAGATCTGTCCCTAGGTCTATAGTTTGTAAAAGTCAAGAACTGAAGTTTTAGATGTTGAAATATGTGTTTTTTGTTTTTACTTTGTATTTTTTAGACAATGTCACCACTTTCAATCTGAAAGACCAAAATGAAAAATAATAATAATTAAAATATAATTTGTATTAGAAATTTACAAAAATAAATGAATACTCAATAAAATGAAATATCAATTTTCAATTTTGTTTAAGGTTATACTGTTTATATATCTGAAGTTACCAAAGCTTAAACTTACACTGAGAATTTCGGGACAAGTGTGCTACTGTCCAGAGTAATTAATGGCCAGAGTAATTAAATAATGATCAAGCATTGCTATTGACAGAAGTAGAATTCAAAATTAGATATAGATATAGATGTAGATATAGATATATAAAAAGTGTCAAGGTGCAGACAGCTTGGTCACTTAACTTCCCTAAAGATTACTTCCTGTGTATGACTTGATTTTGACATTCGATTCAAAATCATCTTATTTTTAGACATAGCATTGGTGGTTGTTTTAATGGAAGTAATGATAAATTACTCTTATTCGCCTTATTTTTAATTCTTTTAGGTTTATAGAAAATCTGGATGCCTGCAATACATAACTTTTCTTTTTTTTATAAATAAAGCAGTAGCTGCAATTCATTCTTTGCAAAAAGATGCCACAGGCAAAGCTGTTAAAAATCTCTGTAACTCCACACACTATACCTGTTTGTAAGGTAGATCATTAAAAGGCAATTTGCTAGATGTGAGTTGAATTGCAAGACAAATAATGTTTACAAATATGAGCCATTAAATTGAAAACCACTCATAGTGTTCTGCCATATGACATTGAATCTATAAACATAAAACTTAAATTGCTTTTAAAGTATAACCAAATTTTGGGGGATGAAGGGGCAATCCCCTGCAATGTAAATGAAGGCAAAAATTTACAAGAGTGAATAGGAAAATAGACTTGGGGAAAACTATTACTTAAAAAAATACTTTAAAGAGGAAACTGTATTTATAGTTTGCAAGTGTGGACTTTTAGTGAATTTCAAGTAGTCTTAGAATAAACGTTTTCACAAGTCATGTCTCTATATTTTAAATACTAAGGTGGGGAAAAGGAGCTAAAATAAAAATCACAGAAAATTATATGTATGTATTATTTTTAATCAGGAGAAATTTTTAAATGCATGATTTTATTAACAAACTTTCAGTTGTGCATACGCTCTTCAAGGAAAATATATATTTATCTTTATATACTAGAATATCTTTTAATAATTATGACACATTGAATAAGCAAAAGAAGTATTGAGGAGGAAAAAATACTGGTATGAAAAATCTTATCCCATTTTCCCCACCCATTTCCCATCAAATTAGTTATCAGTTTAAAGTGTTTTTATTTCCATGCTTTTAAATTCAAAAGTATCCTCTTCATTACAGGGGTTGTTTGTATGATCAAAATTGTTGAGAGGATGGAAATGGAGATGCTGGGGGGCTGTAGTAGGAGCATCCGGTTTCCACAAGGCCCATGACCTCATTTGCACACTATTCTCTACACAGAGCAATCTACATACAGTCACCTGCTTGTTCTGTGTTGGAGAGGAAGAATTTTTCTCTACTCCTCAAGATTCTTCTGGCTATTTTAAGAATTAAATCGATATGGAAGATATGAACAGGAGAAAATCACATTTAATTACTTACATATAGGGCTCCACAGGAATATGAAGCCCATGGGCAGTCACTCAGTTGAGGCTTTTATATGTCATCCTGAGCTAAGGGGAAGAAAGCAGGATTTTGGGACTTCAAAGGAAAGGAGTACAATTTACAGGAAGATGAAAAGAGTGAATGTTTGGTAAACATATTTAGCTGGGCCATACAGAAACAATGGGACATACAGAAAAATGGAACATAGAGAGAAGTTTTAATAGTTTGCCCAGTTCCTCCTCATCTACCACAACTAGTTAATATTGCACTGTAGCTATTTGCAGTGATTGCTCCCTTCTTAGAACAGGTCTTCTATCCAATTCTTTTAGGCAGTTGGTAGTGAAGGCAAAATGAAAACCTTCTTGAGACTTCTGTTTCTTTTCTTTCCTTTTTTTTTTTTTTTTTATTATGTTACTCACCATACCAGTACATCTTTTTTTTTTTTTTTTAAGATTTTATTTATCCCTTTGATTAACAGAGACCACAAGCAGTCAGAGAGGCAGGCAGGGAGAGAGGAGGAAGCAGGCTCCCTACTGAGCAGAGAGCCATATGCAGGGCTCAATCCCAGAACCCTGAGACCAGGGCCCAAGCCAGAGGCAGAGGCTTTAACCCACTGAGCCACCCAGGTGCTCCTCATTAGTTTTTGATGTAGTATTGAGACTTCTATTTTTTAAAGATGACTGGCCCCAATTATCATATGATCTCACTGATATGAGGAATTTGAGAAATAAGACAGAGGGTCATAGGGGAAGGGAGGGAAAAATGAAACAAGATAAAACCAGACAGGGAGACAAACCATAAGAGATTCTTAATCTCAGGAAAAAAAACTGAGGGTTGCTGGAGGGGTGATGGTGGGAGGGATTGCATGGCTAGATGAGAGTAAATGGGGAGGGTATGTGCTATGGTAAGAAAAAATAAATAAATAAAAATAAATATATAAAAATTAAAAAAATAAATAAAATGCTTGACCCCAAATAATCCACATTCCAAAGAGACACAGTGTGAGGCAACAAATTTAGTTCACCTACACTTTCTCTTTGCACAGGCATTTCTGTTCTATGTTGAAATAGCCTAAGCCTGTGTGCATTTCTCTATCTTCTGTTTAGAGTTCAAGATACTCTCAAAATTATCCACTTTAAAAATCTTACCTCTTCCAGTCTCTTCCCATATCAGACCTGGTTAAATGCCTCTTACCAGAAATTGCATAATAACCAGTTTTTATAGGTATGATAACAGTTATCACACTGAAGTACAACTTTTTTTGTGTGAATTAAAATCAAAAGCCTTCTAAAATGAAAAATTCCTTGAAGATGAAGACTACTTTATATCAGAATCACCAGCCTGGCATAATAATTGACATTTTGAAGATACTTATAATTTTTTTAAGATTTTATCTATTTATTCAATGGAGAAAGAGAGAGATCACAAGTAGGCAGAGAAGCAGGCAGAGAGAGAGGAGGAAGCAGGCTCCCTGCTGTGCAGAGAGCTTGATGTGGGGCTCCATCCCAGGACCCTGACATCACGACCTGAGCCAAAGGCAGAGGCTTAACCCACGGAGCCACCCAGTCACCCCAAAGATACTTGTAATTTTAAAATTGGTGACATTTATTTCTGCCATGAATGTTGTTGCTTTGCAATGCCTTTAATAATATACCGTTGTATATATAGACAGACGTCTATTTGCACATTATCAATTGTATAAGCAATACATATTTACTATATATATGCACCCACATATACATACATGCATATATAGTTACATATATTTACATGCATATGCATACATATGTTTCTGTGTTTATATAAAATTATATGAGTTTATTTCTTCCAAACTGGATATTTCTTGGTTGTTTTTTTTTTATTTAAATCAGAGTATCTAGCATATTCTTGTTCTTTGAAAGGAGTCCACGTGACATAAGAAATCAAAGCTATGGTTAAAATTCATTTCTAAAATGTTAAATAAATTTTTAAAATGCACCATGACTGCACATAAAAATTGAGTACTCACCTAGATGAAGTATTGTATGAATTATTGTTTTGTGTTAATGAACAAATTTATTCAGTAGGATGAGATGTGTGGGAAATTGCCATTCACTATAAAATTAATGAAACAGAAAAAATTTCCCTTTGCAATCTAATGCATTTTAAAACTCAACATAGATATTGAGATTCAAGTTTTTATTAAGTGCAGCTTGATCAAGTTTCAGCATGCATACATCACTGTTGTCCAGCAGTAATTGAAGATTTTGTTGCCTACACTACTATTACCAGGAATTTCATGTGAATATGAAAATGAAGAGAATGAATATAAGGATTGATCTAGGACCTCTGGAGGGTGCCAAGCTCTTCATTTTCATAAGAACTTATTTTCAGATGCCTCATGAAGGTTAAATGCTTTTCAAAACTTCATTACAATTTGGATGTTGGAAAGCTGATCCTGAAAATAAATGTATAAATCAGATCTTCTTAAGCCCCACGGTAAAGGAGATCTCTGTGAGTATCCTGTGCCTAGTGATTGTGGAAGCTAACATTGACTTATTGGTAGGTGCTGAGAAGGAAATCCTCATTAAACATATTCAATGAAGTAAGATGTGCTTATATGAAAGAAAATGGTTAAGATTTCTTTGTTCTATTATTTGAATGTGTGTGTAAGTTTAAGTGTGTGTGTTTGTGTGTGCGTGCGTGTGTCCATGGGCTTCATGTTTGGATTAATATGTTTAGAAAAGACTGAATTTGATTTTCAAAGAGCAGGAACAAATAATCCTAAAATTTTTATGGAAATAGAAGAGACCCTGAATTGCTAAGGAAATTTTGAAAAAGAAAAACAAAACTGGGGGCATCATGTTGCCTCATTTCAAGCTTTACCACAAAGCTGTGATCACCAAGACAACATGGTCCTAACACAAAAACAGACACCTAGACCAGCGGAACAGAGTAGAGAGCCCAGATATGGACCCTCAACTCTATAGTCAAATAATCTTTGACAAAGCAGGAAAGAATATCCAGTAGAAAAAAGGCAGTCTCTTCAATAAATGGTGCTGGGAAAATTGGACAGCTACATATAAAAGAATGAAACTTGACCATTTTCTTATACCATACACAAAGATAAGCTTGAAATGGATAAAAGACCTCAATGTGAGGTAGAAATCTATCAAAATCCTAGAGAAGAACATAAGCAGTAATCTCTTCGAAATAGGTGACAGCAACTTCTTTCAAGACATGTCCCCAAAGACAAAGGAAACAATAGTGGAAATGAACTTTTGGGACTTCATCAAGATCAAAAGTTTCTGCACAGCAAAGGAAACAGCCAACAAAACAAAGAGGCAACCCACTGAATGGGAGAAGATATTCACAAATGGCACTACAAAGGGCTGGTATCCAAAGGTCTATAAAGAACCCCTCAAACTCAACACACACAAAGCAGATAATCACATTAAAAAATGGGCAGAAGGAACAACCACTTCTCCAAAGAAGACATACAAATGGCTAACAGACACATGAAAAAATGTTCTTCATCACTAGCTATCAGGGAGATTCAAATCAAAATCACATTGAGATACCACCTTAAACCAGTTAGAATGGCCAGAATCAACAAGACAGTAAACAAGTGTTGGAGAGGATGTGGAGAAAGGAGAACCCTCTTACACTGTTGGTGGGAAGGCAAGTTGGTGCAGCCACTTTGGAAAACAGTGTGAAGACTCCTTAAGAAATTTAAAATAGAGCTACCCTATGACAGCAATTGCACTACTGGGTATTTATCCCAAAGATACAGATGTAGTGAAAAGAAGGGCCATATGTACACCAATGTTCATAGCAGCAATGACCACAGTCACCAAACTGTGGAAAGAAGCAAGATGCCCTTCAACGGATGAATGGGTAAGGAAGATGTGGTCCATATACACTATGGAGTATTATGCCTCCATCAGAAAGGATGAATACCCAACTTTTGTAGCAACATGGACGGGACTGGAGGAGATTATGCTAAGTGAAATAAGTCAAGCACAGAGAGTCAATTATCATATTGTTTCACTTACTTGTGGAGCATAAGGAATATGGAGGACATTGGGAGAAGGGGAGGAGAAGTGAGTTGGGAGATATTGGAGGGGGAGACAAACCATGAGAGACTGTGGACTCTAAGAAAAAAACTAAGGTTTTGGAGGGGGTAGGGGGGGTTGGGTGAGTCTGGTTATGGGTATTATGGAAGGCACGTATTGCATGGAGCACTGGCTGAGGTGCATAAACCTTGAATTTTGGAACACTGGAAAAAATTAAATTAAATTAAATTAAATTAAAAGACTGGATTTTTTTTTTTAATTTTTTATTTTTTATAAACATATATTTTTATCCCCAGGGGTACAGGTCTGTGAATCACCAGGTTTACACACTTCACAGCACTCACCAAAGCACATACCCTCCCCAATGTCCATAATCCCACCCCCTTCTCCCAAACCCCCTCCCCCCGGCAACCCTCAGTTTGTTTTGTGAGATTAAGAGTCACTTATGGTTTGTCTCCCTCCCAATCCCATCTTGTTTCATTTATTCTTCTTCTACCCACTTAAGCCTCCATGTTGCATCACCACTTCCTCATATCAGGGAGATCATGTGATAGTTGTCTTTCTCTGCTTGACTTATTTCGCTAAGCATGATACGCTCTAGTTCCATCCACGTTGTTGCAAATGGCAAGATTTCATTTCTTTTGATGGCTGCATAGTATTCCATTGTGTATATATACCACATCTTCTTGATCCATTCATCTGTTGATGGACATCTAGGTTCTTTCCATAGTTTGGCTATTGTGGACATTGCTGCTATAAACATTCGGGTGCATGTGTCCCTTTGGATCACTACATTTGTATCTTTAGGGTAAATACCCAATAGTGCAATTGTGACTGGATTTGATCTTATATTAGACACACAAATTAAAGATAAGGATAAAGGTATGATTTGTTTACCACATGCAAGTATTTAAATGGCAGTGGATTTTACTGAGTATATATGGAAGATAAAGGCTAAATTGATGTCAGAAAAAATCTAATTGCTTATATAAAATGGTTGGTATTTCAGCATTGCTCCACGAAGTTAAGCAAGAGTTCATCTTGTTCTCTGGAAAACAGCATGGAGGTTCCTTAAAAATTTGAAAATAGAGCTACCTTTTGACCCAGCAATTGCACTACTGAGTATTTACCCTAAAGATATAAATGTAGTGCTCCAAAGGGGCATGTGCATCTGAATGTTTATAGCATCAATGTCCACAATAGCCAAACTATGGAAAGAACCTAGATGTCCATCCACAGATGAATGGATAAAGAAGATGTGATATATATATACAATGGAATACTATGCAGCCATCAAAAGAAAAGAAATCTTGGGGCACCTCGGTGGCTCAGTGGGTTAAAGCCTCTGCCTTTGGTTCAGGTCATGATCCCAGGGTCCTGGGATTGAGCCCCACATTGGGATCTCTGCTCAGCAGGGAGCCTGCTCTCCCTCCTCTCTCTCTCTCTGCCTCTCTGCCTACTTGTGATCTCTGTGAATTAAATAAATAAAATCTTAAAAAAGAAATGAAATCTTGCCATTTGCGATGACATGGATGGAACTGGATGGTATTATGCGTAGCGAAGTAAGTCAGTCAGAGAAAGACAACTATCATATGCTCTCCCTGGTATGAGGAAGTGGAGATGCAATGTAGGGGTTTGGTGGGTAGGAAAAGAATAAATGAAACAAGATGGGATCGGGAGGGAGACAAACCATAAGAGACTCATACTGTCACAAAACAAACTGAAGGTGACTGAGGGGAAGGGGGTAGGTAGGGCTATGAACACTGGGGAGGGTATGTGATATGGTGAGTGCTGTGAAGTGTGTAAACCTGGCGATTCACAGACCTGTACCTCTGGGGCTAATAATATATTATATGTTTATAAAAATATAAAAAAATTAAAAAATAAAAGAGTTCAGCTTGTTGCTCTCCATCATGTAGGCCATGATCTTCTTCTGCATCAGTAAGAATGAGTCTTTCATCTTCTTGTGCCAGCCCACAGTAAGGAAATAAAAGAGAGAATGGGTTATGTCATTAATATTCTGTTTCCATTTCCAATGTGTGGGTTTTTTCTTCCCAAACTACCAAGCAATTCTCAGACACTGGGTGGATGTCTTACAATTCAACTCAATTCTGATTCTATCTTCTTGGAGATATCATCAGATTCCAAAGCAGGGGCTCAGTCCTACAAGATGTCCCACACACTCTCAGACAACAATCATAAGTCCAGACTGCCACCTGTGTTTCTGACCAACTGGCTACAGATTTCAGTTTTGCATGGCCCCATCCTTAGGTTTGTTTAATTTGCTAGAGTGGCTCAAAGAACTCAAGGGAACATTTTTCTTACTAGATTACCAGATTATTTTAAAGGATATAGCTCAGGAACAGCCAGATAGAAGAGATACATAGAACAATGTCTGGGGAAAGGGTACAGAGTTTCATGTCCTGTCCAAGTGCGCCACTCTCCCAGCACCTCTACATCTTTACCAGCCTGGAAGTCTCCAAATGTCACACTTTGGGGCTTTATAGATACTTCCTTACAAGGGCATGATTGAATAAATCATTGGTAGTTGATTCAACTTCCATCTCCTTCCCTGGAGGTCTAGGGACGGACTGAAATTTCTAACCCTCTAATCATATGTTTGGGCTCTGGACAACCAACCCACAAACTTGGGTGGAATCTGTTTCTAATGTTAATATTATTAACATAATAAAGGACAACTTTGCCCCTTTTCTCACTTAGGAAATTCCAAGAGTTTTTGAAGCTGGTGCTGGGGACTGGAATGAAGACCAAATATATATTTCTTATTATAAGTCACAATATCATGCTCATAATATGACACTTCAATGCCAAGGCCTGGAAATGAAATGACCATTTTGGTCCACCCCCAGTTGGCCTGAACTCATTTATGTGACCATTCTTAACAGCAAGGAAAGTTGTGAAGTGCCCAGTTTAAACTCTGGATGGGAGGTTCATTGATTAAAAGGAAGAAATGGAGAATGCATGCTGGAAGGAATGTCATTATATCTGTCACTGTAATGTCTGGCAGTTTTAAAAGTCTCTGGTTTTTATATGTGTGGGTTTTATTTTGTTTTGTTTTGTTGCACTTTTTAGCCTGTAGTCTGTTCCCACTTAGAATTACTTGGAAGAGATTAAAAAATATTACTCCAAATCGAATTCAGAATGTTATTATCTGATTATGCTACAGTCAGTCTAAAACAGTTTCTAACTGTACTTCCGTTGTCTTGTGTGACTCAAGTCTTAGAGACTTAACTCTAATTGCCTTTTCAGAGTTACCAGTTACAATGTTAAACATATTATCCAGAATGAACTTGTTATACTTCCTATTATGTTTGGACAGTTAGTATTAGTATTATAATCAGGATTTGTAGAAAAGATAAACTGGTATAGAGGATATACTGTTTCTAATATATTATACAATTGGATACACTATTTCTAATATGTTTGTTTTGTTTTGTTTTTAGATTTTATCATTTATTTGACAGACAGAGATCACAAGTAGGCAGAGAGGCAGGCAGAGAGAGAGGAGGAAGCAGGCTTCCTGCTGAGCAGAGAGCCTGATGCGAGGCTCGATCCCAGGACCCTGAGATCATGACCTGAGCCAAAGGCAGAGGCTTTAACACACTGAGCCGCCTAGGCACCCCTATTTCTAATATATTACATGTAATATATAAAAATATATATGTAATATCTATATCTAGTACATAGAGAAATAGTGTGTTCTCTACATCAGTTTATCTCTTCTGCAAATCCTCAATGTAATGTTATTATATATAATTAATGTTTAT
Source organism: Mustela nigripes (assembly GCF_022355385.1). Classification (NCBI taxonomy): domain Eukaryota; kingdom Metazoa; phylum Chordata; class Mammalia; order Carnivora; family Mustelidae; genus Mustela; species Mustela nigripes. The sequence goes on from NC_081558.1 coordinate 196,519,298, forward strand.
AATATTAATATTAACTAATAATTAAATATCAATGCATTAATAATTATGCAATTAAATGATATATAATAATTGTAAATATAATATGATTATATTAGACAAAGAATGAGAGAGAGAGAGACAAAAAGATAGATTCTGGGAGATTGAGAGAGAGACCATCATAGATGCAGACATAGAAATAGACATATCTGTGAAATTGAAGTCAGGTTAAAAATATCCCACTTAACTCTAAATAACTTACAAACACCACTTTGCAAATATTCTGTTAAAAGCTACTTGTTTACTCAAATGTAGCCACTAATTAGTGTTACCCTATGTTACTTTTATAGTGATTTATTTTTCTACATCCTTAAACCCCCAAGTGTCTGTGTTTTGTGTTCAAACATTTTAATTAGTTTTAGCTAAAAACATCAAGTGTCCTAGAAAGCTAGAGTTTGAAGAAGGCCTTATGAATGTGTTTGGCAGAACAAGATTTAAAGCCCAAGGACCCTCAAGGAGACTGGAACCATAATGGTATTACCTGAACTAAGCCAATAAAGAATGATAATCATGGCAAGAAAAGAAGAAAAAAACGAAAGAAAGGAATGGAGCTAGTGGGGTTCAATACAAATCCAAACCATTTGCAATGCTCCTTGCTGTGACAGAAGAGTCTTCTTTAACTTAAATTATAAGAAAAATTTCCTATTCCTAGAAGTGCAGCTGTATGTGTTGGGATAATTTGGGTTTTGAGGATGACACATTCAGTCCTATAGTGACTCTAGTTCTACTCCTCTAAGATCCTCTTCATGAGGCTACTTTATTTTTAGGTGGAACAACAACAACAAAATAACAGCTTTTAAAAGTTCTACATGGGGTGTGGGAAGATCCTGTCCAAAGTAGGACTTCCTTAAAACCCCCAGAAAATACCTTCACAACACACTGCCACAAACTGAACCATGAGCTCATTCTTGAACCAAACATGCCCAACTGTGACCTTACATCGCAGTTTCCCCCAAAATGTTACCTGTTTTCTTTCATAATTAAATAGCATCCCCTTTCATTCTTAAAAATGTCTTATTTTGGATAATAAATTATGTTGCTGTTCTACCTAAAGTCATACTGGTCAAATCCTGAAATTTGCGATGTGATCAGCTTTTATTGGGGCATAGGTGCCAGATGCAGAAGGGAGGGATACGCTGTGAAATCAAGGTTCTTGATGAAAGAGGAAAAATATGAGAGTCTGCAAGAAATCCACAGTGTCCTACCAGGTATCTTTTTCTGGATTATGGACTGAATTGTGTCCCTCCTAAACCACAGATTGATATGTTGAAGCCCCAACTCCCAATGTGACTGTTTTGGAAATTGGGGCACTAAGGAGGTAATAAAGGTGAAGTGAGGTCTTGAAGATGGGACCTTAATTCAAAAAGACTAGTGTTATTGTAAGAAGAGGAATAGACACCAGGAATCCCTCTCTGCTCACCATAGTAGAAGCTCTTTGAGAATGAGAAGTTGGCTGTCTACAAGCCAGGAAGAGTTCACCAGAAACCAACCCTGATGGCAACTTGATCTTAGACTCCAGAACTGAGAGAAAACAAATTGTTGTTGTTTAAGCTACCCAGTCTGTTGTGTTTTGTTAGGGAAATCTAAGCTGGCTAATGTATCTGCTATGTCTTTTTTTCTCTACTAAGAATATGGAAATTTACCTATGGTGCTGGGCACTTTCAACTGTGAATGCTTAGGGGGAACATGGGTTCTTCTTTTCTACTTTTCCCCCTTTGTCTACCTCTACATTTAGAATTCTTTGGTTCTTTAATTACAGAGCTAAACCCTCAATTCTGGATGAAAAGGCTGAATGTACACTTGGCCCACAGTCCCCAAACTTATAAAATGCCATATGCTGTGTATATATTCTGGAATAATTGTGACCCATTTTCGATTTCCCCTATGGCCCACTTATGAGTTGACTGAGGTGTGGTAACTTGGATGGGCTCAGCATAAATTTCATCTGACTTATAACAACAAAATTAAAACAAGCAAACAAAAAAAAAAATCCAAGAAAAGGAAAGTGGGTTTTTTGTTTGTTTGTTTGTTTGTTTTGGAGGAAAGCTTCTAATATGAGATCAAAGAATAAGAAGGAGAGTTAAAAGAGGTATATTTAATCAGAATTGTAGTGAAATTCATGGTGCACATTTTAGAGAGAGTTTTTTTTTTTAAGATTTTATTTATTCATTTGACAGACAGAGATCACAAGTAGGCAGAGAGTTCTGCACCCTGAGATCATGACCTGAGCCAAAGGCAGAGGCTTTAACCCACTGAGCAACCCAGGCGCCCTAGAGAGAGTTGTTTTTTTTTTTTTAAACCTAACCTTAACTTGGATCTTCTTCATGTTTGTTCAAATGTACCTACTTCTCTCATTTTTTTCCCTTCCTAGTTGAAAATCCTTTTTGATAAAGAAGAGGATTTCCTATATGCTGTATTTGTCCTTAAATAAATAGAACTTCAGGTTAAATTCCCTTAAAGCTGTATTAGATTTGCTCTTCATCAAGTTTGTTATTAAGACACATTTACCAAGGTAGTGACTATCTAATCTAGGCATTCATTTTAAATTTAATGTACAAGTTTTAAAAAATGCCAGTCATGAGGGGGTGGACAATTAGACTGGACTGGGACCGTCACCATCTAATTTTTAAGACAGCAGTTCATTGGTTTCTAAACATTCTGTTTACACACCGCTATTGAGGATACATTATTTTTAACATGCCCAGGAGGATCTGAGAGAGCAACTTGGAAAAAAATACTTTCTGGAGCAAAATGTGAATATTCACACTAAGTATTATGAAGATCGTAAGGTTAATTCAAGTCAGCTTTAGCTTCGGAAACAACTTGGATCGCTTGAATTTGTAGCTGTCTGAGTTAACAGAAGAATCTTTTACTTTCTGGGGAGTTTTGGATTTCAAAATAGAACGAGAGGTTACAGACCCGTAATATCTTCACAACCCAGTTTTATGAGGAGGAAATTGAAATACAGAGAGTAAAAACAAAAACAAAAACAAAAACAAACAAACAAACCCAGTGTTCCACAGCTGGTCCCTGACAGAGGCACAATTCAAGTCCCTGCATTTCAGATTCTTCAAGTCATCTCTTGAGACAGGTAACAAACCAAGAGAAATCCTACTGTCTCATGGGGTGAGGAAGGTGTATTAGTGGAGGTGGCAGTTGAGCTTTACTGTGTTGGATGTTTTTAAGTGCGTTACTGACTCAGTATTTTTCCTCACCAAGTAAATTAAAAAAAAATTTTTTTTTTAAAGTGAATAAAAACACAGTCAGCATGGGAAAGAAATTCAAACGCGATCTTGACTTTTGCATGAGTTTGGAGGTGACAACAGTTGGAAATGGGATGAGAAAGGATGAAGGACCAAGTCATAAACTCTACACATTCAACTCATGCTTGGAAATCCAACACAACCCTGAAAGTAGCAGAAATATGACTGAATGATGAAAAGGTATGTTTGGAGTTGTGGAGGATTAATGAGTTAACAATACATGGATGGAGAGAAAGGAAGGAATTAATTGAACACCTTCATATACATAATTCCAAAACAAAACAAATGTACAGTCCCATTAAACCCTGTCCCCCCAAATCAATGCATAAGTTTACATGATTTTTTTTTTCTATTCCCTTTAACAAATCCAATCTGTACTAAGCTTCCAAATATTAACTTATGACATGACCTTTTCCACATAAAGCTGGGTACAGTGTGTAGTAGAGATTGTGGTACAAACATGGCGTGTGCTCCTTTAAACTGTAAGGTTGGAGCTAATCTGAAAGAAATTTTTTATAAAATTCTAGTCAGGGGTGCCTGGGTGGCTCAGTGGGTTAAGCTGCTGCCTTCAGCTCAGGTCATGATCTCAGGGTCCTGGGATCGAGCTTCACATCGGGCTCTCTGCTCAACAGGGAGCCTGCTTCCCCCTCTTTCTCTGCCTGATTCTCTGCCTACTTGTGATCTTTCTCTCTGTCAAATAAATAAATAAAATCTTTAAAAATAATAATAATATCAGAAAAAAATTCTAGTCAATGTTTGGTATTTAGTTAATACTTTGGTTAGTTTAAGAATTCACTATTAAAGATTTTAGAAATGGTATTATGGGGAAGTGTCTTGAGATAACTGGTTATTTTATAAGCTCCAGGTTGTAATCATAGGGCATAAACACAACCAGTTGGATTGATTGGAGGATTTTATGTAAAGCTATCACTCACTGAGTCAAAACAATACACTGAGTTACCTAAAAATGTAGTGTTTATTTATATTTACAAAGTAAATAGTAAATATCCTTTCTCAATATATTGAAGTAAATCAAGATTGAGTACAGAAAGGGAGTCAGGCAAAATAACGTGCCAAAATCTATAATAAAATATCAAAATTGTAGAAAGAGTTAATAAAAATGTGTTAGCTGCAGGTTACAAGTCACTGTTGCTTTTGTTATCAGTATATGAGAGAATTAAGTATAGTAGCACTCAAATAACACCAGGATAATTAAAGTTCTGTCAGGATCCCTATTATAAAGCCCCGTCTTTCATGCTCAACTATGTAACTTGCCCCAAAGATGAAATTTAGGGCACAGCTGAAGGCTAAGAAAGCTTCTAAATGGATACCTTGGGTAAAAGTGCACACATTACATATGTTGTGTGTGCATTTATGTATATATATATATATATATGAATATCTGTGTGTGCATATCTATGAGTGTATATACATATATTCTAAAAAATTAATTTATTTAATATAATATTTTTGAAAGTTAATTTACTGTGGAAACTTCAGGAAGTTTAGTCAGTTAACTAGTAGTCATCCATTTGTCTATGAGCTACTGATTCTAATTTTTTGTTTTTTTCCTAGAAATCTTTATTTTTTCGTGTGACATCACTTCCCTTAACTATTAAGTTTATTTGCAGAAATTCATCTTCCCTAGTTTGTAATTATGCTTTATCCAATTCTACACTTAGCTTCTACTTGTCTCTTACTTTCCCCACCAACTCTAAAGAGTGTTTTGAATTTAAATATTAAATTGCAAGGGCTGTTCAACATTTGAAAGGTGCAGAAAACATTTCAATCATCCACAAAGGCTAACAGACCTTTGTTAAACCTAGAACTGACCCATCTCATAAGTCATGCTTATGTATAACTCATTAAAGGATTTTTTTCTAAGCCTCAAGTTTATTTTCATGTTTCTGCTCTTCATTATTGTTTTTTATTTTACTGATTAAAAAAAGAAATGCCTGGAGTATAAAAAGTATAAATTTTGTGATAAAAATTGATATGGACATACAAGGTAAAAGGCAAGATATAGGCTGATTTTTTTTTTGAAACTTTTTTTATCTTCTGTCTCAGCCTTTACAAGAGAATAATTGGAAAGGGAAGAGTAGGAGATTCTTCTTGCAACGTCTTAGAGTCATAATGTGTTTTTGCAAAGCTAAACTGTTTGACTATGTTGAAATTTAAGTGCTACCTAAGTATAATTTCCAAATGAGCATATTTATACATACTATCCTTTACTAACTTATGTGCATTATTAAATAAAAAGCATTTCCAGGCACCCTGGCATGAATTAAAAATATGAATGCTACCCTACTATTTGTTATTGTTCTAAATGGTTACATAAATACACTAAGAATCTTTCAATGATACACCTTGTTCTTCTGAAAATGTTTCAATTTTGTACAAAATTCATAAACTATGTCTACTGTTAGAAGAATAAGCGTTTGTAAAACGCTATTTCAAAGATGGTTCTCTATCACAATAGTAACAAGATTCTGTTATAGAGAATGCATCTCACTACTATTAATAATAACAGTCTCTACTGTAAATCACATTCCTGTGTGAGAATTTAACGTTTGCCGTCTCTAATTTTCACAGAAGTGTCCTGTTTGCTAAGCAAGTTCAATAATTTCAATCGTGATACTATTATTGAAAATACATTAATAAGCAAGCTATTGTGCCAGGTGCAGGAGAAACTAAGTGATAGCACAAATATTTCAGAACTCTGACCTCAAAGAACCTATCAACTAATTAAAGGAGATAGAGAGAAATGATGTCTACCAATTCAAAACACTCTCCTTATGATGCATTAAATAGTTTAGTATCCTCCTAGCTAATTATTTCACTTTTATATATCAAAAAATGCAGTTTACACAATATATATGTATAAATGTGTCCAAATTTATACACAAACTTAAAAGTAATTACTTTTAATATAATCAACAGATGGATCTATATTACCCTAAAAATGGGAATTGAATTATATTTAATATCCAAGTTTAAAAATTCCATATGATTTTCTTAGAGAAAACAGGGCACCAACATTCATGGTCTATAATTAGGGTTGCTAAGATAAAGAATCACTATTGAAAAGGAACTATATCAAATATAATGGCCCTTATTTCCACTCAGAAAGTAATCATTATTTCCAAGCTACATTGGGCTGAATTTCTTGCTAACAAATGTGATAATATAGAACTCTATGAAAATTAATGTTGCAATGAGAGCTTCAAAAATGATCTCCTCAAAAAATAATATTAGTGCATTAAAATAAAAAAATTACACATTAAGTTCCAAGTTAAGCCCTCATAGAATTAATACAAAAATAGGCTGTGATATACAATTTTTTCCTTTTAGACCTTTTTTAAAGTGTTGGAAGATGTTTAGAGTAATGTATCTATATACCAAGATTAAGATCATAATGAAGCTCATTTATCAGAAATGTTTAGAGGGATTTTAAACAAGTAAAGCAAAGAATTTCAGAAATAATATTTAATTTCCATTACTAATATAAGACATCCTTTTTTACTGTTATTGATTATTTCACTTCTTTTTTTTTTTTAAATTTGAGTATTCAGACCATTACGGTACTCAGTTTGATTTTACTTGAGCCATCATGTGCTGGTAACTTACTTTTCTTTGTCTTAGAACCACTGTTTTCTTGTTCTTACTTTCTTTTTTAAAATTTTACTTTAGGGGTGACTGGGTGGTTCAGTGGTTCAAGCCTCTGCCTTTGGCTTGGGTCATGATTTCAGGGTTCTCGGATCAAGCCCCTCATCAGGCTCTCTGCTCAGCGGGGAACCTGCTTCCCCCTCTCTCTCTGCCTGCCTCTCTGCCTACTTGTGATCTCTCTCTGTCAGATAAATAAATAAGAAATCTTTAAAAATTTTATTTTACTTTAAATACTTATTAGATTTCATTTGGAACATTCTGTTTGATTTGGAAATGAGCCAGAAAGATACCACTCTGGAAAACAAATACCTTTCCCTATTCTTTACTACATAACTTCCCACCTGTACACATAAACTTCTGTACAAGTGGTTCCTGCTCTTAGATTATTCTAGAATAAATGAAGTATAAAGTAGTGAAAGTTTTGCATTAAAGACACCAGTTCTATTTATAAATATGCAGAAAAGAGGGAGGCAGAGAAGAGGCCATGGTGATGCATAATCAGCAGCATCATGAGCTTTTGGGATATGATAGTCTCTGCTGAAAGGTCTGTATTTACTCTCCATGCACTAGCATAGCTGTGCTCAGTGACCAGTGTTCATTCTGATTTATTGATGCTCCATTTTAACTGGTTGGTACCCAGCTGTACAAGTCGTTAAATATTTTAAATATCACCCTTCCTCTGCTGGTGAACTTGGGCAAACTTATCCTTTCTCAGCTTCAACTGTGAAACAAGAAATTTGAACTGATTAGTCCTCCAAATCCCTTTCTGTCATTACAGTCTATCACTTGGAACTTAACTCCACATGATGAGCAGAAGTCACAATGCAAAGTGAGAATGCCATAGAACAAAATTTTGAGAACACTGCAACTTGACCACTGGGTTGAAATATATAATATCAGTTGTTAAAATAGAAATTGAGAGTAGGCACTCCAGGGTCTTGTGGAGATGATTTTCTCAATTAGACAACATGGGCCTATATGGAGATGGAAGCCAGCTGGTTTTGTAAAACTAAGCCTCGAGAGTACAAAGACTAATGTTAAATATGCTCTTCTTCTAGAAGCTTGCCTAGCAACTGAAGCTTTCTTGAACAGAACTACAGAGCCAGAAATTTCCAAAATACTAAATCTACACATTTCTCTTTGTGGTTTGTTAAAAATTTTGTTTTAGTTAAAAGGTGGATAATGAGTCTACTGCCTTGATTAATACAGTGGATATAAAAACATTTCAGTAATGTAAGTATACTAAACAAATATTAGTAAGTTATTATTTATCATAAAGTATCATGCTTTTGTTCATACATACATGATACAGCCTTTACAATATCATAAGCATTGTGATAATGAACTACTCGTACTCAAATCTTTTTGGCAAAGTCTGCCTCTGGGAAAATCTAGCCTAAGTCAGGTAAGTGTATGTGTGTGTGTGTGTGTGTGTGCATGTTCTTATGTACATGCTAATATGTTAGAGCAGGTTGGGAGGTGAGATGTAGTACATTCCAGATGGCTGGAATACCATACACAAAATGATGGAGATAGAAAACAGAGAATAATTCTAACAATACCTAATAATTCACAGATTGACAGAAGGACATAACACAGAGTGGTAAGAGAACATCCTGTAGTGGATGTTAGAAGCAAGAATATAAATAGCCTATGAACAGTGAAAGGAATCTGTACTTGCTCATGAAGACCACTGGGAACTTGCTTGGGTACAAGCGAGTGGGTACAAAGGAATTTGTTGGGGTACAAATCCTATTAAATAAGTTTCCTGTATCCTTTTACAATAACAAAGAAGTTTAAATGAGCTAATGAGAAGATGATTAAAGAGTAAGATACAGAAGCAATAGTTACAGAGTTGTTTAATGTCCAGTTATTTTATGCTGATCAAAGCATATTGGTTACCAATGGGAGAAAAGCAAAACTGAACTTCTACTCTTCCATCATGTAACAATAGAGTAACATGACTTATACTGCCCTGTGTTCCATTTAACTGATCCTTTCTTCTGTTTGGTCTAGCGTATTGTTGAACTGCTCTACTGAGCTTTTCCTGTATTATACTGTTGAACTTCTCTATTGAGATTTTCATCTAGCTCTTGTATTCTTCGGCACTATGATTTCTGTTTGAAACTTTTCAATATATTTTTATTTTTTAAAAGATTTTATTTATTTATTTGACAGAGAGATGTCACAAGTAGGCAGAGAGGCAGGCTGAAAGAGAAGGGGAAGCAGGCTCCCTGCTGCGCAGAAAGCCTGATGTGGGGCTCAATTCCAGGACTGTGAGATCATGACCTGAGGCAAAGGCAGAGGCTTTAACCCACTGAGCCACCCAGACACCCTTATATTTTTATTTATTTGATGAAATTATCACTTTCTACGTGTACTGCTCTACTGACCCTAGTGAGCATCTTTATGACTGTTATTTTGAACTCTCTATTGAGTAAATTGTCTATCTCCATTTCATTTAGGTTAGTCTCTGAATATTGATATTGTTCTTTTGTTTGGAACATATTTCCCTAATTATTCTTTTTGACTCTCTATGTTGGTTTCCATGCAGTAGATAAAACAGCTAACTCTCCTAGTCTTGACAGAATGGTCTTATGTAGGAGTTGAATCTTGTCAATTAGCCTGGCCTGAGATTTTGATTGTCTCTCAAACCTTGATGATTTGTCCAAGCCATTTTTTTTGTTTCTTTGTTTGTTCTCAGAAGCTTCTAATAGTTGAGGTGTACCAAAACCCATCATTGTCCCAAAACCCTAAGAAATGCCCATCTGCTTGGTCAAGATTCCAGATATAATTGTCTCATCCTTTGGCTCTCCAATGCAGACAAATTGGAAACCTGACTTTCAAGCAGCAGTGGACGTGAGATAATGCAATCTAGCTCCTTTTCAGGGAGAAACTAAAACTGGGTGTGCGTTCACTAACACTGTGCTGACCCAGAGGGAATAGTTGCGAAAAATTTTTGTGCTCCATAATAGAACCACCTCTTGGTTTGGGTGATCCTGGGAGACTGTGGCTTGCTGAGCCTCATCAGCTTCCAGAGCTCAGTGATCTGGGATCCAGTTTCTCTGACTGAAAGTGAAAATTGGAGTGCTATATATGTGGACAAGCTTCTTCTAGGGAGAAACTGAAGACTTGGTTATTCTGTTGGAGAAATGTGTATGTAGGGTAAGGAAGAGACAATGGGGGACATCCCCACAGCTCATTCAGGCTCCAGGGAAGATCCCAGCCAGGTCCCATGTGCAGGGTGATTAGAAACTGGAACTTTTGCCAGCAGCTGGGAAAGTATTCAGTCAACTCATTTCAAGAAAAATTGTGAGATGGGAGCTTTTGCCTTTGTCCTCTGTGCTGAGCCTGGGTGGGTAGTTGCAGAGTGTTTGTGCACTCATTTAAAAACTGCTTCTTTTTGTTCTGTGTGACTCAGGAATGCATGCCTTACTGCCCATCAGAGATAGATAATTGTGGGGAAGACACCATTTGGGTGGCAATCCTAAATGTTTCATTACTGAATTATTAAATGTTATGAGTGAGATCTTCCTAGGATGAACCTGAAGATTCGGTCTTACTGTTGAGCAAGACAGAGGGAAGATGGGGCCAACTGGCTCCTTTGGGTTCCTGGAAGGATATCAATCAGCACTAGATTCAGGCTAATTAGAAATTTAACCTTCAAACAATAGCTAGTAAGGTATGCACTCAAATGCTTCCATGGAAAAACTGAGAGATGGCTTTTTCCGTCAGCTCCCTCTGCACGGAGTCTAGAAGCAATAGCCAGAGGTAGTGCTGTGTGTCCCTTTAACAACTGCTTATGTGTTTGTCATTTTCCTGTGACACTCATGAATATAATCCTCACTGACTAGGAGAGCTGGGTGATTTGGGGACCTGTCCCTTAATTGGCAGCCTTAAAAGTTGGGGAGTTATATGTGTGGTCCAAACCCTTTGCTTGTCAGGGAAAACCTGGGAGTTGGGAAGGCCGGTTGTAAGGCACTGTGCTGGCGTAGGGTTTATGGTGAGAATGTCTTATTTATTTCTACTTCTTTCAGTGTGGGCATTTTCTCAGTGTCAGTGTGTAGGAGCCATTCAGATCTGGCTTCTGGATTTCTCTCTGTGGAAATTGCACCATGTGTATCTGTGTATTCTGTGCATCCATGGGAGGAGGGAAATTCAGGAACCTCCTATGTTACCAACTTAATGGCATCACTCTCTTCCCCTTTTATTGAATACATTTGGAAAACTGTGGAATATTGTTTCCTTTATTTAAGTAGATTTTCCAGGGAAATATGAAAAGAAAGGGAAGAAAATCCTCACCCTACTAGGATGCACAATGTTATTAACAGTCTCCCTAATTGCAGCCTTGTAGTCTGTACTGTAATTATTGTTCATAACTCTCCCCTGCATCATCAAGATAGGTTCATGGCAATTCTTATCTACCTAGTTTGCCATGGCCACAGGTCAGCCTCCATTCTGCATATTTTACTACTTTTCCAACAAACTGTAAACTAAAGTGCAGTAAGCTTTTAATATTTCTTTTTTTTAATGTTGTGCATATTTTGTCAGTGTAAAGATGTACATGAGCATGGCTTTTCTCCAGAAACCAAGAAAGAACACCCTTCAGCTTATATCAGCTACACCACACTGTCCCCTTCGAATTAGGACTCATCAAAGAGTACTGGATGGAGATCCTTGTTATAAAATGTCTAGTTGAAATTCAGATATCTACTTAGTTCTGAAAAATTACTGGGACAGAGCTGACACTTAAATTTTTGTGAACAATTCCATTGTATCATTTAGATATTTTTAGGCTGAGATTATTTTTTTCTTAAATGAGGCAGTAAGCAAAAATCTCAGTGTGCCATGTAAAAATGTATTAATTTTAACATGGCCCTTTGTCTCTATTTAAATATTATATCCATTTATAAATGGGTTACTGAACTGATGAGAGAATAAGAAATGGTCTCCCAGATATTCAGACATATAACCAAGAATGAAAATTTTCAGCAGTCTTGGTTTAAAAAAATATGATATGGTGAAATCAGGGGTGCCTGGGTGGCTCAGTGGGTTAAAGCCTCTGTATTCAGCTCAGGTCATGATCTCAGGGTCCTGGAATCAAGCCCTGCATGGGGCTCTCTGCTCAGCAGGGAGCCTGCTTCCTCCTCTCTCTTTGCCTGCCTCTCTGTCTTCTTGTGATCTCTCTCTCTCTCTGTGTCAAATAAATAAATAAAATCTTTAAAAAAAATATATGGTGAAATCAAAATAATTTCAAAATTTAGCGTGTAAAAGAATTGTTTTAAGATTTTGAATCAAATATTCAAAGTCTTTGGAGTCATATCGGTCTTTGGAGTCCTATTGAACTCATATTTTGGGTAAGCCTAAAATTATAATGTAGCAGATATAGTATTACTGGATTTTTTTTTTCTTCAGTGTCTCTCTGCCACACCCTTAAATCTCCAGGTCTGACATTTCTGCAGGGAGAATACATTAAAGTCCCAGAGTAAGGGGCGCCTGGGTGGCTCAGTGGGTTAAAGCCGCTGCCTTCGGCTCAGGTCATGGTCTCAGGGTCCTGGGATTGAGTCCCACATCGGGCTCTCTGCGCAGCAGGGAGCCTGCTTCCCCACCCCCACCCCCACCCCCGCCTGCCTCTCCATCTACTTGTGATCTCTCTCTGTCAAATAAATAAATAAAATCTTAAAAAAAAAAAAAGTCCCAGAGTAACAATTATATAAAGAGAGCCTGCTTGGAACACAACGCTAATAAACTCGACATTTCGCTTATCCATCTTTCCGGCACACTCCATTCCTAAATCTCTTGTTCATAGTGTCTTCATGCTAAAATAGTTGATACTCCACTTCTGCGATTCACTTCCCACTTTTTTCTTAGTTATCTACCCATTAAAAATTTGATTGAACAATTATGCATGACTTCAAGGGAAGTGCACATGCGTGCGCGCGTGCACGCACACATGCACGCACATAACAGCACCCTTAGATAAAACAAACATTTGAAGTAATTATGTTACTCTCTCAGGTTGTAAAACTGAAATTAAAACTCTATTGGTTTGCTACTTTTTCTCAGTTTTTTTTTCCCCCAGAGTGATTAGCATCTTATTCAAATTTATGAGCCCAATATTATTTATGTTATAAGAATTATGCTAAATATCAGTCATTGAAGGTACCGTAGTCAGTGTTGGAATTCTGCTATAATATCCTGTCAAGTTATCATAAAGGAACTCATGATATTAAGAAAATCCATCCTATTTTTATTTGTATACTTCTCAGAAAGATCTTATAAAGAATCCAAAACTACGACTATTATCTTTCACTTATTGCTATTATTTCTACCTATGGGCCACACAAAACAAGTCTCCTTCTGAAAAATGTTATCTGTTTAGATATTTTCAAGGTACTATGATTTCTTAAATTAACATTTTCTTTTCAAGATGATATCCATAATTCCGTGAACTATTCTTATGAAATACTTTCCATACAGCTCAACAAATCTGTGATCCCTTATGCCACGTTCATGCTTTATGGTCTCATATTTTTCCCCCTAACATTACAGTACCTACAATCATGTTAGTTTTCTTACCACTTATTCATTGTCTGTTTTCAAACATTGAAATAAGTTCCCTGGTAAATGAAACCTATCTGCCCTCTTCATTATTAAAGTCTTAAAATATACTACAATTCTTAGCACATATTATATTCAATAAATATCTTTTATATGAATAAATAAAAGGATGAGTCTTGTAGCTCTAAATGATCTTAGAAAATAAGCACTGAGTTTAAGCCTGTTGCTTGAGATATGGTTCTAAGCTACAAGAAGATGTGTGAATTGCTTTAAATCATACAGTTTGCAGCCAGGTTTGTAATAAAATGCTGGTCAGTTAATTCATTCCAGGGCTTATTGCTATTTTAACAGATGTCTTTACCCTGACAACTGGAATCTGCATAATCTCACTTATATTGTGACATTTCTAATTAGACATGATTTTTACATATTATTCCATGCAGCCTGGATAGGAATTATAGAATAGTTCTCATGATTGAAATATTTTAAATGTAGTCCTCTAAAATTATGTCAATTTTTAAAGCAATTGATGTCCTTGTTGCCTCATACTTGTGACTAGCAAGCGCTCCATGATTTTTAACATCAATTGGAGTCTGTGCATTTTCACACTTCATTTATCCCCATTAAGATGATAGCTGTTGGTTTCATCCCATGTTTCCAGAGTATTGAGATAATTCTAAATCTTTAATGCTGACATCTATGATATTAACTAGCAATTTCACATTTATGTTTACCACAAATTTGATTAAAGTGCATCTATGCTTAAGGATGCAAAACAAAGTCCCCAGGGCTGAATTTGATTCATGTAAGTATCTTCATTAGCCAGTACAGTTATTTTTTAAATGCACAGGAAGGTATATTAGTTTTCTAGGGCTGTTGAACGAAAATGTCAAAAAGCTGGGAAGCTTAAAACAACAGAAATTTCTTCTCTCCTAGTTCTAGGTGCTGAAAGTCTGAAATCAAGATGCTGGCAGGGTAGTGCTCTCTCTGATGACTCTAGGGGAGAATCCTTACTTATTTCTTCTAACTTCTGCTATTTGTCTGTGTAGAAGCAAAGGACAGATTGCCCTAAGTGCATCACTTTGGCATATTGATTGTTTTAAATAAAAGTTATCTAAGAGACATCTGTGAAGAAGGAATACTCAGCCTGTCCTCAATACCCCTGAAAGCAGGAAATAAATCTCCCATGTGAAGCTACCCTCCCTGAACCAGGAGGTACGGAAGAAATGAATCCCTTATCACTAGAGATAGGGACTTCAAAACAGAGAAGACTATATACGCACTTTTCACTTTTACCCATTTTCTTCCACAGCCCAAATTCTGTTTAGAATTCCTTACTAATTGAAATCCAAAGTTAAGTTTTTATTATCCTGTCTATTCCTCACAGATTTAGTGTCTCTGTTTAAAAAGCATAAGAACTGTCTGTCTTGGTCCATTTCTTTAGGTCTTGATGTCATTGTTGGGCTTCCATGGACACATAGAAAACTTTGATTTCTTTCTCCTATTAATCTGCCCCATGTAAATGTGATTCTTAATCCAGCTAGAGGAACCATGGACAGCATAACTTTTATCCTCCCCTGACATCTGCAATCCTTGTTGTCTCATGGCTCATTAAAGGCATCTCTCTAGTCACATGGCCATCTTTTCCCTGTGTGGCTTTACTTTGTCTTTCCTCATGGTGTGTCTGTCCCTGTGCACAAATTTCTCCTTTTGAAAAGTATGTAGGACATATTGGGTTGGGGCCAAATCTAATGACTTCCTTTTAATGTAACTACCTCTGTAAACCCTATTTCCAAATAAAGTCACACCATGAAGTACTAGAATTAAGGACTTTAACATATTTTCATGAGGGAGACACAATTCAACTTATAACAGAAAGCATTTAGATTTGTGATATCTATTCATAGTTGTGGGTATATATTATGCTATTCATCATATTATACAGATTATATCATGCAAAACATACATGTCATACATGAAAGTCCTAAGTGGATATATGTCCAAACATAGACTATGTATGGTGTGTTCTTGTATATGTGTATGTGTGTGTGTGTGTGTGTGTGTGTATAGAAGCATCAAGTTACAAACTTTTTAGTCTGCATAAAAAAAATTCTGCTTTGACAAAAGCTAGTGGTTAGAAATTTAAGGTAGTTTTTCAGTACATAGGATTTTTATCTGATTGACGTAATTGTAAAGTTAGTTTATATGACTTCATTTTACACACAATAATATCACAAGTCCTCATTCTTCTTTTCCATATGATAGCAGATTTTAAAATGGAGCAAAAAGAGGAACCTGTTTTCATCACCATGCTGAAGTGCTGAGATGACGCAATACCTAGCAATATTTCTATAGATCTAATAACTTCCAAGAGAAAACACAAATTTCCTTTAAACGTCTCTGAGGTTGACAGAAAATAGTTCATACATGAATGTGACTGAATTCAGATATTTTCCAGATAAAATAAGTAAGTAAGTCATTTTCTTATTTCTCTTATTTATAGCTTAATATTCAAAATAGCAGAGGTCATCAACTTGCATATATGTCACAGCTAAAAAGATAGAACGACAGTATATTCAATTAAGAGATTTATATTCTTACCAATGATAGACATGGGAAAATAGAGCAAAATGGATCATCAAATTCTAATTTTTTTAAACAGAACTATACATTTGTCTAATCAATCTGTAGAAAGTATTTTAAATAACATATGGGTTACCTGGGATTTGTTATGATGGGATGAGATATAATATATAGTGGAATTCTTACTTGCGAAAATCTTAGTTTAAATTCCAGACTTAGTTTCTTACCTCATGATCCATTAAAATCAAAGTGTCAATCTGATTTTACTCCTAGAAAATGCTTCCCAATTCACATTGTTCAACAGGAGCATCTGCTGGCTGTAAAGGTCACCACTAACTTCATGTTGGTTGGATTTCTACCATCTTGTAGGATCTAATCATCATTCTAGAGTGTGGTGTTCAGATGGAGGGTTGGATATTATGGGGAGAAATAATAGATAATCTAAAGGGCTTGAGTGAAGATTTCTTTAATAGTTCTAGTTTAATTTCACACCTAGAGAAAAATGAGGTCTTTCCATTCAGGGTTTCTATAGTCTTATTTCTTATGTCACATACAGTAACCAGCTTGTGGATGACTGTATGTTAGAAAGACATTTATGACCATTGTCTCAGAAATGGCTACATTATTTATAGATATGAAACATAGTTTTATATGATGAAATAACAGTCTTCATAAAAATGATTATAAATAAGAAAGAAAAATGTTCTATTGTGTACATCAGTATTTAAAAGGTACACTTTACAACATAATGGTGGTTATCACAGGAAGAGTAGAAAATTTGAAAAGAAGTCTTGAATCTCTTTCTTATTATTTTCAACATATTAATATTGAATTCCAAATACAAACTCTAAATATTATCCTAAGGCACAAATGATGTTTTTGATGTGGTATCTCTCAATGTAAGTAATAACTATACAGCTCACTGATAGGGATTCCTTGCCAACATTCTCTGACATAGACGATTGGTTTTCTAATAGGGATGTTCAGCTTGCCATATTTAAAATTTTGCCTCAGTAACACTTTTTCTACAATGAAGTTAAATTTACTTTAAGGAAGCTGAACTTGAAGATTTACTTTAGTCTTGGGATTTTTATTTAAGAAAAACAAATTTAAACATTCAGTATTCAGGAAAAGAATTTCTTCCTAATGCAGCATAGTATTCATACTGCAGAGATTAAAACTTTTCTAACTCTATCAAGTTATCATCTGGTTAGTTACTTCTGATAGTTTGAAGAGTTATAGCAGTAGAATCATTGTTTCTTTTTGTACCAGGGAGATATATACATATATATATATTTTGTTCAGCAAATAGTCATTCTCTCTTCCAGTGAAGTATGATTTGGACTTGAGCCTTACTTTTGCCAATGGATGGGTTTATATGCCTACAAAAATGTGAATACGTTTGATCAGAGCAGAGTTCTTCAGTATGCTCACATATTTGGGTTTACTTTTTATGCTATTAGGATGTATTAGGCACTGTTCCTTTAGCCAAAATAACACATTTTGAGGACCTGAACCCCATCTCCAACTTCAGAACCTAGCCAAGCAAAACTTCCCAGACAAACCCTTTCTAGGTCAACTGAATTTTTCTTAGGGTTTCACTAAATCTATCTTTACTGGTGCTGTTTGGTCATTTCCTATCCACCTGACAGCAAATCAGTAAGCACCATTCCGAGTTAATATTCTTACAGGGGTAATTGATTCTGGTTTTCATGGAAGGGTGGGTAGTTGCAACACAGTAGGAACAGGAAGGTGTATGGCTGGACCTGAGCTGACTCTTTGGGTCTCTTCTTGGCATATTTACATTGGGTAACAATCATAGTAACCATAGATTGATAATGGTATGGAAACCAGGGTCTCAATCCCTTGGTTTATCCCATGCAGTGAGCAAACTACACCTGACCAAATGGTAGAAGAGAACATGATGAGTATTATTTGTAGCCTCGGTACCAACTGCAACAGCGACTACTATGGATTTTCTATTATTTTTTCTCTTATAAGGTTTTTTTTCTCCTAAATAAATTGTGCTTTGCTGCCATCATGAAAAAGAAGCATTGGTACACAGAGAGAATTTATTATGAGAAACAGGTGGATCTGAGTGGCACAAAGGATGAACTTCTACAAACACTGTCAGCACCATTCCACTAGTGTGGTGCATTTATCATAACTGATGAACAAATAGTGATATATTTTTAGCCCCAGAGTCCACATTATATTTGTCTTGTACATTCTTTGGGTTTTGACAAATGTATAATGACATGTGTTCACCATTACAGTATCATACAGAATAGTTCCCCTGCCTAAAAATCCCCTCTTCTCCATCTATTCATCGCCACCCCCCATTACTGACAACTGATCTTCTTATTGTCTCATAGTTTTGTTTCTTTCCAGAATGTCATGTAGTGGGACCCACATTCCCCTTTTATTAAATGCTGAGGCTGTTATCACAACGAGATCAGAGACGTGAGGAGTGCTGCATTTTATCTTGAGCTGTAGAGTTAGCTCCTCAGTCTGAGTCTTTGGGTTCTTGGTATGAACCTTTGTTGAAAACTACAAAAGGTAGGAGAACCTTTCTCTTACTTCCAGAAAGTAAGTTATTCATAGATTTTCAACTGTTCTATTTACCTTCAATAGATACTTCAGCAGCAGTTGAAAACTGAGCGGCTTGCCCCAGAGAGAACAAAAATTGGAAAAAAAAAATATATATAGCCATAAATCTACCAAAAATTATGTGTAGAAAATCACAGTTGAGAGTTAGAGTTAAGTAGTAGGCATAGGAGCCATAAGTAAACAGGCTTTTAGGTTTGCTTTCAAATTCAACCTTTTCATGACTCTGCAAGTTAAATATTGTCATTAACCATACTATTTCTCCTAAAAAGTATTCTCCATTAATCTTTCTGGAGTGGTTTTCCAATATACCCTGTAGCCACCAACTTGAATTGGCCATAGTTGTTCTGCTACATGCGAGGCACTTCAATTTTTTAAGGGATTACATGTTGCACTACTTCAAAACATGATCACTA
This sequence comes from Mustela nigripes, assembly GCF_022355385.1. NCBI lineage: Eukaryota > Metazoa > Chordata > Mammalia > Carnivora > Mustelidae > Mustela > Mustela nigripes. The sequence goes on from NC_081558.1 coordinate 196,538,430, forward strand.
TTTTTCTTATTACTTCATCTTTGCACTTGGAAAAATATAACCACCAAATTGCTATCTCTGTCTCACTTCTTTCTCTTGGTATTATAACCACAAGCAAAGCAAACAGATGTTTAGCTCACAAAAAAATGTAGAAAATATGCTAGGCCAAGAGAAACAACAACAAACTTAAAGTGCAGTTAACATTATTTTCTCTAATCCATTAAAGGTGATTACCCCAAAGGGTCCTGTTAATGCTACCCCTACATTTCTAGGAAGTTGCTGATTGATTACTTATTATATAGAACAATTGTTTTTCTTTGGTCATTCTGAATCTAGCATAATACTAGTTATAGATCGATGACCGACTTTCTGTGATACCCTAGCTACTATAGAATAGTGTGTGATTTGAAATTCAGTTATTTATAACATAATCATCAGTATTATCTGTTATTCCAGCAAGAAAAATATATACTGCATTTAATACTACTAATTTATGAAATAAGTCAAGTTTAAAATAATTCTGAACACAGTTAAAAAAAAAAGTAGAGGTAGTCACAAAAATGAACAATTTTATACACTCTGATCTTGTTAGGGGATTAATATTGTCTATCTCATTTAGATTGCATTTGGGTGATTATTGCATGTTAGCATACAAGACCTAAAGTCTAAGTTTAGAAGGTCTAAGTTATTGATAAAGGGAAATGTTGTGAAGTAATTATTTGAATAAAAACTTAAAGTATGAATATCAGCTATTTTTAAAGATTTTATTTATTTATTTATTTGGCAGAGAAACAGAAAGAGAGATACAGCACAAGTAGGGGGAACAGCAGGCAGAGGGAGAGGGAGAAGCAGGCTTCCCACTGAGCAAGAAGCCCGATGTGGGGCTCGATTCCAGGACCCTGAGATCATGACCTGAGCCAAAGGCAGACGCTTAACCCACTGAACCACCCAGGAGCCCCAAGTTTTGCATTTGTTTAAATAATACTTTCTTCCATTAGTATTGCTTTCAGTGTCTTTTTCTTATGATTATAAGAAATCCATGTACATATGTATGTATATATCATCTTCATTGCAAATTGCATGGTCTTAAGTCCTTCTCACTCATATGTTGAAGTATTCATTTTTTACTACTGATTTAAATTAACCTCTTTAGTAATGATTAAAGCTTTGTACATTATAAACCCTGACTGTTTTCTCCATTTTTATTTACTTTTCAATTTTGCTCATTCATCAGTATTTAAAGCACAGAAGTTAAAATGTTTGTGTGGTCCAGTCAATCAATCTTTTCCTTTATGGTTTCCGTGTTTGGTGGTAAAAAGTGGTTTTGAGGCAAGAGTTTTCATTTTCAATAAACTTTTATTGAGCACTTGTCCTAGCTTACAGGCAGAGAGAGTCAATTAAGTGCTTGTCCTGTTTGAAATTTCAATCCAGTTGTGGAGATAAAAAAATAAATGTACATTCACACAACATTAAGAAATGTTTTACCAACAGCAATCTACAAATAAATGCAAATTGATACAGTGCAAATTGAGAACATATGTGCTAAGAATAAAGGAATGGGTAATTGAATAGAATTTTACAAGAGAGGGAAATTGGAGATAATAAAAGGCACAGGGCTTTCAAAATTTTCATGACATCTTTTTCAGTGGTTTTTCTATGCATGTATGAATTATTCCACTTTGCCTATCTTGAAACAAGCTGGACATTGTTGAACAAATTTTGTATACTTTCTGCTAGGACACGAAGAGTTGCAATGCTATAAATACTTAAGTAGAAATGTTATTTTCAGCATCCTTCTATGAGAAATTGAGAGAGCTGAATATGGATGGAAAAGAAAAATTATTTCTCTTACCAACCATGAACACACTCCACACCACCTAGCTGCCATTCACCACTCTAGAAGCTTAGTTTCAAAGGTAAATATATAAGAGAGAAAAGTGTGAAGGTGATGATAGTATTATGAAATCACCAAAGGAATAAAAGCCACAAAATAAGAAAACAGAACTGCTTACTTTTATATCCAAAAATATACATCATAATCTAGTTGTCATCATTGGTGTCTGATGCCCATTTGACTGGGAAAAAAAGAATTGCAATTTTGGAGAAATATGTTAGTGAAATCTTCTCAGTACTTTCTAGTTATCACTTGATTTTGTTCTAACGTTTTCCAATGATTTCCTGGGGGCTGTCCGTGCTCTGCCTCCCTCCAGCAGTCTCCATCGCCCACTGCTGATGCCAAATGAAGCAGGAAGAGGTGATGGCATTGTTGACAGTGGCTTATTTTCAGTTCCTATGCCTGCTGTATACTTTACCTTTTAATTTTCCTACACTTGCACTTTGAATGATTCTATTCAGAGCCATAATTTTTATTCTTGATTAGAGCATCTGCCATGAAAACCTAAATTCCATAAGGTGAGCAGGACAGGGCCAACCTGGGGGAAAAAATCTCATGATGGTGCATTCACGTTATTTCTTTAAACCAGAGAAATTAAAATTATGCTTCTTCTTCTTATTAGCTAATTAGATCACTTGATACTGAATTGAACCCACCAATCATAGTCTTCTCAAGATAAAAATTCGTCTGGGCACCCAGGTGGCTCTGTTGGTTAAGCGAATGCCTTTGGCTCAGAACATGATCCTTGAGTCCCACACTGGGGTCTCTGATCACCAAGGAATATGCTTCTCCCGCTGACCTCTCTCCTCTCATACTCTCTCTCTCTTTCTCTCAAATAAGGAAAATCTTATTTAAAAAAAAAATAATAAAAATTCTCCTAAACCACAATATACAGTTTTGTTGTATCCTTCCCAAAAGCAGGATGGGAAACAGAGTATGAAAGGACATCTGCTTTCTTTCTTAGAGTAACATGTTTTGGTTCCACTGATTGTCCATTTCTTTTTTTTTTAAGATTTTATTTATTTATTTCACAGACAGAGATCACAAGTAGGCAGAGAGGCAGGCAGAGAAAAGGGGGTTGGGGAAGCAGGCTCTCTGATGAGCAGAGAGCCCTATGCAGGGCTCAATCCCAGGACCCTAAGATCATGACCTGAGCTGAAGCCAGAGGTTTAACCCACTGAACCACCCCCTGATTGTCCATTTCTAAGATGTGTAACTATTATATTAGAGTTCAGGGTTTCTGACAATTCCATGAAAGCTGCTTATTTCTTTCTTTATAATCCTTCTTCATACAGTATATATGATTTTTATGACCCCACCCCTACCCCTTGACAGAACTGCACTTAAAGCCTCTGCCTTCAGCTCCGGTCGTGATCCCAGGGTCCTGGGATCGAGCCCCGCATCAGGCTCTCTGCTCAGCGGGGAGCCTGCTTCCTCCTCTCTCTCTCTCTGCCTGCCTCTCTGCCTACTTGTGATCTCTACCTGTCGAATAAATAAATAAAATCTTTAAAAAAAAAAAAAAGAACTGCATTTAAAAGGGAAATATGGATCCACCAAAATCTCTTACAGTCATGTAAGGTGATAACTTACTTTCAAGAAGCAACATACCATAAAATTTGTCTCATTGTCTTGTGTGTTCAATTAGAAATGTGTCATTTTAGAATAAAAAAAAAGTGTACTGTGTTTGTTTTTGCAAAATTATATTTTGACTCATACTGTTTATTTAATTTAACCATGTATGTTTTAAGATTATGTTCTCTTACTCATTTTGACTCAGGAATTTCTTCTGAAAAATGTTTCCCATTTTAATAATGTCAATGAGAGCATAATATCTTACTACATTGTGATAGGATAAAAATGAAGGAAGAAGGGAAAATCTTTTTGGACAGAATATTTCATGTAGTTAATACTCATGAAAATAAACCTCAGAGGATCTTAATGTTGCTAAACCGTTCTGAAAGTATGATTGGTCACAATTCTTTATTCTTAAAAATCTTCCATGCCGTCTTGTTTGTTGTAGCCGTGCAATGTGACTCCAAGTAAAGAAAATCAGAAACTCAAAACAAATGCTTGGTAAATTTAAAAAAAAAAAAAAAAATTCTCCTTAAGGGCCTTGGAAATATTTGGAAGAGGAAGAAACATGAACTATTAAATAGAGGTAACAAAACCATCACGTTACAAATTTCTTAAAAAACTTCTAAACTACTATCCTTTCCAACATTTCTGTTTTGTCATGATTAATATACACCATCCCCTCATTACCCATAAGCATTGGTCTCACCTTGAACCAAGTCTCACATAGGACACTATGGAATAATAAAAAGTTATTCACCATTAAGGGGTCAGAAGACTGAAATAAATATAAATAAACTATAACAGTAACTCCAAATTTTGAAATTCATGTTAGTATAGGAGAGTCATTGTATGGAGTTAAAGAATCAGTTGTGCTGGAATTGTTATTTGGAATCAGATACAAAGAGAGCCCTTAGGAAATTTAAACATTCTTATACTTGATTCTTTGTGATTAAACTTAACCTGTCCCTTTGGTCTTATTTCTGGAAACTATACTCTTGAAATCAAAGTTCCATTTAAATTGAAGTCCCCTTTATTCCTAGAAAAACTCTATGCCTGCCCCCACCATTTTCCTGTGCTGTATTTTCTACCGGCAACTCTTCCTTTCACTCTCTTCAACCATGTAGTTCCTACTTAACCTACCAGTCTGGGATTTCAGAATGTTTCTTGAGCCTCCAAAGCCAGGAAGTTGCCATTCCCACTGCACCCTCTGGTGGTCATTTCCATTCCACCTTAGTTGATTAATTTAAGCCAACCCCAGTAAATCCCAAACTCTACACCCTGTGCAGTTTCAGAAAAAGACATGTGATCCGATTCTAGACAACAGAACCAGAAGTAATTCCATTGAAAGACTTCTAATAAAAGTTTCCTCATTCACAAAAGAAAGTCACAGGAAAATAACAGTATCTCTTCTATTTTTAAAACTCCACTATTTTTGCTTCTGCCATTCCTATTGTTGATGTTATTTTTTTTTAACATGATTTCTGGGACTGCTGCACTATCTTTTTTAACAGCTTGAAGTTGGAATCAACCAAAATGGTGGAATAATGAAGACATGAGAAGAAATTAAGTTTCTGTCCACATCGTGGTGCCAATACATCAGTCACATTTTAGTTCATTTTTAGAAGTTATTATTCCTCTTGTTTATCCAGCATCTGACTTGCTCTGTATATTTGCAGAATCTTCCACTTTTTTTAAAGAAGAACCCCAAAACTCACTACCAAATCCAAAAATGCCTTATGTTCTTTTCCTTAGCCTGCCTTGTATTGGAAGATTTTTCCCATGGATTTCATCCCTGTGCAGCTGGAGTCCCTTGAGCCAAAGTATGTAGTCAATTTTTGTGTATGGAAACAGTCCAGGATTTTAATTTTTTTTCCCCTTTTTTGGAGGAGATTTTCTTATATCCCAAGATAATATATGTAGATATGTTTTCTCTCTCACTCTCATGTCTCCTTATATTCTGCAATAAAGATAATATTTCTGTTGCTCTTTCTTTCTCTGGAGGGGAGGATAGACAGGTCATGAGCTGTCCTACATAAGATCAGAGTTTTCTCATTCTGACATTTCCTTCCTGTGAGGCACCTCACAGCATATGCAGATAACTTCTGGCTCTCATATTTCCCTGTGGGAACTGATGTGTAGGGAACAAATATGAGTGATAAATGGTGTTTGTCTCTGACCAAGGAGTCATCTGCATTTTATTAGCCTACCATAGGTATGAATTCAACATTCTGTCCCAACACTCAACAAAAAGAATGGACTCGGCATGGCAGCATGGTCCTTGACATTTTTTCTTTAATATTTATTTATTTATTTGAGAGAGCGTGAGTTACCTTCCACCCCCAGAAGTGGCAGAGGGAGAAACAGAATCTCAAGCAGACTCACAGCTGAGTGTAGAGCCTAATGTGGGGCTCTATCCCAGGAGCCTGAGATCATGACCTGAGCTGAAATCAAGAGTCTAATGCTTAATCCACTGAGCCACCCAGCCACACCCTGGTTCTTGACTTTCTATGGCAGCCTAACCTGTTAGTTGGCAAATGGGGTAAAAGTACAGACTCTTTATTGTTTTCCACATTTTTGACATCTTCTGGTTAGAGTTTAGTCACATGACTAAATCCAACAATTGGATACCTTATCCATTTTCAACTGGAAATGTTCATATGAAAAATCAGGTACCATGCTGAATTTCTAGACACAGCAGTTGCATTTTCCAGCATCTGTTGGTAGTTGTGTCAACAATGTGAGGTGCCAGAACTCTGCCTGTTGGTGCTGGCAGCCTTGGGATCCTACTAAAATGTAAGTCAGCTCATGTCACACAGAAATTTTCTCCTCCTGCCAGAGGATTTTTTATTCTCCATGATACTCACCAAAGTCTGGTTTACTTCATCGTTTACTTCCTATGTCCCCACTCTGGAATGTAATCTACATGAGGGAAAGCCTTTTATATGTTATTACCTCCATCTGCACATGATAGACTCTCAAAATATTTCTGAGGGAATGAATACCAAGAATTTGGAAGAAATTAACATTGACTCACTATTTTTCTCTTGAGGAAATCAGCCATTGTGTGGAGTGAGTAGTTTTTTTTTTTTTTTTTTCTAACATCTATAAATGTAAAATAAAATTTAAATATCTGGAGAACAAGTGGAAAGTGACCATAAAGAATAAAATGTACTGATACATACAATTTATAAATGAATTTTAGTATGCAAATTGCCACTATGATTAGCAATTGTGTTAGTTACCTAGCTGCACAATGAATTATCCAAAAACTTAATGGTTTAAAATGATAAACATCATCTCACACGTTGTCTGCGGGTGGGGAATCCTGGAGTAGCTTAGTGCATGGTTCTAGTTTTGAATCTCTCACAAGGTTCCTATTAGGATTGTGGCTGTGGCTGCGGAGATCTGAAGGCTTGACATGGCTGGAGGATCTGTTTTTGTGATGGGCTCATTTCTAGAACTGGCAAACTGATCAGGCTGTCGGCAGTTTTCAGTTTTTCACCACTCAGTGCTATCCTTAGGGGTGTTAGGGATGACTTAAAATGGAGCAGCTGAATTCTCCCAAAGAGAGGGATGCAATAAGTAAAGACATCAACATCCTTTTTATGATTTAGCATTAAAGTCATATTCTGAGCATTACTGGGGCAATACTGGAGGCTGGCTTCCACAGCAATAATGAGGTCCTACAAAAGTCTTACCTTCCTGCAAGGAAAGTATAGACATTCAGAACATTTGTAAGATCTGTAAAACATTTTTATTAATAGACAAAGGAAATGACCAGGCAGGCGAAATAAAATAAAGTGTGTAGCTTTGTGATGTTATAATGGATTCTTAATTTCTCTAGGCATCATTTTTAGTTTAGGCACAATTTAACCAACAGAGAGATTGAATTAGTGATCTAGTCCTGCCGCTATTGGTGGATGCTGGGAGGTTATATAACAAACTGACCGAAACTCGAGACTTCCTCACACACAGAGAGTGCTTATGTTATTATTTACTAATTTCAGTCCCTGGCAGATGCTTTTTTATTTTTTTTTAAAAGGAATTGTAAGCTTTAGTGGAGCCTAAATATATGACCATTTATTAGATGGCATCTGTCATGTCTTTACACTTTGATGTGTCCAAAGAATTATGTAGATCCTTAGAGAACGCATTGAAGAGACCTTAAAGTGTTGTGTAAAGTAAGATATATTATGAAAGTAATAAATGCTCTAAATTGTATTTAGTAAATTATGAAAGTACTTTTCTTCTCAATATATAGAAGGACTGTGAAGAAAGAATATGTTGACTAGAGCAGCATTTGTTTTGGCCCGCCCTCTATCCGACCAATATTTATCTGCCATTTTTACCTCTTATATATTGTATTACTTAGCATCTGCTAACCTGAAGATAAAGAACCACACAATGAGAGGTAAAGGAAGGTTTCCCTGGGATCAGAGAACTGCATTTCAGGGAGCACAGATTCAGGTAGAAACCCAGTGTCCAGCTGACAGAAAGAAAGTAAGGGGTTTTTATGAGGAAAAAGAAGGGGGACAATTCTAGGAGCTGAAGAAATGGGGAAATTTTTTCTATTGGTGTTAACAAGCTTAATTACTCTGCATTATACATTGATTGACTACCGATTCTCTCTTTAGAAAGTACACAAACATCACCCTTGTGATCAGGATGTCCCTCTTCCCTCTGACTTCTTCAGCAGTTGCTTTAGACAATTGTCATTTTGCCCAATCCAGAGATTTTGGCCCAATTCAAACAAAGATGGCTATGGCTACAGAAATTTCTCGGCAGGTGCAGCTCTGACTCTGTCTGAAAATGGCTTGTCATGTCAGTATTTCACACTCTACCTAGTGCCTACTGAGACTATTACAAAACCTTGTATGCATTCCCATTAATTAATTAGTTAATTAACTTGTACCACACCCACCAAGGGGCTTAAACTCAAGACCCTGAGATCAAGAGTCCCACGCTCTACCAACTGAGCCAGGCAAATGCCTCTGCATTTCCTTTTAATTTTCTGTTGTCAGACTTCTTTTTTTTTTTTTCTTGCTTTGTTAATTCCTTTTTTATTAAATTATAATGTATTATTTGCCCCAGAGGTACAGGTCTGAGAATCATGTCAGACTTCTTAAAACTTGAATTTGTTACTATCATTCTGAATTTTTACTGAGAGAATAACTCTACATGGTTAACCAAAATTTAAATTTGTACCCTAGTTTATGTTAAGTATAGTAGATATTGTTCTCTAAGCTATTCTCACTTGTGTCCTAATGCGCTTACGTGTTCCAAAATATTATAAATATTTTTAAAACAATTGAATGTCTTTAATTTTACTATTATTAAAAATGTGGTTCTTGTGTTTTTCAATAATAAGAACAATTTTTAAGTTGCTATGATATTATGATTTGTGATAAGAAATATATGTTGAGTCTTTATCCTTTCTGGCATAGAGCTCCAAAAATCCTTGGAATTTCTGAATTTGTGAGAGAGACCAAAATAGTCTTTTGTTATGTTAATGAGACAACTTTTAGGTCTCCCAAGGATGAGGGCTTTGAGGAAGCAACCAACTGATTAAATGGCTGGAACTTTGAGTGCCATTCTCCTAACCTCTGGGGAGGAGAGAGGGACTGGGCGATGAGTCACTGGCCAATGGCCAATGATTTAATTAATCATGCCAATGTGATGAAGCCTTTATAAAAACCCCAAGGTATGGAATTTGGAGGGCTTCCAGGTTGATGAGCATGTGAAGATTTGGGGACAGTGGCACTACCAGAGAACACAGAAGCTCTGTGCCCTTTCACCATACCTTGCACTATGCATTTCTTCCATCTGGCTGTTCCCAAGATATATCTTTTTGTAATAAATCAGTAATATAGTAAGCAAAATGTTGAAGTTGTGTGATCGTCTCTAGCAAATTAATAGAATCCAAAGAGGAAATGATGATGGAAATTTGCAATCTATAGTTAGTTGGTCAGAAATACCAAGCAGCAACTTGGACTTGCGACTAGTATTTGAAATTGGAGAGAGGGGAGCCTTGTGGGGCTCTGCCCTCTGTGGAATCTGATGCTATCCCTGGGTAGATAGTGTCAGAGTTGAGCTGAACTGCAGGACACCTAGCCAATATCTTGAGCACTGCTTGTTGATGTGGGGAAACCCTTCCCCTACCATACACACACACACATTGAAATTTGTGATGAAAATCCAAGCCAGCTGTCTTAAAATAAAACAGATAATCTGGACTTTTTGTGTCATTTTCCCTCCTCAATTTGAATGGGTACCTTCATTTGAGTCAACAGTCTATGCCAATGAACAGTATTTTACAGATTTATGACTTCTCTTAGCCCTACACAAATTCATGCATTTGAATTGAAAATTCTACATGCTTCAAAATAAAGTGAATAGAAAATTCAAAACTTTAAGGCTTTAAAAAATAATAAAAAACATTCACATTAGAGGGGCACCTGTGTGGCTCAGTTGGTTAAACGTGGCTCTTGATTCTGGCTCAGTTCATAATCTCAAGACCTGAGATCAAGCCCTGCTATGGGCTCTGTACTCAGTGAGGAATCTGCTTGAGGATTCTTTCTCTTCCTGTCCGTTCGCCCCTCCCCCTGCTTGTGCACCTGCTCTCTCTCTCTCTAAAATAAACAAATCTTAATTTTTTTTTACATTATATTTGATGTCTAATCCACTGCCTGTGACTATTAGATATCTTCTGGCAGTACAATAGTCCAGGTTGTTCTTCCCACTGGAAATCTATTCTTAGATTATTTCCCCAAGATTGTATTTTTCAAAGTTTAATCTTGTTAAATTTTTCCCAAACATTTTTAAATAAAATTTACTCATGTTATAAAATTACTTAATATTTTATTAAGTCTGTTTTATAATATTAATCAAAATAAAATTTGACTGGAATTAACAAGAAAGGGGCCAAATATTTTCCTTTTCTCAGAAACAAATAGAAGATATGATGTTTATGTCATTCCCTACATACTCATGAAATGCTTCCTTACACAACTAATCCTACAGTTCACACCACACCCTTTCTTTTTGGATTGAATCCATATACTTGGAGATTAAACTGGTCAAGCATTCAAAGGCGTTTGGAAAAAACATAACATTAAGCTATGATTGTCCACACAAATAAGCAATTCATGAAACCAAATAAAGAAATAAATCTACTTTATAAAACACATTGTTTAAAAAGATCTTCTTAGTTTTATATAATAGATATTTATTTGGGGTTCTAATTTAGGTTGACTTGGAAGTTCTCAATATCCTGAATATAATTCTGGTTTTAAAGTTTTGCATACAAAGAGCCAACATCTATTTTTTGAAACCATTAAGTTGTTTGTTTGTTTTTTTAAGATTTATTTAGTTATTTATTTTGAGAGAGAGAGAGAGCATGAGCAGGAAAGGCAGGGGGAAAGATAGAGAGAATCCCCAGAAGACATTCTGCAGACAGGGAATCTGATGCAGGACTCAGCCCCACCACCCTGAAATCATGACTTGAGGGGAAACCAAGAGTTGGTCGCTCAACTGACTGCACCACCTAGGTGCCCCTAAAGCCAACATCTGTTTTAAAAAGATAGTAAATATGCTTTATATGATATTCTTATATTCCATGCTCTTTCATTTATAAAATATATTGCAATTATCTATTTTCTTTTCCCTCAGCTAAATGTTCAGCTCCATGATGTCCGGTATATATAGCTATTCATTTGTTATCTCTGTATTAAAAGTGCAAAGTAGTTATAAGTAGTTGGTAACGTTATAGTATTCTAAACTTTCTACAGAGTGATTTCCAAGCATTTGAGGTTATGAAAGAATAGTAGACATTTGGGACTAGAAATGGATTATGAGATTCAATGGACTTTCTAACTTTTACACAGGAGGCCAATTGTATCAGATATTTTCTGAGGTCATACAGCTTATTAATAAAAGGCAAGGTAAAATGCAGCTCACTTATTCAACAAATGTGCATAAAGTACTATGCAACAGGTACCCTGAATTGGTAGCACTCATGGGATGTAGTTATAAATTAACATCATTCTTTCTTCTATCTTTTTTAAACCTTCCAAAAGTGAATATCCTCCCCTCAATCCTGTTTGAAAAGCTAGAATGATTCCATGACATTTTTTTATCACTATTAAAGAGCAGAAAGTCAGTCACTTTATAATGAAAATACACCTTCAATTAACTAATTAAAACCATCCAATACATAGATCAATACTGTAAGCATCATTCAATGATGATTTTTTTTTCCCCAGCTAAAGCCAGCTGTGGTGGGTTTCCAGCTGCCTTGAAGTAGAACTATGGTTCTTCAACTGCCAGTTACCAATTTCCCTTTCTTTTTCTGCTATTTTAATACCTTCAAGAACAGAGAGGTTGGAGAGATAGGAGGTAAAGAAATCAAAAATAGTTAATTCATTGGTACTATGAAGGATGGCTTTGTATTCTCATGAATAAATGTTTAAGCTTCTCCTTCATAGGTATTATCTGAGTTCTCTTCTAGTTCCCTCAGTTTTTGTGATATGGGCTTGGTTTTTCTTTTAACCAGCCACCCAGATGTACACACTTTAGCATCTTCTCCCTGTGAAGCAGGCTACAACCTCCTACTGTTGATACCCTATCATCCTGTAGACTATATCTTGTGCTGACTTCCTTATGGTGGCTGCCTTAAGGCAAATATGTGGCTCCAGAAATCACATATTTGTTTTGCTGCTGGTGTGTAGTTATTTTCAAGGTTTAGATGGTCTTCCTATTGCCATTGGTCCCTACTTTCCTCAAGTATGAGTCAGAATCTCATTCTCTGTGCCTTTCCAATGACATAAAGTATATAATAAGCTCTAGGAAGGACCTAGTTGAAACCCCTTCTAACTAAGCGTGAAGTTAGAAAAAGAATCCCATCCTTATATCACTCCTTACTTTGGTAGAGAACAGATTAAGACTCAAAACAATTCCCATCAATCTGGCTCAAAAATCTTCCCTCAATATGTACTCCCTCAAATACACCACAGATAGGAGTAATCAACAACAACTACCAGTAACCCATTTTAAAGATCCATATGAACCAGCAAATATTTCAAGATACAAAAAATGTACTTACTGTAAGTTTGAGTTTAACTCTTTGTTATAGCAGTTGTACGTTAAACATTGCCATGGAGAGGTAATGGTGAACTAAAAGATTTCTGGTCCCTGTACCCATGGAGCTTAGTTTGTAGAAGGGGAATTACCATTATTCAAATGATAGTAGTAACAACGGCAAAAATAAAGTGTGAAATTACAACTGTGTAAGTGCTTGGAAGGGGAGGTAAATCCTGCTCTAAGCCACCCCCTAAAGACTGTTTGGACCAATAAAGAGGTTGGTTGAGGCTTCTGTAAGTAAGAGACCATTTAGTTGAGGTCTGAAAGTTGAGTACAAATGAACTTGATGAGAGAGAGTGGAGTTTGGGGAGAATTAGGAAAAACATCTTGGGCAGAGAGAATTTCTCATTCAATGGTTTAGTGCTGGGACAGACAGAAACAGGTCAGTGGGCCTGGTTTTGGGGTGAGGATTCCTGGGAACAAAACTTGAGGTGGGAGATTCTTACAGGGAACAGAATATGCAAGGCCTGAGAGGCTATGTTAAACATTAATTTTTAATTTTAAATGTAATGTTAATCCATTAAAGAGTTCTAAACTGAGGGTAGAAGTGGAGGATAAAACTGCTGTTTTAAAAAGAGTATTTTTTTTTAAGATTTTATTTATTTATTTGACAGAGAGAGAGATCACAAGTAGGCAGAGAGAGAGGGGAAAGCAGGTTCCCTGCCAAGCAGAGAGCCCAATGTGGAACTCGATCCCAGGATCCCAAGACTGACCTGAGCCGAAGGCAGAGGCTTAACCCACTGAGCCACCCAGGTGCCCTAAAAAGAGTATTTTAGACTACAGTTTCAAAAAGGTCTTGTGGGGAAAAGCATACAGACATAGATGACACATTAAGGAGGTAATCTCCATGTGAGATATGTTTCAATGAGAGTGAGTTAGAAAGATCTTCCAAAAAAAAAAAAAAAAAGTGGGGGAGTGCGGGAGAAAGAAAGAAAGATCTTCCAACTTTATGGTAAAGCTTATACCCTCATTTTTCCAGCATTAATTTCCAGACTGCCTGGTGGCATGAATGCTAGACTGGTTATAATTTTGGCCAAGTTCAGACCTGTACCCCTGGGGATAAAAATATATGTTTATAAAAAATAAAAATAAAAAAATCAAGAGCGGGAAAAAAAAAAAAGACACATTTTATTTTTATTTTATTTTTTTTTTAAGATTTTATTTATTTATTTGACAGAGAGAGATCACAAGTAGGCAGAGAGGCAAGCAGAGAGAGAGAGGAGGAAGCAGGCTCCCTGCTGAGCAGAGAGCCCGATGTGGGACTCGATCCCAGGACCCTGAGATCATGACCTGAGCTAAAGGCAGCGGCTTAACCCACTGAGCCACCCAGGCGCCCAAAAGACACATTTTATAAAATAATAGGATACAAATGTAACCCACCAGTGAAACTTGCTTAATGACAATGCAGAAATTTCCACTGATTCTACATTTTTCAGGTTCAAGTATTATCTATAATACTTATTAAATTCAATGTTACTTAAATATGGAAGGAGGCTCACCTTAGACAACTATTTAAAAACAAACTAAAAGTGTTCTACTTTATGTCTTTATTGCTAAATGTTTGCACAGCATATGATAAGGCAATAACATGCATAGAACATCTTTGTGCAAAACACTGTTTCTACAGTGATATTTTAGGAAGCCTCAGCTACCCACTCTTAATCCTTACAGACAAGGACCTCCATGACATGGATGCTTTCTCTCACTGAAAAAAGATGTAATCTTCCACTGGTCCCCATCTCAAAATTTATATTCCAACCTTGATGATCTGCTTTTGGTTCCCAGACTCACCAATTAGTTTCAAGCTTCTGCAACTTCACAAGTCCGTTGGTTTGAAAAAAAGACTGTTTCCTTTTCATTCTCTTGGATTCAGGCTGCTCATTCTTCAGCATGTGGTGTAGATCTACCTTAACCAGAAAGTCTCCGTATTTCTTATCGCTATCCCAACTCCAATCTTCAAGGCAGGATTATAGATCTCCCTCTTTTCTTCCCTAAAGTCCTTTTTATTCCCTAAAGCACTTGTCATATGTAATTACAACTTTATTATTGAATATCTAATTTTCCAACTATAAACTCTTTGATGAGATTGTTTTTAATTTATTTCTGTCTGCCTAGAACTTATTACATTGTGTACATGATAAATTCTCAGAAAATATTTGTTGGAGTGAACTAAACTGACATCCCATAACATCTTTCCAGGAATCCTCACAATGAAAACATTTCTTTGAAAAACATTTCTTATTATGTGTATTTTGGTCCTAATGGCTACTGTTGAATGCAATCTTGTATTCAGGACCTGTAACTTCCTTTGACACTAATTAGATTAAATCAGTTAATAAGGCTGCCATGGCATATTTATGGCAAAACACTGGAAATAAGTTATTATAAGTAAGGATATTTCAAATTAATCTTATATTTTCTTTAGCTCGTTCTTCTTTGGAAATGCCAAATAAGGCAATTGAGTGTTCACATTTTTCAGAATGCATTTTAGGAGCAATTCTAAAGTGTGAAGTGCTGAAATAATATACATTTATCTTTTTTCTCTTATCTCAGAGCTCAAAATGATAATTTACCATATTGAGTTCTTGGGAGCTAGCACTATGGAAATGTATAAAAAATAAAGAATATAAAAATTTTTCTAATAATTTGCTCCTTGGCAAACACAGTTGAAATTATCTTGAAATCCTGAAAGTATGTTTTGAACAACAAACCTCACAATATCAATATCCTGTATTAGTGTACATTTTATAACTGGCAAAGTCCCTTCAAATATATTATTATTTCTTTCATAATAATATTTTGGGTGCTTTGGGAACTTGCTCTGTGTTATGCTAAGAACAGAGACTACAAAGATAAATGTGACACAGTCTCTACATTTCTGGAGCTTTCACTCTCATTGGAAGAACAGATAATGGATGATTAGAATTAAGGACAGTAAGTGTATTGGGTAAAGGGAGGTGACACTAAGTTTTCTGTAAGAAATTCAAGGTAAGGTAAACAACATTACTTTCTGAGTGATAAATGAATTCAAGAAGAAAACAATAGTCTCAAAGCCTGAAGACATAAGCAATATATTTACTGAATGTAAGTATCAGACCTGAAGAAAGAAAATGTTACTCAGAAGAAAGTTCAGCCAATGGAAAAAATTAAGATACAAGGAAATCATAGAAGCTAATGCAGACAGGTTTTTATTTTTGTTTTTTAGAGAGAGACAGTGAGACCAAACAGGGCTCTATATAGGGTTCAATCTCACGACTCATATCATGACCCTTAGATCATGACCTGAACCAAAATCAAGAGTCATATGCTTAACCGACTGAGCCACCCAGACACCCCAAATGTAGACAGTTTTAATCAAATACCTATCTATAGGAGTGGGCTTACCTAAATTAAAAACAAATTACTCTAGTTCTATTGTTAAAATTGATTATATCATTAGGAGTTGTACAAGAAGTTAAAGTCAAATAACTTCCAAGAATCCACTCCCATATATAAGACCACACCTCTTATGGGTATGGATATGGAAGCCATTATATATATTTTTTATATATAATTTTTTATTTTTTATAAACATATATTTTTATCCCCAGGGGTACAGGTCTGTGAATCACCAGGTTTACACACTTCACAGCACTCACCAAAGCACATACCCTCCCCAATGTCCATAATCCCACCCCCTTCTCCCAAACCCCCTCCCCCCAGCAACCCTCAGTTTGTTTTGTGAGATTAAGAGTCACTTATGGTTTGTCTCCCTCCCAATCCCATCTTGTTTCATTTATTCTTCTCCTACCCACTGAAGCCCCCATGTTGCATCACCACTTCCTCATATCAGGGAGATCATATGATAGTTGTCTTTCTCCGCTTGGAAGCCATTATATATTTTATTCCTTTAATTTTTTTCATTATTATTTGAAGATTACCAAGCAAACTTTAATTATGATGTTGTTTCCCTCATAGATCTCCCACAGGACAGAAAAAATAGTGCTAGTTAGGCTGAATTAAACATTTCCATCTATGTGAAAAGGACATCTCTTTTTGTGTTAACAGATGGCATTCTGATGTGACTTCCTTTAATGTAGATCTACCACTAGGAATGGAATTCCAAAATGTTCTCAAGAAATCAATTTCCAATGCCTGCAAGACAGGACTGTGGCAAATTTTGCAATATAGAAGAAAATGTAGATGTAGAAGTTTGGGCAGAATTCAGGAGAGAATGCAGGAGTTCATGTTCTGGATTCACTGACTGCTGTCTGTGTAACCTTGGAAGATTTACTATCTGGAGCACAGTCTCTTTATCTATGAAATGAAAACAATTATGTTATTTACCTGATAGAATTGTTGTGAAGATATTCAGCTGCTTAAGTAGAATGGGACTTAAGATAGGGATCAGTGCATTTCACAATCACTGATAAATCCAAAGCAGAGTATTCTAAGGTCTGGTTACAACCTCCAGAAAAATTTTAATAATGGGTGCCTCTGTGTCACAATCAGGATGTTGGGGAATCAATAAACCATCAGTGTAAATATTAGGTACAGATGGCCCTTCTTTTCACTACATCTGTATCTTTGGGATAAATACCCAGGAGTGCAATTGCAGGGTCATAGGGAAGCTCTATTTTTAATTTCTTGAGGAATCTCCGTACTGTTCTCCAAAGTGGCTGCATCAACTTGCATTCCCACAAACAGTGTAAGAGTGTTCCCCTTTCTCCACATCCTCTCTAACACACGTTGTTTCCTGACTTGCTAATTTTGGCCATTCTAACTGGTGTAAGGTGGTATCTCAATGTGGTTTTTTTTTTTTTTTTTTTAATTTGGGAAATTTAATATCTTTCCCCCCCCTCTTTTTTTAATTTTTATTTATTTTATTTTATTTTTTTATAAACATATAATATATTTTTATCCCCAGGGGTACAGGTCTGTGAATCGCCAGGTTTACACACTTCACAGCACTCACCATAGCACATACCCTCCCCAATGTCCATAACCCCACACCCTTCACCCAAACCCCCTCCCCCCAGCAACCCTCAGTTTGTTTTGTGAGATTAAGAGTCACTTATTGTAGGAGAAGAATAAATGAAACAAGATGGGAGTGGGAGGGAGACAAACCATAAGTGAATCTCAATGTGGTTTTAATTTGAATCTCCCTGATAGCTAGTGATGATGAACATTTTTTCATGTGTCTGATAGCCATTTGTATGTCTTCATTGGAGAAGTGTCTGTTCATATCTTCTGCCCATTTTTTTTTATAGGATTGTCTGTTTGTGTGTGTTGAGTTTGAGGAATTCTTTTTTTTTTTTTTTAAAGATTTTATTTATTTATTTATTTGTCAAGCATAGAGGGAGAGTGAGCGAGTGAGCACAGGCAGACAGAGGCAGAGGGAGAAGCAGGCTCCCTGCCGAGCAAGGAGCCCGATGCGGGACTCAATCCCAGGACGCTGGGATCATGACCTGAGCCGAAGGCAGCCGCTTAACCAACTGAGCCACCCAGGCGTCCCGAGTTTGAGGAATTCTTTATAGATCCTGGATATCAACCTTTTGTCTGTACTGTCATTTGTAAATATCTTCTCCCATTCCGTGGGTTGCCTGTTTGTTTTGTTGACTGTTTCCTTTGCTTTGCAGAAGCTTTTGATCTTGGTGAAGTCCCAAAAGTTCATCTTCACTTTTGTTTCCTTTGCCTTTGGAGACATATCTTGAAAGAAGTTGCTGTGGCTGATATTGAAGAGATTACTGCCTATGCTCTCCACTAGGATTCTGATGGATTCCTGTCTCACGTTGAGGTCTTTTATCCATTTTGAGTTTATATTTGTGTATGGTGTAAGAGAATGGTCAAGTTTCATTCTTCTATATATAGCTGTCCAGTTTTCCCAGCACCATTTATTGAAGAGACTGTCTTTTTTCCACTGTATATTTTTTCCTGTTTTGTCGAAGATTATTTGACCATAGAGTTGAAGGTTCATATCTGGGCTCTCTACTCTGTTCCACTGGTCTATGTGTCTATTTTTATGCCAGTACCATGCTGTCTTGGTGATCACAGCTTTGTAGTAAAGCTTGAAATCAGGTAACGTGATGCCCCCAGTTTTATTTTTGTTTTTCAACATTTCCTTAGCTATTCAGGGTCTCTTCTGATTCCATACAAATTTTAGCATTATTTGCCCCAGCTCTTTGAAAAATACCAGTGGAATTTTGATCAGAATGGCATTAAATGTATAGATTGCTCTAGGCAGTATAGACATTTTAACAATGTTTATTCTTCCGATCCAAGAGCATGGAATGGTCTTCCATCTTTTTGTGTCTTCTTCAATTTCTTTCATGAGTGTTCTGTAGTTCCTTGAGTACAGTTCCTTTACCTCTTTCGTTAGGTTTATTCCCAGGTATCTTATGGTTCTTGGTGCTATAGTAAATGGAATCGATTCTCTAATTTCCCTTTCTGTATTTTCATTGTTAGTATATAAGAAAGCCACTGATTTCTGTACATTGACTTTGTATCCTGCCACGTTGCTGAATTGCTGTATGAGTTCTAGTAGTTTGGGGGTGAAGTCTTTTGGGTTTTCCATATAAAGAATCATGTCATCTGCGAAGACTGAGAGTTTGACTTCTTCCTTGCCAGTTTGGATACCTTTTATTTCTCTTTGTTGTCTGATTGCTGTTGCTAGGACTTCTAATACTATGTTGAACAAGAGTGGTGAGAGGGGGCATCCTTGTTGTTTTCCTGATCTCAACGGGAAGGCTGCAAGCTTTTTCCCATTGAGGATGATATAGCAGCAATGGCCACGGTCGCCAAACTGTGGAAAGAACGAAGATGCTCTTCAATGGATGAATGGATAAGAAAGATGTGGTTCATATACACTATGTACATATATATACACCATCAGAAAAGATGAATACCCAACTTTTGTAGCAACATGGACAGGACTGGAAGAGATTATGTTGAGTGAAATAAGTCAAGCAGAGAGTTAATTATTGTATGATTTCACTTATTTGTGGAGTGTAACAAACAGCATGGAGGACAAGGGGAGATGGAAAGAAGGGAGTTGAGGGAAACTGGAAGGGGAGGTGAACCATGAGAGACTATGGACTCTGAAAAACAACCTGAGGGTTTTGAAGGGGCAGGGGATGGGAGGTTGGGGGAACCAGGTGGTGGGTATTAGAGAGGGCACTGATTGCATGGAGCACTGGGTGTGGTGCAAAAACAATGAATACTGTTATGCGAAAAGAAATAAAAAATTAAAAAATAAAAATTAAAAATAAATAAACCATCAGTGTAGCTCTTGTCTCCAGAAATATACAATTGTCACTTCTGTCAATGGATTAGGGATACACTACTTCCACATTCCATTCTAGAACCACACCTTCTCTGTTAGATCATTAATTGTGAATGGATAGTCCATGTAGTACCAAGGTGTGGCATTCTGTCTTTTCATAAATAAACTAAATTTAGATTTTATGAGATTGCATCTGATTGACAGAACCTCAATATATCAACAACCCCAGTTACAATGTGGTCTGGGGAAGGCAATTTAGCAAGACATAGGTTATTGCTATAGAGTAGGCCAATCTAATGTAGTAGATGACACTGTTCTATCTTCTTTTAATTTAAAAAATTTATACATATTAGGTAAGCAAAAGAGGCCTCCTAACAGTGGATGCATACAAATGGATTTTTAAAAAACACATGAACAGACAAACAAAAATACTGATTGGAGCTAGTAGCAATAACAACAAAAAAAGTTGTTAGGAGATCCCCAACAGTGAGGTGAACTGTAATTAAATTACTGAATGGAGATCTTATGGCATATTTATTTATTCCCAAGCTACTTCTGTTTTCTAGAAGCTACTTCTCTTTGCTACTTCTGTTTGTATAGCTAGAGGGCAGAATTTAAAACATGAAATGATGAACTAGAATTTCTGTGAAGAAATCAAGGCACAGTGAATCTTATAACCAAGTAAGAACATGAATTTTATTCTGTGCTTTTATTGAGTTACTGGAATTATTTTAAGTACAGAGAACTAATCATGTCTGTGTTTATAGAAGGACAGTCTACAACTATATGAAACATGATAATGGTGCTCCAAGCAGAAGGCAGACAAGGCAATGAACAGGAAAATGAGGTGGGTATTTGTAAATCACTAAATAAAAATGATGAGAATATGAGGAAATTTTATAGCAATGTTAATGGAAAGAAGATAGTTTATGTATTTAGATTGTATATCTAAAAATACTTAGAGTATTGGGAGTAGATAATTTAGATTTAGAAAACTATTTTGCATTATAGAACAATTCATAGCTATAGGGACAGGTTTGGGGAGAACATGATGAGTTTAAGTCCACATATTTAATATACTGACCTGCCTGAAGGTCTTCCTCTAGCAGATATTTCACATATAGTTAATTATATGGACAAGTGGTACCTGAAGAAAAGATCTGCTTCAGACATAAATATTTTGTAAATCTTTACACATAGGCAATAAATAATGCTATAACTGTAGCTATTATTTAGATAATTTAAGTAAGGTCTTACATATCAAGCTGTGTAGAGGCAGTAAAATACAGGATAGAAACTTCCAGAAAACCAACTTTTCAATCCACTAAAGGAGCCTGCAAAAAGACATAAGTTATGACCAAATAATTCCAGCCATCCAGGGCGCCTCCTTGCCTGCCCTGACTACACAGCCCAGCCCTTTGGTGAGCGGGGGGGTTTCTACCAGCCGAGGAGGAGACACACAGTCAGCCTGTCAACCCACACAGCCTGCACCACCTGCACGCTGCCTACCGTGTTGAAATGCTGGCACTGGAAATGCTGGGTCACCGAACACCCCAACAACTTCTCCCGCTCCCCTCCACCTACACTGATGAAGTCAAATGGTTGTTGGGCTGGCAGCAAAGTTGGGAGATCATCATGGAGACGCTGCAGCAGCTGAGCCCTTCTCATGCCCACAACCACCTGCATGCCCCAGCCTTCCACCAACTGGTGCAGCACTGCCAGCAGGCTTACATGCAGTACATCCAACACCACCTGATTCTCCTGACCCCTACCAAGTACGAGACTTTGTGAACGCGATCTGCAGTGCCCGCAGCGCCTTCTGCCTGACACCCATGAGCATGATGCAGTTCAACGACATCCTGCAGAACCTCAAGCGCAGCAAACAGACAAAGGAGCTGTGGCAGCAGGTCTCACTCGAGATGACCACCTTCTCCCCATGAATCTGGCCCCTCTAGGGTCCTATACGGGGACACAGGCCTGTGGCTATAGGGGCCCCTCACACAGAGGGAGTGAATCTTGGCTGGACAGATCATCCCCACTCAGTTCTCTGGTAGCCCAGACTGGCAGCTGCTCCTGGGCTGTAGCTTGGGGCCAAGATATCTCAGACCCTAGAAGCCTAGGGTTGGGGGAGACAGCCCTGTCTGGGAGGGGGCATTGGGTGGCCTTTGGTATTTATTTGGCATTTATAAGTCTATAAACTCCTTTCTTACTCTAGTCTGCCTGGGACTTCACCTTCCTTCCCTCCATGTGCAGATGAACTTTGAACCGATGTGGGGGAAAGACTGTTATTTGCTTTAGTCTTAAGTTTCTCCCACTCCAGTGAGGCAGACAAAACAGAAAAAATAAGGACATTTCTAGCCCACAGCTAGGGCTCATACTTAGCTCTATGAGCCACTGTCCAGCCATATATATATATATATATATATATATATATATATATATATATATATATGAAAATATAAGAAAAACCAGAAAATATAAGAAAATATATATATTTATATATATATTTAATATATAAGAAAAACCCCCAGTTCAGTGACTGAGAATACTAAACATATAGAAAGGTCAAAGAAGATCATATTGACAAGCTATTTATAGGAATACTAACTAAGTCATTGGAAACATTGATAAGAGTATTTAGAATAAAATGACAAGTGAAAAAAACTGGAATTTATTGAGTTGAGGATGGAATAATTGATAAGGGAGTAAGAACAGTGAAAATAAATCACTTTCCCAGAAAGTTTGGGAGTAAAGCAAGAGATATTTGGTGACATCTGGTTAAAATCCAGGATCATAGA
Source organism: Mustela nigripes (assembly GCF_022355385.1). NCBI lineage: Eukaryota > Metazoa > Chordata > Mammalia > Carnivora > Mustelidae > Mustela > Mustela nigripes. The sequence continues at coordinate 196,561,075 of NC_081558.1, forward strand.
AGCAAAAGTAAAAGAGCTGTCTGGTCGTGTGTGTGTGTGTGTGTGTGTTTTCTGTGCCCGTTTGTTGATTTACTTGTTTGTTACGCTGGGAGGTAATGAGTATACTTACACAATTACACTATAGGGACAAAAATGGTAAAGTATATTTGTCATGGTGTGTTTTGCTGGGTTGATGCTGCTTTGTTTCTGGATTCATACTTGGGATGATCATGGGTTGGAGGAAAAAAAACTTAGAAGGAGGAGGAGAATCTAAGCATTTTCATTGGAGAATGGATTGAGCAAACGGTAAAATCACCAGAAAGACCAAGAGAAAGGGAAAAGAGAATAAGTTGCTTCAATTTTGAGAATTATTTTTGCAGACAGAAGCCAGCAGCCAGGTTACATAGTAGAAATTATGAAGTGAAATATCAAAAGGATATATTAATAAAACCTCTTTGTGGTATAATCCTTTTTTTTTTTTTGCCAAATTTTAAACATTTGGGGGTAAGATTTTATTCACATTTTAAAAGCATGACATAATGAGATTTCTCTAAGGGAGGGCAAAATTTAGTTAAGTTATAACAATATGATGATGAGAAAAAGACAAGAAAGGAGTGAGATTGAAAGAGCAACTCACATTTAATTTTTACATGAAATTTCAAGTGGGATATGGCCCTGTCTGAACTACAGATGAGAAAGTGGTGACTAGCACAGTTGTAAAAAAGCACAACTAGAATGAAAACACAGATTTTTAAAACCTGTAAAAACTCCCACATGTTAACTCATTCATCACTGTAAAAGAGAAAAAAAGTACCTCTTTTTAGAAGTAACAGAGCAAAGACTATAATTGGGCCCAGAAAATCTGTTCTGTTCTTTTTATTTAATTTTGAAAAATAAAACAAAATTTTTCAAGCTTTACTCTAAATCTTTGGTTTTCAGAAACAATAATTTATCAAAAAGAGAACTAATAACAAATAATAAAGAGCTTGAGTAGAGCAACTTTAAAGTGTGTATAAAGTAAATCTTCTGTGAAATGAAGAAGTTGCACAAAGGTCTTTCATAGAATGAGGAAATATTGTTCATTTATTAAAACACATGCACGGTACTTATTATGCTATGTTCTCCTGACTTTGCAAACATTGATTCATTTACTCCTTATCTGTATCTATTTATTTTTTTCTTTTATTGGAAAGGAGATTCAGCTGTATTTGAAACTAAGAAAATTTAATCGAGGGAATTGATCAAGAGCAGAACAACTAAACAAGGGAAGGTAGAATATCCCAATTAACAACAACAGAAACGTGTACCAGTTTTCAAGTGGAGGGAAAAATGAGAGAAACTGGGATTGTCAGAGCACCTGGCCCAAGTGACCAATAGAAGCTGGAAAAACAGATCCCTCCAGTGGTAGCTAGTGTCCCTGGAGAGCTGTAGACATCCAGGAAGCAACGAACTCAGGGCGGATATACATGGTTCTTAGGGAAAACATAGAGGCAGAGGGAGTGTTGTGAGCTCACTTATGTCCCCAGCCCCCCCATTCATATGTTGAAGTCCTAGGCCTCGGTTCCTCAGAATATGACAGTATTTGAAGATAGGGCCTTAAAAGCAGTAATTAGATAAATGACATCATACAGGTGAGCCCTAAACCATCTGTCTGGTGTCCATATAAGAAGAGAAGATTGGGACACACAAAAGAGATACAACGAGTGTGTGCATATGGAGGAGAGTTCATATATGACACTGTGCAAAGGCAGCCATCTACACGCCAGGAGAAAGGCCTCAGAGAAAATAAACCTGCTGACACCTTGATCTTAGACTTCTCACCTCCAGAACTGTGAGAAAAACCTGTTGTTTAAACGGCCCAGCCTGTGGTATTTCGTTATAGTAACCCTGGCTGACTAATATAGAAGGCCTAGGCGTGTACTCTGACGACTTCTTTCCTCTAGCTGGAAGGCCCCCGTCCCTTCTTCCCATGGGCCAATGTTGCTGGAGAATGAATGTGAGGCCTTCAGGAACAGCGCACTTGTGATATAAAGCAGAACAGCTGAAAGCACAGGGACAGCATGTGTTGAAGCAACCCTAAGTATTATGCTAGCTTCTTAGCCCATTTTAAAGGGAAGACAGCTCTTCAAAGGCTCAAATGCACCAACCTACTCACCTGAGATCACATCTCACTATGGTTCCAAAGCCCCTGCTGTAGCCAGTCGCTATGCTGACTCTTGGTTGATTTATGGGGTAAAAACCTTCCTTTGCTATCCATTTCACCATTTTCAGTGAGAACTTGGGCTGTGGCGAGGAATATAGTAATTGCACAACACTAATGGTGACACAGAGAGAGCGTCAGGGTTGTGTGTGTGTGTGTGTGTGTGTGTGTGTGAGAGAGAGAGAGAGAGAGAGAGAGAAATAAACCCTTTGGAAGGTAGTCCTAAACTGACTCAATTAAGCTAAGTGTTTCCAAGTGTTTGCAATTATAGTATCACATTGAATGTTATACTTTGTTTCTTTCTATTCCTTTTTTTGTAAGTACCCTGGTAGTATGCATTTATTTAAATTGAAACTGTGTGGGGAGGGCTGAGCAACAGCATATGAGACTATTGCAATCAGACATCCTGTGGGGATAAAAATTATATCGTTTAAATTGTATTGAAAGACATTTTATCATTCCTTTGATTGGCTAACCAGATATCCATTCTTTTGCTTCGGTAGACACATCTGACTGAAATTCATCAACCTCAGTTTTGCCAAAATAATTTAAGGGAAAAACTAATAAACTGGAGAGGATTATATATATATTAAAGAAACACTGACAACCTAGTTTCGCTACATCTGGTCCAAGAATTTGGATGGCTTACAAACAAGGCACCTGTTCTAAGTGTTAAATCCATTATCTTGCTCATAACAGACCATCTGAACCCACTCTTCTGTGATTTCTCAGAATTAATCAGTCTCCTAAGTCATGCTTGAGTGGCAGTGTTATTATCAATAACACCAATAATTTGGCAATCATACTTTAAAGTATTAAAAGACACATCTAAACTATGCTAAATTTTTCCAGACAAGTAAATATAAATTTTCATTGGAAGGTACGTTGTGCATACGAATGGAGACTTCTTCAAAACCCACGTTCCAACCAGTGACATCACTGTGGGCATCGGGCTTTTGCTTTATAAATTGTGCTCTTGAGCAAATCAGTAGCCTACTAAATAAATGATTTTTATTACTTCATCAAAAATCATTTTTTTCTGCAGTGTTTCTCTTCTCCCAGCATATAATTTGCAATATATTCTTACTTCCATTTAAAACTTTCAGACTCTGAGGATTTCTGATAACTCTGTAATAACCTTGAGAGTAAAGCTCAAATGGTCTTTCATGTCTTAGGATCCTGAAGATGTATCGCCTTTTTAATAGGATCTCTTGGTTGTTTTGCATAATTCATGGCTCACATAAGACTTTAACAAGGAAAAATGCATAGTTTATATGATGTTTTGCTGGCATCCTGCATATTGATTGTCTATTATATTTCATGTCTTGATTGCAATATTTTTCTGAAATAATTCACTTTTAAGTGGTAGAACTGTAATACCAAGAGTGACTCAGCAATCTGTATGCTAGAGGCTTTCCTATTTGCATACTCTTATCCTTTTTTATTTTGGATTACAAGGTAGAGGCATTTCTAGATGCTATACCAATATAAGACATTAAGGGAGTCCCCTTTCAACAGAGTTTCATGGTCTTCTGTTACCAATACTAGAAAATCAATGCTTTTACTAAATCTTATTCAAGAACCTCCCTGGAATATAAACATCATTTAAAGCAAAGCTCGGACTTAGTGAATTATTAATCATGTTTAGTAAACCATTGTTACCTCCCCTTAAATTTTAATCACAGTGTGATGCAAAAATAAAAAAATAAATAAATAGAATAAAAACATGCAACAAAAGTCAAGATAGAGAAATAATTTTTTCACTGATAGTTTAAAAGTGTATCATTTCTCGTTTTTAATTTAAGCAATCAATAAGTAAAAATACAAGTAGAAAAAAAAATTTAAATAAACTTAAAGTTTTCTATAATCTAACTTTACTTGTTTAAAAACTTAAGCTTACTAGTTTGTGGTTGAAGTAACTATTCTTTCCTAATCATTTTATTTATTTCCATTGGTAGAAAATATGTAAAAACAATGTTAAATCCACAATTGTCTGTCCTGCTCTAGCTCTTTGAGTTCTGTGGAATTCTGTTTTCAGAAAAATTTATCCTGAGTGACAGAAAATAGGGAGATGTTAAGTAAAGGCTAATTATTAGGAGATTTTTTTTAAATAAGGAAATTAACTGTGTAGATGTATGTAATTCAGTCTTCATTGAAATATATCTAAGTATATTTTCTAGGTCAGCCAATGGAATTGAATCAATCCTAACGGCCAGTTAATTCATCCTTTATCTATACTCTTCAAGTACAACAGTGCGATTGCTTCATCCTTTGGAGATAAAGACAATCATAAACATAAGAGATCCAGGGAATCTGTGCAAGGAGACTGTTAAAAAAAAATCACTTAAAACAGTTATGGGTTCATCTTTTATGCAGCTGTTTGATTTTCTTCTTTGTTCAAATGGTTGTATTGTTAAGTAGAAACAGCCTGAGATGACATGATTATATGAAAATGTGTGAGAAGTGAACAAATGTTCAGCTCCAAAGACAATGCGGCCTTTCTTCCCCTGTTTTGGCATATAAGAAGAGCACATTTTGACCTCAGTACAATTTGTGAGATTAGTACAATGACAGTGGAGGTAATATGCAAGCTTAACATGTCGAGAAACAATTCCAGGCCAATCATTTTAAAAGTAACTCTTTTTAAATTTAATATAAAAAAAAAATAAAAACAGTCATCAGATTGGGAAGATTTGTTATTATATCAATATAATAGAATCTCTATTTCATTTGTCTAATATGCTTTCTTAAGGTAGCTTTATGGATTATCACATGAAAATTCACTGAGCTCCTTTGGGAAGTATAAAGGGAAATTCAGCCTGAAAATCTGATATAGTTATTTTAGATCTGTTTTAAAGCTGTGGTTCTCCACCAGGGGTGATTTTTCCCTCCAGGGGACATTTTACCATGTCTACAAATATTTTTGGTTTTTGCACCTGGGAAGGTGTTACTGCCATTAGTAGGTAACAGAGCCAGAGATGCTAATCTACATCCCACAGTGCACAGAAGAGCCTTCCCATGATTATTCAGCACAAGAGGTTGAGAAGCCCTGTTTAAATGAATTAAAAGTGGAGGCGCTGCCTACCTTTACAGAAGGAAAAGTTGCTCTGCGGAATGTGAAAAACCTGTCTCCCCTCAAAAACCTTGTTATAGAATGTGCTCCGGTGTCTATAGTATCTCTGAGGGGCACCTGGGTGGCTCAGTGGGTTAAGCCTCTGCCTTCAGCTCAGGTCATGGTCTCAGGGTCCTGGGATCGAGCCTGCCTCTCTGCCTACTTGTGATCTCTGTCTGTCAAATAAATAAAATCTTTAAAACAAACAAACAAACAAAAAAACGGTATCTCTGAAAAATGTCTATGGACATGGACTTGAGAAAACAAATGATTATATGACTTTTTCTTTCATCTGTGACCAAATTATGATTTAGAGGTAAGGTTGGAAATTTCTGAATTATTGCTGCCAACCAAATATAAAGAAAGCATACTTGTCCAAAGGACACTATGATTAGATAAGGTCGGGTGGGTTAATGTAAGTGGGAGAAGGAAAAAACAGTAGATAAAACAAGACAGTTGAGAAGTATGTCCCTAACATTTTGAAATAAATGACAATGATGACAAGCATGCCCTTTGACAATGCCGGGTCTGGAAATACCGTGAAGAATTTTTTTTTTCTTTTTTTACAGAAGTTGATGTTACCTCGATCCAGTATCTTAAGCCTTGATGTTTGAAGTGGTAATGTAGATATGCTTTGGCATGTGAAGGAGAACAACTATATTAATTTTTTCTAACTTTCAGTATTCTAGCAACATGTTGGTGGAGCCCTAATGTAAATGTCGCCAAAGGATATACTTAACAGTCTACATGACGTGCTCTAACTTTGATGGACCAGAGCAGATAACGAAGCAAGGGTGTATTTGTACATTAGGCAATTTTTAGGCTAAATATCATTATGGGTTTTCCCTCTCCTTAAAAGTAGAAGGACATTTTAACAATATCAATTCCTCCAATCTATGAACATCGAATATCTTTTTCTATTTGTTTGTGTCATGTTTAATTTCTTTCATCGGTGTTTTATAGCTTTCAGAGTACAGGACTTTCACCTCCTTGGCTAAGTTTATCCTTAGGTATTTTATTCTTTTTGGTGAGGTTGTAAATGGAATTATTTTCTTAATTTCTCTTTCTGCAACTTCATTATTAGTGTACAGATACGCTACAAATTTCTGGGCATGAACCTTGCATCCTGAAACTTTGAGGGATTCATTTACTACTTCTATGTTTACCATCATGTTAACTGCAAATAGTGACAGTTTAATGTCTTTATCAGTAGGGATGTCTCTTATTTCTTTTTCTCATTTGATTTTTGTGCCTGGGACTTCCAGTACTATGTTGAATAAAACTGATAAATGTGGACATCCTTGTTCAAAAGTCCACAGGACACAAAGCAATCCACAGAGTCAGTGTAATTCTTTGTCAAAGCACTAGCATCATTTTTCACAAAACTAGAAAAAATAATACTAAAATTTGTATGGGACCACAAAAGACCTGAAATAGCGAAAGCAATTATGAGAAAGGAAAACAAACCTGATTAGAGATAAACTACAAAACTGTAGTAATCAAAACAGTATAGTACCAGTACAAAAATAGACACTTAGATCATTGAAACAGAATACAGAGCACAGAAACAAACTCATGCATATATGTCCAATTAATCTATGAAAAAGGAGGCAAGAATATACAATGGAGAGAAGGCAGTCTCTTCAACAAATGGTGCTAGGGAAACATTTGCATGCAAAGGAGTGAAGCTGGACCACTTTCTAATGCCATACAAAAAAACAAACTCAAAATGAATTAAAGACCTAAATGGGAGACCATAAAAATCCTATAACACAGGCAATAATTTTTTGTCACATTGGCTGTGGCAACATTTTTCTAGATATGTCTTCTAAGACAAACAAAGCTAAAGCAAAGTTAAACAATTGGAACTAGATCAAAATTTTTTTAAAAATGTTTGCACAATGAAAGAAACCATTAATGACAAAAAGGGCAAATTAATGACATATCCAACAAAAGGTTAATATCCAAAATTTATATAGAACTCAGATAACTCAAAAAAACAAGCAATCCGATTTTAAAATGAGCAGGAGATATTTTTCCAAAGAAGATCTACAGATCAACCTACAGGTGTCAGAGTGGCTAAAATTAAAAAATAAATAAATAAAAATACAAGACAAAAACAAGTGAGGTGAGGATGTGGAGAAAAAAAAAACTCATACTGTTGGTGGGTATGTAAATTGGGGCAACCACTAAACATTAAAAATAAAATACTATATGATCCAATAACTTTGTTATCAGGTATCTATCTACCTAAAGAAAATGAAAACACTAATTCAAAAAAATATATATGTAACCCTATGTTTCTTGAAGCACTATTTATAGTAGCAACCAAAATCTGGAAGTAACCCAAGTCTTCATTGATAGATGAATGTGTATACACACACACACACACACACACACACATATACACATGTATCTCAACATATATATATCATCTATGTAAATATATATGTGTATATACATATATATGTATATATAATGGAATATTATGCAGCCATATATTATGCAGCCATAAAAAGTACAAAATTCTGCTATCAGTGACAACATGGATGGACCTGGAAGATACTATGCTAAGTAAATGCTAAGCAAAATAAGTCAGACTAAGAAAGATAAATACCATATTATTTCACTCATATGTGGGATCTTAAAACAAAAACAAAAACAAACAAAAAAAAAAACAAAAAAACTCAAAATGAATAATGAAGCAAAAAGCAGAACCAGACCTGTAAATATCGAGAAGAAACTGAAGGTTATCAGAAGTGAGTTAGGGTAGTTAGAGAGGAGAAGGGAGTTGGGGGAAATTGGAAGGGGAGGTGAACCATGAGAGACTATGGACTCTGAAAAACAATCTGAGGGGTTTGAAGGGGTGGGGGGGTGGGAGGTCGGGCTACCAGGTGGTGGGTATTAGAGAGGGCATGGATTGCATGGAGCACTGGGTGTGGTGAAAAAATAATGAATACTGTTATGCTGAAAATAAAAATAAATAAATAAGAAGTGAGTTAGGTGGGAATATTGGCAAAATGGGTGAAGAAGAGTGGAAGATAGAAGTTTCCGTTTATGGAATGAGTAAGTTACAGGAATACAAGGCACAGCATAGAGAACATAGCCGATGATATTGTAATACCGCTGCATACTAACAGACGGTACTACACTTGCGCTGAGCATAGCATAAGGTATAGAGAAGCTGAACCACTATGTTGTACACCAATGTAACATTGTATCAACTATACTCAAATAAAAAAAAATTAAGACATAAGGAGAAAGAAGAAAGCCCACATTATTGCGTTCAGTTTTCAAAAATGTTTCAGCCTTTTTTTAAGGAGGCTCCACACCCAGTGTGAGGCTTGAATTCACAACCCCGAGATCGAGAGTCACATCCTTTACTGATTGAACTTGCCAGTCACCCCTCAGCAATGGTTTTATTTTAAAAAAATAATAATATGTAACTGTCCAAGTTAACCCAATTGGCAGAATGTTTTAAATTTACAAAGTCATCTTTTTAAATAACACTATTGTTGAATCAAATATAGTTAGACATTCAACCTTGTGATTGCTTCTTCATAAAATTAATTCATTAGAAATTAACTTTTGGGGCGCCTGGGTGGCTCAGTGGGTTAAAGCCTCTGCCTTTGGCTCAGGTCATGATCTCAGGGTCCTTGGATCAAGCCCCGCATCGGGCTCTCCGCTCCGCGGGGAGCCTGCTTCCTCCTCTCTCTCTGCTTACCTCTCTGCCACTTGTGATCTCTGTCTGTCAAATAAATAAATAAAATCTTTAAAAAAAAAAAAGAAATTAACTTTCTACTGCTGATGGGCATCAGCACCCAAATCATGTGTGTGTAATCTCTGCCATCCCTCAGGATTAAGCCTGGCTTAGTATGTTACTGTTACTGTCTTGAAGTTTGTAACAATTGATTTCAAACAAGCGGCCCTGCATTTTCACTTTCCATCAGACCCTACACACTTATATAGCCGGTCCTAAGGGTTACCCTGGGAGAAAGGAGCCAGGAAAGAGCTGCCTTTCCTGTAAAGGACACTAGCAGAGAAGCATCCATAAGGAGAGGTCCTCATCCTGGTGCCAGAGAGGGACTACCATTGATGGCTTAACATTCATCCCGTTAAAACATAACCTCCACATGATTGTAAATTTAGGTCAGAAAATTCCCTGTTAAGGAAACTGTCCTGAACACTGAAGGATGTTTAGAAACATTCATGGCCAGGGCGTCTGGGTGGCTCAGTCGGTTAAGCACCTGCCTTCAGGTCAGGTCATTATCTTAGGGTCCTGGGATCGATCGAGCCCTGTGTTGGGATCTCTGCTCAGTGGGCAGTCTGCCTGTCCTTCTCCCTCTGCCCCTCTCCACTGCTCATGCTCTCTCTCAAATAATTTAGTAAGATTTTTTTAAAAAGAAACATTCATGTCCTTTTCTGATTTGATTCAAGTAACAACAGCCTCACCTCCTATTCTTAATTTGTAACCACCAAAAAATTCTATCATCCATCTATCTATCTATCTATCTATCTATCTATCTATCATCTATCTTCAGGCATTGCCAAATGTCCCTTGGGAAGCAAAATGCTGTTAACTGTGAAGTAGTGTCTTCTATGTTGCAAGAACATTTTATTCCTCATCCTATCCCCAGATAGGAAAGAAAGTGAGGTGCATAGCAGACTCCTGATATTCTTTTCAATTTATTATTCAAACCAAACCAGTTCCAGAGTTAGAAGGATGCTGGTAATAATTACACTGGGAAAACAGATTTAAATCAACACTGTGTAGGTCAGTGGGGAAAATCAGTCACATGACCTATAAGCCACACATAACCGAAGATGACCAGAGAAAGCCTTTTACCTGAGCTGAGTGCAAAGGACAATTTACAACTTTTTTTTTTCTTTTTATGCTCATATATTAAGTAACTGGATCCAGTTTCAATTCCAAAGTGTTAAGAGTACTTACTTGAACTGTAGTGTGTTAGAGAGTTGGACAGCATAACAGGAAGTAATCTTCAAAATCTTGGCATTAGCTTGTAGAAGCCATTCTAGTACAACAGGATCTGAGGTTTTCACAGGACTTAACCAGAAGTCATTTGATTCCCAGGTTCATGCATACGGGCCACATGCTTCTCTGGCAACACATTTACTTTAATTTCTCTCAGACCATCTAGAAGTTGGTAACAACTTTGGACATACTATTTTCTTGTAATTCTCTTTACCTCTTCATATTGGCAAATATATTTATTGTTGATTTGTTTTGTTTTCCTAAAGACTCATTTCTAGGGCTTAATTATCCCTTTTCCCACCCCACATCTCTTTAGGGGCTAAATAGTATTGCCAGCAGAGGTGAAATATTATGTTGCAGGAAAACGTTATTGCTTTACACAATATCCAATGAATAAAATATAGTATTTGACAAAGCAGATGTCTGCATAAAGTTAGAGCAGTGACAAAGCAGTGAGAATTTTATCAAAAATATGATACTATGGGTGCCTGGGTGGCTTAGACTGTTGGGCTTCTGCCTTCAGCTCAGATCATGATCCCAGAGTCCTGGGATCAAGCCCCACATCCAGGTCCCTCTTTAATGGGGAGTCTGTTTCTTCCTCTGCCCCTCACCCTTCTTGGACTCTCTCTCTCTCCCACGCTCTCTCAAATAAATAAAATATTTTTAAAAAAATACAATACTAGACATCAGTTTCTTTTATTTGCATATCTTCTTTTGCCTCAATAATTTAAAGCATGAATAGAATTGTTTTCTACTCAAATAGTTCTTTATCTTGGTCCGCAGAAAGTGATGTCAGAAGTTCAGAAGTAAGAAAATAATAGTGTAATATTGTTCTTTTGTATAAAATTATCTTGGTAATTTTGTATTTCAAGTAGTGAAAAAAATATTTCTTAAAACATTGTGATTTTAGTGTAATTAGAATTCTTTATCACAGTAATAAAATTATTTTTAGTTTACTATAATTTTAACTTATTTCTTTCAGCTTTACCTTATTATAGTTTATACTAAAAATAAATTACTCATTCTAATTACTATCATATTTGTTTTTTAGGGCAATGGGTTTTTTACATGTTGAAACTTCAAAAATAAAATTAAATCTTGACAATATCCCTTTTTATTTTATTGTTTTTTATCTAATTGTAAATGGTAACTATCAAATGGCTTGAAAAGGCTTTGTTTAATATTTTAAAGAAAACTTGATTCCTTTAACAAGAGAGGTTACAGGAAGTAATGTGCAATATTTTTAATCAATCAGCAGACTTGAAAAAAATCACATTTTTAGCCCAAATTAGGTGATTGATCTCCTTTCCAGTTATAGGTATCCCCTGCTTTCCGAGAGTTTGCTTTTTGCCACTTGCCTTTTACGAAGTACCCAAATTAGTATAATAATAGCTATTTTTTTCCCAAAAGCAGAAATCCTTTTTGGATTTCTTTTGATTAGTAAAAAATAAGGATTCATAAAAATGAAGCAGCATAATGTGAACTTCCAGAAAGTGGGGGTCATCTTTCAGTTTAGGAACATTTCCTTGGATCACTCTACTTTGCTCAACTTTCAGATAACGTGAGAAACCTGTTAAAGCTACAAAACTCAAGTGAGCTTATCCTAACCCCCACAAACTCTATTTTATTCACTCTAGTCTATTCCTACTCTTACTCCTCAAGTGACAATTTCTAACTCTCCCAAGTTCCACTTCAATATGTTCGAACTCTACCTATGCCTAAATTTACCTTTATTTCTTCTTCTTCCTCTACTTCTCTTTCTTCTCTTTTTTAGCTTTGTTGTTATTGTTTCTCTTGTGGACAAGTTTGGCTCTCCCCACCCTCAAACTTTTTATGGTACATTTATATGGTAGATTTGACAATTCCTTTGAAAAATTTCATGTTTAGTTGGATTTTACCTGTCCTATTTGCAGGATATTTAGAGAAGGGGACATTAGAAGGGGTCAGGTAGACCTGGGGATTTTCCAGTTAATGCCTCCTTCCTTTCTGTTGCTACACTGATGGACTGTTTCAGTAAACCATGATGCACTCATGTAGTCCTCCTGCCTCTCTTCCCACCTCCCCTGGTTTAAGGACAGCTTCTTGTGCAGTTCAGAGTTAACTATGATTCTCCTTGCTCCTGACTCCAAGGCACAGACCACGCTTATCTTTAGGGTGGAAAGATGTGCTGGTATAAGCTGGGATTTTCCACCTCTAGGCTACATGTGTCCTTCTCACTCTACCTTGTCCAGTGTTTGTACTCTGGTTGACCTTGGCCCCATTCAAAATGATTTCCACTTTGGGTGAGATACTTCCCTTCTGGGAATATGTTTTTACTAACTTTTTCTGAGATCTGCCACTGCTAACTAAGATCTCCTGACCGTTCCTATTCTCCCTTGCTGCTTTCGTCATAGTTTTGAAAGTCTTCCCACAAGGGTTCTACTACTCTGGGTTGATATGGGATGACTCAAAATTAATGTGAAATTATGAGGATAATCTCAGTCTTCTAGTTTTGCTGAAAAGAAGCTCGGCTTATAAGGCTTTGATTTTCTGTATTTTTTTTAATTATTCTGTTCAGTTTAAAGGAAGAAAATTAAGAAGCATCAGAAATGAAATTTCTCTGTACTTACACCCTTAGTGGCTTTTTAAAGTCAATCACATAATAAATTCAATTTTTATATCAATAAATGTAAAGATCGTGTTCACTGTGAAAGTGAATGTAATCTCTCTTTCTTTCTCTTTTTCCCTCTCTGCGTGTGTCTCTCCTTCTCACTACCTCTCTGTTTCTTAAGGATGGCTTGTATATTGCAAAGAATGATAAACAACGAGATAATAAATACTGAAGATTTGGATATCCGAACAACAACAACAAAAAAACCCCGAGAATGTTAAAAATGCAATAGATTTAAATGTCATTGAGCATTATTAAACTAGAAAAATCTAAACATTCACATTTTAGCTATGGAAAAAAGAATATTTTTCAATATTCTCTGTTTTATAAGTATTATATAATTATTTTTATTGTGTGTATCTTTTAAAATGTTTTCTAATTTGGTTTAATTTAAAATGTCATTTAAATTTACTTCTCAAACATATTTTCAAGTCAATGTGCAAAGCATTGAGTTAGATGCACTAAATATTAAAAAACTGTGCCAAACCTCAAAATGAATTACCAATATGAGAACATATACAGGATGTAGGAGATAGTATATGGATTATTTTTTCACTGTATATTTTCTCTGCTCCACAGAAACAGACTCTACATAATCTGAATTATTTAGAAGAAGATTTTTATTGTTAGAATTCTTATTAAACTACTGAATTTGAAAAATTCTTTTATGTTTTCTAAAAAAGAGGCTCAGATTCACCATGCTAGGAATTATTTTGGTCCAATTTACTGAAGATTTTATTTGCTTCTATTTTTTTTTTTTATCAATTGCTTGCATATGCACACTTCTGAGAAAGTGTGGCCTACAGTATGTGGTCAATAAATAGTAGAGATTTGCAATCCCTTACTCAAAATCTATGGGGCTGAATGTGTTTCAAAATTCAGGGTTTCTATATTTTAGTAAGATAGATTGTCAGAGATATGATATTTACTGCTTGACACATCAGTAGGGTCTTGGCAGTACACAGTAATGTTTCTGAAAGGAAGTGGGTGAAACATACCCACATTAATTGGAATTAAAAATAGCAAGACAACACAAAGAAAACCTTCTAAATAGCTTCGTTATAATTCCAACCATATTTTTTCATTCCAATGAGTTATAGGAAAATTCTGATTGCAAAGGTTTTGGATTTCAGAATGGCAGATGAAAGTTCAGACCTGAGGTGGGAGACCATCTTTGCAGCTCAAAACACCTTTTGACACAAGACTAAAGAGTTTTTAAGTGCCACCCATATGTCAGGAGAGAGTACTTCGCTATAGATGTGATAAGAATCTAATAATTCTATCTATGAGATTTGGGCTGTTTAAGCTCTGCCTTGGACTTGGGAATTTGCTTTTCTTGAAACTGCAAGTCTTCTAAGCAGCCAAAACTGTGTACCCACTAAGTATAAAGTGGTGTTTCATCCCTTGCAATTAGGTTTATTTTTTGCAAAGGAAGTCTGGTTAATAGAAATAAAACAATTTACACCAGCATGAAGCTGTATATATTTGAAGTGTCAAATGAATGGTAAGGATGATGAATTTTAGAAGAGCTTAGAGATTTAGAAATGAGAGAGACACCAGTTCTTCCAGTCGCCTTCTCTGCTCCCTCATAGCCGCCAAGGAATGTTTAAGTCTGAGGTAGAGAAGCATTTGGTTGTGGTAATAGTACTCAAAGTTCTGTAGTTATAGCAATATTTGTCTTCGCTGATTTTATAAGGGTGTATATGGGGTGAGTGTGTTTCACACAAATATATGTGAGAGAAAGAGAAAGAAAGAGGACAGAGAGAGAGAGAAGATCGCGAGTCTTTTGTACACATCCTAGGAGATTTAAGAAATAATACTATGTTAAATGATTATGATATACATTGTGGACATATTGAAAATTTTCCTCTCTTCCATTTATTAATTCATTAATGCATTATTCATTTATCATTTAATTGCTTATTATGTGTCAGATATGATGCTAGGCACACAATAAATCCTGGAAAAATATGCTGACTTTTTTTTGGAATATCCCACATGCCTTTTAGATCAAATTGCTGTGTAACAGCAAATAGCATTTGAGTAGTATATCCAGAAAGAGTCAAATTAAGTTCAATTTATGGCAGAAGGAATATTCAATACAAGACAGTTATTTGTCATTTTTATGCTTTCCAATTTTCTCATAAGACATAAGTTCAAGAAGTCTATGTCCATTAATATTGCAATTCCTAATTATCTATTCTTTTCTTGCCAGAAAAACAACTAACTTTTCCTTATGGAATGTACTTGACAGCAAGTTAGGTGTTTATGCTGAAAAACAGCATCTGTTCATTTTTCCAAACGAAAGCTATAGCTAAATTTCCTTTAATTACAGACATCCATGTTAATTTATTTTATACACTATTTCCTGTGTGATACCTTTTATGCTGTGATTATATGTTACATGTTTTGTTTATTATATACATTCTGATTCAAACAAAAAAGTTAGCTTAAAAAACTCTTCTTAAAATTAAAATACTGCCCACATAGTATGTGTTTCAAAAATACCTATATCTCATACTTTAGGACTTTCTGTATTTTGAGCCCCAAATGAACAACCTACTTAAGAGGATTTAAAGAACAATGCTGGTGCTATGTTACTCAAAAGTCTATAATTTTCAGCAAAAGATCTGCAGGAACCCAGAGGTTCCATCAATACTCCTCCAGGGCTTCAGTTGAATAAAGGGCTCTCCTAGCTGGGCTTACTTAGAAAAGTTTTCAAACATTACTAATATAATAGCATAATCCTCTAAAAACAACTATATCTGCATATTTTAAAACATATATATATTTTTTACTTTCTCTACTTACTGTTTTGACTGAGGACAATATACCGTGAATATGTATCATTTTTCTAAAGATACCTGGTACAATTGTGATTTGCCATCTCTACTAGTCCAGTAATCCTTCAGCAGTATCATTGGAGCAGGATTAGAATTCCTGTGGAAAATGGCTAGCTCTTTATCCTCCATTCTGAGCTTTCAACTTGCTTCATTTCAAAATCATAAGTAGGCACACACGCCATGTATGCATGTATGTACACAAGCATACTTGTATTTTATGTTTTGCATAAATATTAAAAAGATTACAATGTTAATAAAAGTTTAAATATACATTGCAATGTATTTCAAATTGAGTCATTATATGAATATTTTAAATTGTTTCAAGTCAATCCAAAATCACTAGAGATAATTGGTTTTCCAGCCAATACTATAATAAATAAAGCTGCTACAAACTGGACTCCTGAATTCTTGACTGTATACATGATAACCTTGAAGTTGAATTAGTGAATATTAAGCATTTATATGCAATGCTGAATAATCTTCCTGTAACATTGTGCAAAACTCACAGTTACGGACACTTTTTTTTTTTTTTTTAAAGAATAGAGTGTACAACACTGAGTTGAATTCTGAAGAATGGACTTTGGTGATAATGACGTCAATGGAGCTTCATCAACAGTCACAAATGGTAGGTAATGTTAACGAAGGAGGCTATTTATGTATCAGGGCCAGAGGTATATGGGAAACCACTGCATCTCCTGCTCAACTTTGTTATGAACCTAAAATTGTTCTGAAAATAAAGTCTATTTAAAAATAGCAAAAGTGAAAATATTACCAATAAAAAAATTAAGAGTGTAACCAAGCCATGTGAAAATAAGAACCATTATCCTTAAAATATCTTATTTTAAAAAAAGGAAAACTGAAGGCATCAATCTCAAGAAAGTAAAACAAATAATAAAATTAATAGTAGAGAAGAATCAATGAAACAAGATGGGATTGGGAGGGAGACAAACCATAAGTGACTCTTAATCTCACAAAACAAACTGAGGGTTGCTGGGGGGAGGGGTTTTGGGAGAAGGGGGTGGGAATATGGACATTGGGGAGGGTATGTGCTTTGGAGAGTGCTGTGAAGTGTGTAAACCTGGTGATTCACAGACCTGTACCCCTGGGGATAAAAATATATGTTTATAAAAAATAAAAAATTTAAAAAGAAAAAGAAAAAAAATTAATAGTAGAAAGCCAGTGGTTAGGATGCAACTTTTAAAAATGTGTAATTTTTTTTTAAATTTATTTATTTGACAGAGATCACAAGTAGGCAGAGAGACAGGCAGAGACAAAGAGAGGAGGAAGCAGACTTCCTGCTTAGCAGAGAGCCTGATGCAGGGCTCCATCCCAGGACCCTGAGATCATGACCTGAGCCTAAGGCAGAGGCCTTTATCCACTGAGCCACCCAGGCACCCCTAAAAATGTGTAATTTAATGAAATTGCAAACTGAAAAAATGGAGGAATGACACTATCCTTAATTTCCTAAACTCTTCTCAGTGTCAGACCTTGTTCAGTGTTCTGAATACCTTATTGCTTTGAATCCTCAAAACAGCTCTATGAGGCTGACACTTACTTCCATTTTACATAAAGAACTAAGACTTAGAGAAAGGAGGAGCGTCAAGGTCAAACAGAAAGTAAATAGTGGATGTGGAATTTCAACCAGTTCTACTTGAGCACATGCTCTTAATAATTAAATCATAATGTCTATAATATACAAATCTAGTGCCAATTTTTTTACTTTTTTTACTTATTTTCAGTGTCCCAGAATTCATTTTTATGCATCACACCTAGTGCTCCATGCAATACACACCTTCTGTAGTACCCACCACCAAGCTGACCCAAACTCCTACCCCTCACCCCTCTAAAACCCTCAGATTGTTTTTCAAAGTCTACAGTCTCTCATGGTTTGTCTCCCCCTCCATTTTCCCCCAACTAATGCCAATTCTTAAGGAAATTAGTGAAATAGAATAGTTTCTGGATAGGTAGATGGGAAAAGTGTATAAATCTTTTCTGTGAAGGATTATATAACTCCAAAGTATAGACAAAAATTTGACATAATAGGAAAGGGAAAATGGATACACTTCACCATTTTAAAAATATATTTCTCTCTGATTAAGCAGATTAAAAAAAACTAACAAAGGAAAGTATAATAAATTCAACATAATTAGAAAACAATTCAGTTATCTAATAAATATAAGTAGACTATTACACCCAACAATTTAAGACTCATATTATTCTCAAGCAAAGTTAGAATAATTTTTTTAAAGATCTATTTATTTATTTATTCAAGAGGGAGCACAGAGGGAGTGGGACAGAGAGAATCTCAAGCAGGCTCCCTTCTGAGTGCAGAGCCCAGCAGTCAATACCGGGGACTCAATTCCACCACTCTGAGACCATGACCTCAGCTGAAATCAAGAGTCCAATGCTTAACAAATTGAGTCACCAAGGCACCCCAGAAAAATTATTTTTTTAAAAATGTATTTTTACATTTTTACATTTTACATTCTACTTTAGAAACAAAAATATATGAAGTACATATATATTAAAAAGAATATGTCAATGGTTAGATATAGCACATTCTTAAATTAGAACTACAAAAATCAAATTAAGTCGCATAGTTCATCATAATACTGGACAAGATAATTCTAAACTTTATATGGGACAATGACAACAGCTAAAGGCCATGAAAAGACAGAGTGCTCCTGAAGGGGCAGAAACAGCATGGCTGGCTTCTTTGAAAGTTTTTTTGGTTCATCGTGGAAATAAAGGTCCAATTTATTAGAGACACATTAGGATGTCAAAAAGGTAACCTAGAGTTTGACTGTCTAATCAACATAGGAAACCTAGAAGCTATACTAGGAAAAAGAAAAAAAAAACATATTTATCTATGTAAAATATAAAACTTTTGTAAGACAAAAATATATGACAGACAAACCCAGGATATAAAAATAAGAGGAATGTTTTACATTCAGCAAATAAAGGGTTAACAGTTCTTTTGTACATAGGTGTGTGTATCTTGATAACAAAATTAAATCCAATATAATATAAACAAAATATCATATAAAAAATTACTAATAGGAAAACCAAATAACCAATTAACATATTATGGCAAATAGTGCATAATATTCTTAATGGGTCAAGGAAATAAAAATTAAATTCACAATGAAATACACCTGTGCATCCAGCTGATTACTAAAAAACAGTGCAATAGCTTCTACATTTGAAAGAGCTGGTGGGGGTGGAGTTGTCAACTCTTCTAAATAACTGTAAAGCAACAAACTTTATACCCAAATGCTTAAAATTTGTATCAAAGCACTACACAAATCTCTATGCAACTCATAACACAGCATTTGTATTCATAACAACCACAGTGGACAAAACAGAAAGACAAATGGGGACAGAAGGTAGGAAGAAAACACTTTACCACACCTCCATAAGTCTATGGTAAACCAAAGGAGATAATAATGTAAAGACTTAACAGCAAGTCAGATCTAATTCTAATGTATTGTATTATATTTCTCAAATACATAAATTAGACATTCTTTTCACTTATACACAGAACATTTAAATAATGTTATCTATTTCTACAAAGAAATGTTCAACAAATTCTGAAAAGAAGAAATAGTACAGAGAACATTCTTTAATCTCAATAAAATAAAACTACTCACATATAACAAATCAGAATTTTAAAAGCCGACCACACATAAAAACTAAAAAAAAAAAAAAAAAAAAGCAACAACAACAAAACTTGTCTTCAAACAACTCCTAGTTCAAAAAGAAATCAAAAGTGCATTTTTACCTGGGATATAGCTAAGGTAATTATTATGAGAACAATGAATAATTCTAAATTTTATATTAAATTAAAAAGAAAGTTTAATATTTTAACATATAACACAAAAGCTTAAGGAAAAACCATAAAATAAAGAAAGAAGATGGAAGAAAAATATTAAATTGCAGAAAATAACACATAAGAGGTAGAATAGTGTTACACCTAGTAATTAAATCTTTAAGCCAATTCTCTAGATAAAATATTAAAATATGTAAACAACAATAATCAGAAATAAGGAGGAACACGTATAGTACACATATAGAATTAAAAAGGGAAAATAACCACTGGTACTTTGAAAATTTGAAGAAACTGAGGAACGATTTTGCTCAGAACTATGAAAATAAATGAGATTAGGAATGAGACAGACAATTGAGTGTGAACATTTATTACTATAAACATTACCAGTGCAGATAAAACACCAAATAAACAAGTAGTCCATTGGAAAAACAATTAAATTTGTTCCCAAATCTTCAAAAACCCCAAAGGCCATAGAGTATTAATGGGGAATTCAAATTTTAGAGCACAGAAATTTTCACAGATATTAAAATTATTTCTGAACAGAAAAAGGAAAGTTTGTTTCATTTTTTTC
The DNA here is from genome assembly GCF_022355385.1 of Mustela nigripes. Lineage (NCBI taxonomy): Eukaryota > Metazoa > Chordata > Mammalia > Carnivora > Mustelidae > Mustela > Mustela nigripes. The sequence goes on from NC_081558.1 coordinate 196,581,252, forward strand.
TGAAATCTGCATGGTGCCATGCCTCAACTCTTCATACATGTTGCATAAAAGGAAGACAACAAGCCAATCTAATTTGTTAACAGCCAAGGAAAAATACCGTGTATTAGCAAACATAATCCTGAAATATATGAAAATAATAATGATGAAACATGACAAAAAGCAGTTTTTCCATCTTTGGGAAGGCAAAATCATCTATTTAGTGAGGAGTACATATATTATTCTATAAGTATTATTCACAGATATATGTAATATATACATACATACATGAATACTCATTTGATATATAATTTAATATTTATATCATGAATAGATGTTAAATATATAACATGTTAAATAAGTAAACAAAATTGTTAATAGGAAATCAGGAAAAATTATTAACAAAATATGAAAAGATAAATATTCCTGCAACAAAATAAAATTAGAAAAATATGATAGTAGTGTGGGGGCAGATAAGTATAAAACAATGGAAGGTCCAGAAATGTGCTTAAACAGCTATAAAAATTTAGTATGTGTAGGTCAGGAAGTAGTCATTTGTTATATATAGTGACAGTTGTCTGGGGAAAAAATGTTTGAATCCACATTCATTGCAAATGGAAAATAAGTTTAAAGACAGAAAATAGATTCATAAAAGTGACAGAAGAAGCCATATGATGACTGTTTTAAAATGACGTAGTGGGGCGCCTCGGTGGCTCAGTGGGTTAAGCCGCTACTTTCGGCTCAGGTCATGATCTCAGGGTCCTGGGATCGAGTCCTACATTGGGCTCTCTGCTCAGGGCTCTCTGCTCAGCGGGGAGCCTGCTTCCTCCTCTCTCTCTCTCTGCCTGCCTCTATGCCTACTTGTGATCTCTCTCTGTCAAATAGATAAATAGAATCTTTAAAATATATATATATATAAAATGACATAGTGGATGAGATCTTACTATGACCAAAACTGAAAAAAAACTTTCTTTTTTTATTATTTGCTTACATGCAAAGAAAATATTTTTGAACTAACAAAAATCAAAAAATCTCCTAGATCGGAAAACAAATACCATAAGAAAGACAATCTGTCAAATGGGGAAAAGCATTTACAACACATAGCTAAAACAATGTATAGTTGTCAAAATGTCCTTCAAATTACCAAGAAAAAAACTTGGTAGAAGAACTAGACAAACTGGTAAAGAGTTCTGAAAAAAGGAGCTACAATACATTTAGTAACAATTGACTGGAACAAAAATCACTGAGGTATGGTTTTCCACTGGTCACGTGGGCCAAGATGCTAATGTTGGGTAATATGGGTCAGCAGGATGGGAAATAAGAGTCACCCCTGCCCCCATGCTGCTGGGGAGATTGCAAAGTATCAAAAGTGCATGGGCAATTCTCTTTCAAAATAACAAATATACACTTTCAATCAGGAAGATCCAACTGTGGAGTGTTTAGTTCCAATATATTTACACATTTTGAAATGATATATAAGCAAATAAACAAAAATCAGGACAAAGTGATAAGGATTTAGGGATATGCTGTGCATAGTCCCGGAAAAGACAGAGGAAAGTGAAGAGAAAATCGGAAGAAAGGAGTTCTAAAAATATCACTAAAGAATATAGTAAAGTGAAAACTACTCTGTTATGCCTGTTTTCATAACAAAAAGAAAGAAAGAAATATCTAGCTAGGTTATCAGTTCTTCTTGCATGCACATAAAAAATCTCTGAAAAAAATATGAAAGAATAATAGTATGGGTTCAGTAGTTAGTGTGGGGAAAACGGAGTAGGTAGAGTCTGAGATGGGACTACCCCACCTAAGGTAGGCAGAACTGCCAAGATAGATTTTTTTTAATCTTTTAATTTAATGTGTTACCTCATTAAAAAGGGGGGGCAAGTAGTTGTCAAAAGATTTATCTGTCATCGATTCTTTATTTTTCTAGATTGATGGCTAATGAAATGTAATAGAGAGGATCCCCATTTCGGTGACATTGAAGATTAATTATCGTTTAATGATATGTTATGCATTCATTTTAATAAGAATATGTTCCTAGTATTTCAATTGCTTTATTTTCAAAAAATAACATGCAGATTGGAGAAAAGGGAGAAAACAGCACCTGCAGACGTTGGGTCCACGTAAGGAGAACCAAAGTCACTTGGAGACACATGAGCCCAAGGGTAGGCATGCTGACCTCCAGACCTCAAAGCCTACTCACCACATGGAGGACACACCCAAGCTCACGGAGCTGTACCTCCATGAACTGCAGCAGCCAGAGGACCTGAGTAAGGAGGCAGAGAAGAGCATAGCAGAGCTGAACCTGAAAGCTAGGAACTCTTCGGGCAGTAGAAGCTGAAGAAATTTAGAGCCAGAGTCAGGAAAACAATCTGAAATTCCTGATCAACTGACAGGCATATAATAATCAGATCTAAAAGTCGTATTTCTTAAGGAACGATGTTCGTAATGACCAACCATCCACTCATTCATTCTTTTGAGCAAAGACTTGTATGCCAATAAGACTTTACATTCTGGCTAATTAAGTAAAAAATGACTTTTTAAAAATATTTTATTTATTTGACAGACGGAGATCACAAATAAGCAGAGAGATAGGCAGAGAGAGAGGGGGAGGCAGGCTCCCTACTGAGCAGAGAGCATGATGCCCGACTGCATTCCAAGACCCTGAGATCATGACATGAGCTGAAGGCAGAGGCTCATCCCACTGCACCACCCAGATGCCCCTAAAAAAATGACTTTAAAAAAATATTTTTAAAACTCTTTTTTAATAACTTAATATTTCGTAGCTTTTCAGACTTGGCCTCTAATATAGATTCCCCTGTGATTTTAGCTATGAGTTCCCTAAGTTGATATTATTATTTTTTAATACTCAGGTGGAAGAAAAATCACTAAATCTTTCTTATATCATGTGACTATTTTTTTCAATGCATATTTTTTCACTGTTTATTTTTTGTTTTTGAAATAAATATACTGTTCTATAGTAAGCTGTTAGTTGTTTGGGGGGATATTTGAAGGCTATCTTCTTTGTTTTCTCTATCATGTGAATTAATACAACATATACCAATGTGGAATGTAATATGTTAAAAGAATTACATTTATTACCTAAGAAATGTTTTTTGACTATGTGCATATGTGAGCCCCATATTTTGTATATTGAGAAGCAAGTATTAATTCCTGAAAGGCAGACAGCTGTGAAAAATTTCCTTGCTGTGATCAAGTTCTCTTCACATCACTGATTTATCTGTAAAGATAAAAAGGAATTCCAAATCTATAGCAGATAGGAATTAAATGGATAGGTTTAAAGCTAAAAACAACAAAACAAACCAAAAACAACAACAAAAAAACCCAAAAACTTTATAAATACATTGTTTCAAGTGCGCACTTGAAAGAAACAGAAGTAACTTCCCTAAGACTTCCTCCTCTGCTTCATTTGATAAACTGCTTCTCAGCATATCCTTTCCTCAGGAAAGAGCAGTTTGGTTTTTCCAAGTTCCTTTTATTTGTCCCAAGTTGCTCATTGTTTGTTTGTTTGTTTTTACTTTTATTTTTATGAAATGCTCTTTATCATAAGCAGTTGATAGAGTGTTCACAGACATATTTGCAAGGTCACAAAGTTTCCATTCTCTTCTGAAGAACCTATCCAAATAGAAAGGAAGGGGTTTTTTTGTTTGTTTTTGTTTTTGTTTTAATACAAACATTTCTAACCTGTTTATTTGTAATAACAAAACAAGCCATGGTGAAATAACATTTCTTACCCATAGTTTTGATTATAAAAATTGTGACATTATAATAGTCTAGCATCCACTTTGAATTGCTATACAATTTAGAAATAAACTTGCCTTTCCCAGTTCTCTTAATACTTCTTTTTTGAGCTAAAATATCCCCTAAAATCTGTGATTCAAAGATGCTGACTACTAAATTTTAGTTGAAAGTTTTTAAGAAAATTATGAAAATCTTCTTAAAGAGATTTAATAAATTCAATAGCCAAAATTAATAAGATTGCAAAACAAAGAATTGAAATGTTCATTTACTGGCTAATTTTAGCTACTTCTGCTTAGTTATATTTCAAGCATCATTTTGTGATACTCCGCATTTCATTTTGGTGTAGTTTTTATTGGTAATTATTTATTGATTTAGCAAAGTGGAAATCCAGGTTGGTTCTTCACTTATAAAGAATTTGACTAAGTCACAAAATAGTATTCTCACAGTATAATTATTATCAGCTGTATTATCCTGATGCATTTATGGAAAACTCTGTCTCATGTCTGAAGTTTTACAGATGATCATTCTCACATAGGAGATTCTATGAAACATGCAGTGGCTAAGCACGGTATAAGGGCACGACTTGAGTTCTGGGAACAGGTATAGGGATATTAGCTATTTTAATGAATCACCACAAATTATCTGGTGTATTTCCACATGTTTTACTGAAAAAATTTTTACATATGGTATGAAATAACAAACCAATATACATTTCTGATTTTTTTAAAGGTTTAGGTATTTATTTGAGAGAGAAAGAGAGAGAGAGAGAGTTGAGGGAAGGAAAGAGGGAGAGGGAGAAACTGAAGCAGACTCTACACTGAGCGGGGGGCCCAACCCAGATGTGGATCCATCCCACAACCACAAGATCATGACCTGGTTTGAATAAGATAATTCTTGGATTACTAAAAAAAAATATGTACTGATATAAAATAAGAAGTGCAATACTGTCAAAGACTTTCCAAAATGATTTTTCCCCAGATGTGATATATTCAGGAAGATATTTTCTCCCTAAAATCCAGGTATATTGAATTTCCCTCACACATTTACCATTTGTAAGGATCTCTTTATCCTACTTACTTCCAAAGATGATATTTATGAAGATAACTGGAACATCAATATATTCATCCTAACAAAACACATCCTTTTGAGTAAAATAAGAATCTATGAGTCTACACTGATTTAAATAAACAAGTTAATTATAAATGGAAAGAGGAAAGTTATTTCTTAAGATAAAATAAGTAATAAGCATAGAAGGAATGACTGAAATAGCAAATCCCCATTTGGCAATTGTCATAGTTATAATTAGCTACTATGTGAAAGTTAGATGAGCATTGGGATACTTGAGTAGTCTAAAAGTACTTTTCGACAGATTTCTTATTAATTATAAGAAGGAAGAGTAGATAAAGCTAACACACAAACTTAACATAGTGATAACAGTTAATATTCCCAGGAACGTTCTAGATGGCCATACAATGAGAGTAACACATCATCAGTTCTATGATATTCCTGCCAAAAATGCATAACCTGCATCTACTCGTGAGGAAATATCAGACAAATTCAAATTCAGGAACATTTCTACAAAATGAATGACCTATATTCTTCAAGAATTTAAGGCTATGATGATCAAAGTAGCCCTGAGGACATATTTTAAGATGAGAGAAACTAAAGAAACATGGTGATCAATGCAAGGACTGATCAAGGATTAGATTTTTTTCCCCAAACAGCATTGATGAGAAAGCTGGTGAACGTGAGTGGGATGTCTTGGCGAAGGGTTTATAGGATTGTTTTCATACTATACTTGCAATGTTTTATTTACTTTTTAAAAGATTTATGTATTTATATATTTATTTATTTTAGAGAGAGAGTTGAGGGGAGGGAGAGAACCTCAAGCAGACTCCCTGCTGGGCATGGAGCCCATGTGGGGCTCCATGAAATGACTCATGAAATGATGACCTGAACCAAAATCACTAGTCAGCCACTTAACTGACTGAGCCACCTGGGCAGACCCCAGTGTTTTATTAAATCTGAAATTTCACCAAGACAAAAAGAAAAACATTGAACTGATAACTGCTGGTAATATATAAAGTTACTCCTAGCCCTTTGGAGAATATATTATTAAAATAAAATTAGAATATTAGGGTTCAATTGTTATTTATCTATCAATTTTTTGTCATACATACTTGTGTTCTAAATAAAATATGTATTCTAATTTCTTGACTAGATTAACAGACACTCTTATTGGGGAAAATTAGAATTTTTCTGTGATGAACCACAAAGCCAAGAATCCAAAGGAAAATGTATTAAATTCATTTTTGCCAAGTACTTTTTAATGAACTATGAACTGTATCACAATGCTACCAGACTGTATGTCTACTATACATGAAATATACTTAATTATTTTTTCTTTAAAATTATGAAAGATTCAAGCATCATTGGCCAAATAATTATCTATCATGACAACATTCTTTTAAAAAGCTTGAAGTAGATTTTATTGCATCACATATAAAACAGATTTTGAGACAGATGACATAATACATAGTGTCATTGCTCTAATTTTGATGATGAGATAAGAGAGGTCATCCAACACAAACTTAAATTATCTCTTATGCCAAATAAATGACCCTTACTTTTCCAAAGGTCATCAGTATTAACTTTAAGATAAATATAAAATTATAGGAGATTTGTCATACTACTGTCTTATGTACAACCTCAAGTATAGAGACCTGTAACAACTTTAAAAGCACACAACAACATTTAAGTGTGTGTGTTTATTGTATAATAAGCTTCACCCCATGAAATTTTACTCAGATCACAATGAAATGTATTTTATTCACCATATCAGGAAAAGAAATCACCACTAAACAGCTTGAATGTTATGTTCATTCAAATTTGTTATGGCTGAAAAGAAAAGGAAAGAGGTTTTCTATGCAGTCGTGTTTTTCAATTTTAGTAAAAGAGAATGAGATTATATTAGTTTTATAAAAACACCTGAGTTCTGGGGTACAGGTCTTGTTTTCAAGCTTAAGCATAGTCATTTACAGAATATCGTTATCATATGCACTCTACCAAAAATTATGAATAAAAGGCTGTGCAACAATTTAGCTTTAGAAATCTGAACTGTCCACTTCTTGCTGATACTTGAGATGAACATCTGGCAAAGGAATTACAAGTCAAAAATTCTGTGATTTCTTCCATTAATTTGTAAATATATAGCAACCAAGTGGAAAGTATTTATTTAGAGAACATCTCAGTTATTGTTAGTGATAAACTGTATGTACTTTTCCAAAAATCCATGTATAGTCATAGTAATGAGCTTCCATGATAAAGGCAAAGCTATAACTTGTTTGGACTATCTCCGTTTCCCCTGCGCACATGAGAAGACTCCATTTCATCACTCCCCTATCAACAAGATGGGGCCAAATGGCAAGTTCTGGGCAACATAAAAGGTGCAGATGGGCTGTAGCAAGCTTTCACTCTAGCCATAAAATGTCACACATTCTTACATTCTGCCTCTTCGTGTACAGTGGCAGGATGGCAAGATGCAAAGTTCCAGAGACCCAAAAAGTGGAAGAAATTTCCTTCCCTGAATCATCCCTTGAAGAGAGAGGCCCAAGAAAGTTGTCCGACCAAGAACATCTATATTGGATTATGATGTAAACTTAAATTATGTTAATCCATTGATATTTGGGTTTTTTTTTTCTTAGCACTCATCTAATAAAGCTTTTTATTTTAATGATCAGGTAATCTTGAAACAAATGATATACAAGTATGTGTGTGTATTTGTGTGTGTGTGTGTCTCCAGAGTGTGCAAAAAAGTAAGCCAAATTGTATAAATTCCCCATTGCCAAACAGAGTAAATGGTTTTTCCCTTACATCTGTACAGTTAATTTTTTTTATTATTTTTTAAAGATTTTATTTACTTATTTAACAGAGAGAGACAGTGAGAGAGGGAACACAAGCAGGGGAAGAAGAAGAGGGAGAAGCAGGCTTCCTGTGGAGCAGGGAGCCTGATGCAGGACTTGATCCCAGGGTCCTGGGATCAAGTCCTTGATCATGACTTGAGCCAAAGGAATCATGACCTGAGCTGAAGGCAGACGCTTAACGACTGAGCCACCAGGCAACCTGCAGTTAATTTTATAAGAAAGAAATGCAGTCTATTCAAAATTCTGATTTTGAAATTTTTTTTTTTTAAAGAAACCTAAATTCAACACAGATTTGGCTAAGCTTTCTGATCATCTGTATCACTAGTGCCATGTAATCAGCAGTCCTAATGTTCATAACAATGGCTCTGGGAAGGTACAAGATGCTTAACCCTTGGGCAAAATTTTATCCCAGGGACAAATTACAAAATTTGTAAATCCAATGGACCAAAGATTATTTTTAAATATGAATGCTCACATAGAGGATATAGAATTTAATCTGTAGTGGAATAGAGCTGGCAGGTCCCCTCTACACACTGGTCATTCGGAGAACAACTTCTGGTCTGTTACCACACTAAAAGAACAGACAGCAAGTATGTAGAAAACTTGGCAGTACAAAAAACACTTTACACGGACATCTGATTGAATTCTCGTAACCAGTCCAGGACTAAGAATTCTGTTTATTACCCCTGGTTTATGAGTTAGGAAACTAGCCAGAAGGCCGCTATTCTGAGACTAACCTAGAGGGAGAAGTTGTACTGAAGGTATCGTCAATACTTCATTCATGTCTAATAAACAATAATCACCTGGAAGGTCATCTTTGCAGAGCAAAGTAAGCAAGGATTTCTCACGTGTCCTCTGATTCTAAGCTTGTCCTGTTTGCCAATAGCACAGATGTCTCCAACAGGGAGACCCCCATGATATTCTAGTAGTATCTCTTTCCTGGGTCTCTTGCTGTGCTCCTTCCCTGCACCTCCAAAAAATGATAACTAAAGATACGCCCTATAAGGAATAACCATCCTACTTCTGAACTGAGGAAACTGGAACCCGAATGCACTTACAACAATAACTTGTGCAGTTAATTTGTCATTGCTCTAATTTTGATGATGAGATAAGAGAGGAGAACCGAAGCTCACAGACAAAATAAGCCAGTGCTTTGCACTTTAGAAGATGTGTCTTGGCTTTCAAACCTTCCTACTCTATCCCAACCCCACGGGAGTATGGATTATATTCTAATAGTAAAAGATCAAAGTAAGAAAAATTAAGAGCTGACCTCAGCTGCCAGTTCCAAAAATCAATGTTCACACCCACCCAATCTCAAAATGCTACTTCAGCCTGGTGAGGAGAAATGGTGATCTCAGTGGAAACTTCAAGATAAAAAGAACACTATGTTGTGGGAGTTAATCGATAGCTTTCTGAGGAGGAGTAAGTCATTCAGCTGAGCTTTAAGCAGGATCCTTCTTCCTGTCAAAGTTTTAAGAAAGGGGTTTGAGGATTATAAATCAAAGTTATACCTTAAATGCAGCATCTCAAGACTTTGGGCATGTGGTAGCTCCCTTGATTTGATAATTAGGGAGAGAATGACAGGATGCAATTCTTTTTCAGCTCTGTTTATGGAAATAAAGAAAAGAGGGTTGTGCCATTAGTAATTAGGGGACACCAAAAAGAATTGATATAAATCCAGTGACTATATCAATATAACTTACACATGGAAGATTTTGACTTGCAGATCAAGTGCTATATTTCTTTTGACACATTATAAGTATTAATTTGTGTTCATTAGTTTCGACAATAACTTTATTTTCATATTTCCATCCTTTCTACAATAAAGAAAATGGTCTTCAGCCTTATTCTCATCCAATGAATTCAACTTCCAATTACTTACAGCATCTTATTTTCCTTGTGTTAGAGATGGATGGGCATATATTTCTACATCAATATTAAACTGTATCAGAAGGTGAGGTGTTCAATTAAATTGGAAGGATTTCCATTATTAGTTTATTTCCATTTGAAGGGTGGAGAGAAGTTGGAAAGAAGTTAGCATTTATTTTGATTTTGAGAATTTTATAAATGTTACCTAATTTAATTCTGATGATAACACCATATAAGATAGATATTGGTGTCTTCTCTCTCTTTTTCCACCCTACCCCAAAATTTTAGTTTAACTTTAGGAAGAAAAAACTTTAAGAATTTAAGTATTTTGTCCATCATGAGTCAGAACCCTGTCTGATTCCAAAGCTACTGCTTTATTTAAAATAAATAAATAAATAAATAAATAAATAAATAAATAAGAGGATTCATCTGGGAGCTATGCCTTACAGGATAATATTGAGAGAAATTATCCAATCTGCTTAGAAGGGGTAATTTATTCTGTTCTTTCTTTCTTTTTTTTTGTTAATATATTTTAAAATTTTATTTATTTATTTGAGAGACAGAGAGAGTGTTAGAGTGGAGAGGTCAGAGCGAGAGCAGACTTCCTGCCAAGCAGGGAGCCTAATTGGGACTTGATCCTGGAACTCCAGATCATGACCTGAGCCGAAGGCAGTTGCTTAACCAACTGAGCCACCCAAGCGCCCCAGGGGTAACTTTTCTTAAATGTAACTAATGAAATGTTCTTCTTATGAATACAGAGCAAAGAAGCTCAGTCAATTTGCAATAGGGAAGAGAGCCTGAGTGGCTCAGTCTTGAAGCGCCTGCCTTAGGCTCAGGTCATGATCCCAGGGTGCTGGGATCAAGCTCTGCATCAAGGCATCAGGCTCTCTGCTTCTCCCTCTCCCACTCCCCCTGTTTGTGTTCCTTCTCTTACTGTGTCTCCTCTCTGTCAAATAAATTACTTTACAAAATCTTTAAAAGAAAAAAAAAAGATGCAATGGCATTTTTGATAATTTCTTAGAGTTTTTTGCTCCTCCAATTTTTGTCAAAATGCTCCTATTTGCTGTTATGGATATACAATATGTAATCAAGTTGTTCCTGAACAATGTGGGTGACCTGAATTCTGACCACAATTCTATGAATTGTGATCCAAATTCTGATTCAGACTTGTCTCCCATTATTTCTTTAAGCAGTGTTCCAGAGAATATAATCTGACTTGCCCCTGATTGAAAATTTACAGATTCCAAGGCTTTTCTGCTCTCCCAGAAGAAATAGTTACATATATGGTTTCTCCTTGTCTTAACACATCTTAGTTCAGGAAGTGGAATGTCCAATCCAAGACATTAGCTAGTACTATGAACCTGATTTAGTTTCAGATCTTCTTCCCTTTGAGATTAGGGCCTGGTGCAGGGTATGAGACTGCTGAGGGATGTAGGCAGACACGACAGCTTCTTGTGTTTCATCTTCCATGAGCTGATACTCCTCTCTGCCCTCTCCTCCACAAAAGCTAACTAGTTAGTTTACCTGTGTATCATCAGTCTTGGGTGAGTGTGGGCAGGGACTGGCCGGTGGATAGCAGAGATCTTATCTGAACAGATGCTGTTATGAATTGGTTTCTCCTTCTCTGGATCTGGCAAAGGTTTCTTTGGATGTTACCTGCTCGTGCTCCTTTCTTTTGCAATTATCTTACTTTGAGTGGTGGTATCTCCACACATTAATAAAGGTGGCCACTTGTGACAGTTTCCTTAGAAACTGGTGGCTATCTGTAGTTTCTTTTGGCTGAGATTTCCCCACCCACCTGGATAGCCATCTTGGACAGGACATAAAGCAACTGCTTACCGAATTGCTTTCACCAACATGGGATGCATCTGAATCATAGGAAATGCATACCCTTTGCCTCAATACTCTGGAGTATCAGGCCAGTCTTGGGTTCTAGGACTCTCTTGGCTCTGCCCTATAGAAGGCCAACGTGTGGGAATGAGCCCAGGGAACGGGACGGGAGTTTAGGTGAAGCCCCTCCACCCTTGAACTTTTTGAGCTGAAGTTCCTTTCTCTTTTATGGGAGATCAAAATGGGATTAACAGCATATCTTTCCACCAAATACCTTCCTCAAAAGACCCTGCTGAACTTTAAAATGTTATTTGAACAAAAGAAATGCGTTCGAGGGTCATGAAATAAGTTCTTAGACATTTCTTTTAAAACTCTGAGTGTGTTGACTAATTTTGAACTCTTATAACTGATGTTAGCTCCTCAGTTTTAAACTCAGGCTGGAAGTTTTGAATTTACGCACTATGTTACAAGCAATTGAAGATCTTCCCATTTGTCAAAATACCACAGCTATCCATAAAAATTTAGGTCATAAATAGGAAAAGCAGAGAGTAAACACATCTGATACCTGCTCTATATTAATGTGAAGGGCAATTAGATATTAGATCTCAAGAGCACACATAAATACAAAAACAGTGCGCAGGTCAAGAAAACTCTGGGTACATTTAACAGGAGGGAATATAATGTAGGGAATTTTACACTTACACAGTATTCTGGAAGAACTTGGGGTCCCAAGATCTGAAAAACACTCTGGCATATTATCTCAATTTCCTATGGAATTAAAATGAGTACTTTGCTTATCTGGAAACAGATAGGAAAACCTCAGATTTCCATGCACTTACCTGCAGAACCCACTGAAGAAGAATGGCTTTTCACTTAATGCTACTCAGCCAACAGGGTCTAACTTAGAGCGTTCCTAAACTGATTAGCCTGTGTTTGAAGGGAAAAGTACAGAAGGATTGGGGAAGGTAAACAGCCGAAATCCCTGCACAGAGATATGCATATGATTTCAGTTGCTAGAACATCCCAAAGATAAAGTAGAAAATATTCTTAAATGTAAAACAACAGTAGTTGTGAAAAACTGTAAACAATCTCAGAAATATATGCAACCTCAAATAAATGTACTACAATGCCTGTAAAAATAATGCCACATAATGTGAAAGAATAAAATTGAGTTCAAAGAAACTAAGTACCTTGGTTTTTCTGAAGGAGAATGATGATGTTGGGAAACTGTTCTTTCCAAAAACATGCACACTGATTAACCTATTGTAAAAGCACTTATTTATTCTCTAGTAAAAGTGACCTTCCGAGAAAACACATTTTCAAACTGAAGTCTTACCCATCTGAGAGATGATAAAGATGGAGGCTTTGTAACATTTTTTTATACTCAACAAATACATCAGGAAGGCTCTCAAATAAGAGGCAATAAAACCCCTTAGAAGAAAATGACAAAAAACTTCGCCCTGTGTGTGTAGCACAGTGATTCTGTAGACTAGCAACACTGGCAGATAGTTACTAAGGAGCTCCAAAGAGAAAGCTAGCAAAGGGAGGTCTAACAAGCTAGCCCGGTGCACACTTCATTAACTGGATCACTAGAGGTACACAGAGGAGCTCCTGATGTACATCAGAGTATAGTTCCTAAGAGTTTATTTCACACACACACACACACACACACACACACACACACACCATATGGCATTTTAGAATTAAGAAATCCAGATTTTTAAAAGTTATTGTCCTGAGAGCTAGAACATTTTGTATTCTGTTATTCATAATATTAAACTGAGAAACTGGAATTAGCAAGCACAAAGCCAAGTGGAGCTTATTATTTATTGCTCTCTTTGAATGGTAAAAGGACTTAGATTTCACCCAAGATTTTAATAGTACCATTTCTTCAAAGAATGTGAAAAGAGCTTTCAAATACAAAAATGTGGTTTTTCTTGGGCTGCTGTTATCTCCCCCCCCCCCCCCGACCATGGATATACAGCTGAGATTGGGGGTGGGGGGAGAAAGAAAGAAAGAAAAAGCATTGATTCTGACAGATTTTAAATATTTTTGCCAAGAGCTATATTTTATAGCAACGTGTATGCAGAATCACAAATATTATAAGAGTTAACATAATAAATATTCTTTGCAGCTGTGCTTTTAACCGATGGCAATTTCAAAGTAGAGTAAATGACCACCAAAAAAAAGATTTCAAGTACCCCCAAGGGTGCTCATTTGTTCTGTCTTCTCATCTGACTGGTTTCTTCTGTTTGTTACTAGTTTCCATAACTCACTTTCAGTTAGTTCTTTCTTTCTTTTCCTCCATTTCTTCCTTTCTTCCTCCCTTCTTTTCTTCCTTCCTTCCTTTTCTGTAAGTTAGATCTTTGTGAAAGTGTTGGGATTTATCTAGGGTTGCCCCCATAAAGAGGCTTGCATTTCCTGGAAGAACACTGAATATTAAAATTCAAGTTGTCAAGAAAAGCCTGTCTATCTGGCAGCTGATTAAATGTTATTTGTGAACTCAGGTACCTTTTCCTCCTTTCTGTGGGCAGATTGAGAGCTGGCATCATTTATGATAAGATCAAGTGTGATATTGCCACTCTGCGACTGAACACTGCAGCTCTTACAGAATCCTGTACATTTAAATTCCCTATGTTCTCAGGACGTCCTGGAGATAATAAACTTAATAATTTTATTAGAAGGATCTGTATGAAGCTGATATACAGTCTAAGGACACATTATTCAATAAACATTCAGTGAGGGCCTGGTCTGCTCCAGAAACCGTACTGCGACCTAGACATAGGATGGCCTAGAATAAGAGATAGTTTCGAAGAGATTAGCATCCTCATAAATTTCCCCTACTGAAACAAATTTAATTGACTTGACAAAGACCACAACCGACACGTATTCTCCTGAGTTGGCAATTCTGCAATAGACGCTCATTTATTCATTCTTCTGACCAATACTATCTTATCAATGTCAGGTTTTAAAATAATCCTAATTCAAATAGTCTTTTCTTTTATATTGTGGGAGGGGCAGTAAATCACATGTTCTTTCTAGACCTTTGAATTTGATCACTATACTTTCTTCTACTACTTAAGGGTTACTTAATATTTTTAGGGGTTATATCTATGGATATTTTTTAAAGTAACATACAATTATTTGCCCCAGGGGTAAGGTCTGTGAATCATCAGTCTTACACACTTCACAGCACTCACCAGAGCACACACCCTCCCCAATGCCCATAACCTTCCCCCCCCCCCCCAACATCCCTCAGTTTGTTTTGTGAGATTAAGAGTCTCTTACGGTTTGTCTCCCTCCTGATCCCATCTTGTTTCATTTTTTCCTTCCCTCCCCTCTATGACTCCCAGCCCTACCTCTCAAATTCCTCATATCAGAGAGATTGTGTGATTATTGTCTTTCTCTGATTGACTTATTTCCCTCAGCACAATACCCTCTAGTTCCATCCACGTCATTGCAAATGGCAAGGTCACTTCATTTTAAAACACCAATGGCCTTTTCTGTCATAAACACGTCCCCCAAATCCCAGTGTGGGGTGTTCAGTACCCATCATCTTTCCATGTTGTGACTCAAACCTATTTAACGAGACACGAGAAAGTTTGGCCCTGTGCTAAATCAACACTTCCTGACAAGGGAATAAATAAATTCTGGGATTGGAAAGCTTTGTCAGCTCCTACACAGCGTGGATTACAGGAGGGACAAGGAGAGCCTTGTTAGCGATTTGCCCGACCTAGCCCATTCAGATGTGACGCTCCTTCCTCAGCTTATCGACAAGAAGGGAACATTCAGACCAGGTAAAGCTATATTTACAATCAGAAGTTCTACCACCAGATATTGCATAGGACCCAGGCAGGGAGAAATGGCACTTTTGTTGGTAGGAAATGAAGAGCAGGTCAGCGGGGCTCCCGGTGTGACAAGGCACTTTCTTATTACATTGAAGAGGTGATGGCAGGGTGCTTGAAGTTATCGGATGGAAAACAAACCCAGCTCTGGAATATTTATTTCAGCAGCACAGAGATGCTTAAAACCAGTTTCTTCTTTTCACAGGAAGAGACCCAACTAGCATAGATATCCGCTTAAAGTGATTTTTGTTTGGTGAGCGTGGATGGTGGGGTCAGTTAAGCGTCCCACTCTTGCTTTCGGCTCGGTTCTGGTCTCCATGTCCTAGGATCAATCCCCACGTCGGGCTCCTCGTTCCGCGGGGAGTCTGCTTCTGATTCTCTCTCTCCTTCTCCCTCTTTCCCTCTCCACTGCTCTTGTTCTCTAAAATAAAGAAATAAATCTTTAAAACAAAATAAAGTGATTTTAGGTTCTGTATACCAGTGATTAAAGAATGAACTCAGTTCTATCCTCAAACCTCAAGGCTAATGTGCTGACAGTCTCTTCCATTATTTAAACTATGTCCCAAATTCAGATAAAATGTTGCTCTTGCTTTTCATTTTTATACATAAACACACACACACAAACATACATATATATATATATTTACTCATACATAGACACATTCATAAACAACAATTCACATATTCAAAATATAATGTTATCTGCACCAATATCCCAGAACCCCAAAAATGAATTATAATTTACTTAGTTCTACATGAATAATTATAGTTGGATTTCAAATATTATGGCATTATCTTCATAGCAGATGACATTTTCATTGTATTAAGAGTAGCCCTCTTCAGACTGTTAGGAATCTACGTAATGTATCTGCAGTTAAAAATCAAGTTATTTCAGGTTTTTTCAAATATATTTCAGGGCTCCTCTCTGGTTCCCTTGCTGTTTATGAGGTTTTGGCCTTGTTTGGTTCTATTTTGTCTTTGTGGCCGACTGACTTACCCAGCTTCATGAAGCAGGTGTCTATGTGTTTACTCTATATTGACCCACAGCTGAACGATGGCAAAGAGAGGGTGGAAAAAAAGCATTCTTCATATATTGGTGAAGATATGGACTGGAGAAACAGTAGCGTACAGATCAATTTGTGGCTCAGAAATCTGGAATTGTGTTTCTATTGTTAAGCAGGCAAAGAAGAGAGAGTTTTTCAGAATGTTTTGTCAATAAAAAGGCATCATGACCCAAATCAAACAATACCTCATATTTTCAACTAAAGCTGTTTGGCCTTTAAAATATTAGCATTAACTATATCTGTTGCTATTGTCCAGTTATTTTGGGGGGCCATGTGCACTAAGGATTAAAAATACTAGACATTTTGGGGAGCCATGTGCACTAAGGGTTAAAAATATTAGAATGTATGCATTCTCAAAAGGAATAGGGGTATTGACTGGGTGGTTCATACTGACTTCATGATGTAATTGGCCTGGGCGTGCATCCCAGGCATGGCTAATTTTTCAAAACTCCCCAGAGTCTTCCAGTGTGGTGGAGTCAAGGTTGAGAACCACTAGAATAGTGCTTCCAAAATTTAAATGTGCATCTCAGTCTCCTGGATATCTTGATGTACTGCCAATTCTGATGTCATAGGTATTGCATGGGTCCTGAAAGGATGTGATTCCACAAAGTCCCTATAGGATGTGGTTGGCAGTGTGGCAGGAACTACGTGTTGTGTAGCCAGGGGTGAGATGATGTGGCAGCTGTGATTGCAAAGTCAGCAAAATGCCCGTTTTAACAGTGGTTATAAGGCCTAATCTCTCTCTCTTTCTCTCTAAGATTTATTAATTTATTTGAAAGAGAGAGGTGGGGAGGGGCAGAGGGAGAAGGAAACTTTAGCAGACTCTGTGCCCCACTGAGTGCAGAGCCTCTTGTGGGGCCCAGTCTCACGACCCCCAGATCATGACCTGAGGTGGTGAAACCAAGAGCCGGTGGCTGAACTGACTCCACCGTCCCAGCACCCATCCAATCTTTTTCAACAATGTTATACAGAAGCCTCAAAAGTTCCAATTGCCAATTTTTGTTTGTTTCTCAAATGGACATTTACATTGTTTTGCCACATTGTCCACAATTGGTTATGTGATTTGCATTCATGTTTCTAGGATCCAATGATGAACAAATAATGTTTTCTGAATAAAGTCACATGTCTACCTATACATTTTAGGAGATATTATAAGGCTCCATATACTAAATATGCTGCCAAGTAATAATAGAATGAAAATTGATTGGTACATCTTAATAGAAGCCAGTCTATTAGGACCTTGTGGGGGAGCATACTCCCTAAATAATCATTACATGGAACACCGGAAAACATTACTAACCAGGATGTTTATTATTTTTCTCTTTTAAAAATATTTTCTAAATTATACAACTAGAATGCAAATCTAATTAAATTCTGAAGCATTTCAAACACTCTATGAATGAACAAACACCAGTCACCATATTATTGAGTTCAGAATTTTACCTGATAGTTTCATGGTCATAACCTTTCAAATACATCAGAGATTTACTTTGGATTTATATTGTGAGACTATGTGGTTTAATATAGGAAATAACCAATATGGTAGTTCTTCATCCACCTCTTCAAGTGCTTTTTTAACCTATGTCATGTTTTTCTAGGAGCAAGACCTAGGTTCATATTTGTTGTACTTTGGCAAGTTGCATCTTGGCAAGTTCTTTTTGCTACTTGGTTCAAATAAGATGTGTTCAGAAAGTGAAGTTTCATGCTATCTGTGCAGAATTCCTTCTTTGTTAGTAGTGTGTGCAAAGCCATCTGTTCTCTTTAGAGCAGCAGTGATGACTTGTGTGGGACAGTGAGTACTTGTCAGTGCCTGGAAGATGGTCCTCTGCATAAATCATTATCCCGTCTTTATGTCTCGCAAGCAGTGAACCCTTTTTAGGCTGCATTTCTGACTGAGGTTGGCGTGCACTGGGGGAAGAGTATCAGAGTCAAGGAGAGTTGCTTATTAAATTACTCATCTCACTTTTACAGAACAGCTGCTAAACCAAACTGGCTAAAATATCTTAGTAGTTATCCATGGCATATGTTTGAATACAGATGCTCACTCTAAGCAATTCAAAGAGCCAAGGCTGTGGAGGTTGATAAATGCTCAGCTTTTAGATACAAAGCAGAGGTTAAATGGATATGTCAAGATGCTTAGCTTGCTTGCTACCTTCCGCTGAAGAATAAATGGCGTCAAGCTTACCACTAAGCTATTTCCAAACCTAGCATGTGAAAAAAAAAATTAATGAAAACATTCATCTACTGCTTTTAATAATACTTTGGATCCATTTTATTTGATTAGTTTTTAAGAAGTAAAAACAAACAAACAAACAAAAGAAACTCTTTAAATTCTATTCAGATCAAGGCCAATCATAGAATGATATGTTTATTCATGCAATAAGATGTGCAAATGCATAAATCCCTAGTATTTCCTATGGGATTTACCTTATTGGAGGCAGAAACTCCAAAGAATTCACTCCAAAGAACTATTTATTAAAGGTTGATGCATTAAATTATGACTTTCGTGTGCATGGCCTTGAGATATGACAGTTTGCCTTCCAGAACTTGAAATCAGACTGCTAGCCAATTCTCATGGGTCACTTAGCATCCATTAAATTACAGCAACTTTTAGTCACAACTAATCTTTAGGTGTTTGAACTAGTAACCTAGACAGGAAATGTTTCATAACTCATTACAAGTCTCTAATCAATGAAGTGACTCTGATTTGAGGAAGGAAGCATCTTTTTGGGGGGGGGGGCGGTGGTCAGTTCCTATGTAATTCCTATGTAATAGCTACAAAAAAGGAAGAGTATTTAAGAAAACCTAGTTTTCTCTTTGAACTGTTCCTTCCTGCATAAAGAATTGGCTCCATTAAAGTCATTATTATTTTTAGCAAATTAAGAAAATATTGATGATGATGATGCTAGCATAGACTGTCTCAGTTTGAGTTTGAATTCGATTTCCTGATGGATCTTTATTAGGAATTCTATTTCCTGCTGCCTACTAGATGATAAGCATTTGATGGAAAGTCCTGGCTTTTTTTTAAGATTTTTTCAATTTATTTGACAGAGAGAGACAAAGTGAGAGAGAGAACACAAGCAGAGGGCATAGGAAAAGGAGAAGCAGGCTCTCTGCTAAATAGGGAACCTGATGCAGGGCTCGATCCCAAGACACTGGGATGGTGACCTGAGCCAAAGGCAGACACCTAATGATTGAACCACCCAGGCACTACAGTCCTTATTTTCAATACTAAACACACGCAAACATGTTCAAAGCAGCAGCAATTCCCTAGGCAGATATAAGCCCATGCAGCCTTTAATATACTCTTTGATTAGCTGGATAATTAATCACTTTTATTCATATCCTCAGTACCACATTTACCACTCAATCCACAATACCACTACTAATTTAAACAAAATTCTGCATCTGACATCTTTTTCATATGCAGATTCAGTTCATCCTCAATACTTTATATCAAGAAGGAGAATAAAATAAAGCTCAGGAAAAAGTTAAAATAATCCATGACTGCATTATTCTTCAAAGGAATTCTTAAGCCATCCTTTGAAACATTGTGAGAAATCCCTTTGTGGAGAGTGGATTCATCATATCTGCAGGTTACTGATATGACAGAATGTGTGGAAATGTGACCCTAATATTAGCAAGGAAGATCAAAGTAGAAAATTAGAGTCACACTGGTCCACTCTTCTGTTAAAATATTAAAAAACATGATCACTTTCAAGCACTAGCATTATGATCTAAGTTGTTAGAAAGTAGGCAATATGTAAGACATAAAAAGGCATAAAGCCTTGTTGAAGTTTGTTTGTTTGTTTTTTAATTAACCTATGCAATTTGGAAAAGGTCACCTGGAAACATATGGTGTCCAAGACTGCCTCATCTTTTCCATTTGTTAGGTCTGTTGAATGAAGAAGACCAGGTATTTGTGAAGGAAGCTCTTTCAAGTTTAAAATTGTCTACTAATTGGAAGAATGTTCCCTACTCCACACCTAACTCTATTTCTTAATGTTATGTAGACATAAGCTGAATGGCTAAGTGATGGCCTTGGCCATCCTGTCCCCTATTCGTTTCTCAAGACCAGACCAATGTCTGTTTAGCTTATTCTCTGAATTTCTTTTAGTTCCAACTCTTCTCTCAATTACTAAGAGGTCTACATTCTATCCTCTGAAGTCTGCAGTTTTATACTTTATACAAAGCTATTTATTTCTCCCTTAGCTTACATGAGCTTATTATTTAAAGCAATTTTTAAAATAAAAATATTTCCTTTACATTCTGTGCAACTTATTATTTTCTTTATTATTAAAATTCATAAGTGTATGGATTATATCTACTCTGTTTCCGTATAAAATATTGTATGATTGCGAAAATAACTTTTCTAAAATTTACTGTATAATACAGTCTATGGATGCACCATAGTTTAAAGTATCACTTTTCTGATGTTGAAGATTTTTTTTTCATTTTTTTTAACTTTCATACTTTGAAATGTTGGAATTATGAGCAATGTAAGACAATGTGTCTCAATCTTCATCTACCTCTCCAAAGATTATCTATAGCATTTCTTTTAAATTAGTTTGTGTTTTCATTACTTTATCGAATCTACCATTGCCAAGATGACCAAGAAATTGTTTCAGATCAGATAAACACCCTTACTTGAAACCCCGATTTAACTGACTTTTCTGTAGAACGGATTCCATTCACTTAATTTGTCTTCTTGAATCTCCCTATTCTTCTGAATATTCAATGACTATTATTCGCTGTAAGTGTGCATAGTTCATTTAAACACATAGATGCAACCACAGACTTATTTTCTTCTCCTCAACTCTTGAGGTTTCTTTCCATTTAGAAGAAAGCAAAAGATTCTGACTGCAATAAATATCACCTCAGGATGTTATCACCTTAGAACTGCTTCTTTCCTACTAATCCCCTTTCTCTGGTCCTCCATATTCTAGAGTGTCTGGTTATCAAGTATCTTGCTCAGTCTTATATAGACTCATAGTTATCTTATGGCATCTGATTGAGTCTTTATCTTCTGGCTTGCTTTACTAGTTTCTTTTCCATTTTAAGGTAAAACATACAGGACATATAGAAATGTGTGTGTATCATAAACATACAGCTTGATGAATTTTCACAGTGAACACAACTGTGGCAGGCAAAATGTCAATTTGTCCCTACAATTCCTGCCTCTAGTCAACAAGCCTGGATCATTCCCTCACCTGGAGCATGAACAAGACTCAAGCAAGGGAATTTGATAGGATTCACTCCTATGATTAGGTTACTTAGTTGATGTGATTAAGGTCCAAAATCAGTTGTCTTTGAGCTAATCCAAAAGGAGATTACCTGGGTAAATCATGGGTAAATGCCCATTCAGAAAGGCATCTAAAAAGGATCCAAGCCTTCTCTGAAGAGAGAGAGTTTAAGTTAGACTTATTTCCCTACAGCCTTAAAGGATTGAATCAAGTCACCATATTGTAACAGGGCCTATGGGCAACCTCTAAAAGGGCCCAGCTGACAGCCGAGAAAGAAGAGACGCCATGCTGCACCCCAGGCAACTGAATGCTGCCGACAGCCCCAGTATCTGAGAAGAGGACCTTGAGCTCCAGAAAGGAACACAGGCCTGTCAACACCTTGATGCATCCTGAGCCCCAGAGGGAGGACCCTGTTAGGCCCTGCTCTACCTACGGAAATGATGTGATAAGAACCCCTATGAAAAACAGCCTCATGAAGCACAACAGATTCAGCATTACAGGAGCTCCCAACATGCCCCCATTTAGCCACCACACCCTGAAACAGTGTGATGATGATCCTGATTAACACTAAGGGGTAATGTTTCCTATTTTTGAACTTTTAGTGATCACAACTACTCACTGTCAGCTATTTATACCAAACATCTTTCACTCAACATTATACTGACGAAATTCACATTTTCCTTGTAGTGATAGTTCAAGTATTCTCACTTTTCATGGTATTTCATTTTATCAATACACCACAATTTAACAATTTGACAACTGACGGGAATTTTGGTTGATTCTAATTTTGGGCTGTTAGGCGTAGAATTCTTCTATACGTCCTTTTGTGATTATGTGTGCCTTTTGGGTGTACATCTAGGAATGAAATGGTTTGTCACAGAGTTTACACATTTTTAGATGAATAGAGGATGATTTAATTATCACTGTCCAAAGCCAATGATCATCAGGGACCAGAGACTAAACTTGCCTCTGAGACTTCTGAAAACATGGAGGAGAAATAATTATTTACTGGAAATGATGATTAGACAAAGAGGAGGGAAAGATGGGTTAAGTGTGACAAAGAGTAAGGCCCCAAAGATGTATTTATGTACAGGTAGAGCTAATGCCCATTTAGTTTCTGGAAACTTAAATTCATCTCAAGAAGGAGGTCCAGCAAAATAAATCATAAATATTTTAAAATTCTTATATTAATTCTTATTTTTGATCAATTCTGGGCTCCCCACGACAGTTTCTTACATTTCTTTATTCTTGTAACTCCTCTCAACAAGGCAAATATTGAAAACTGTTCATCCAATGATGTACCTGACATTTCTACTGATTTAACATTTTCAACAGTAACTGTTTCCTATTCCCCAAAAGTAAATTCATATGCAGTATCTATTCTAGTCAAATATTGTAAGTTTCTGAATGCATCTGTCTTATTGATTTTAAATTACTTCAGTGATCATCCTGAACTTATGCATAATGGAAATCCCAATATTTTGAAATACAGAATAGTAGCTAGGGGGATAAACTCTTTAATAGTTGTGGTGGTAAATGTTTGATTTCCATAATTTATTATAAAAAATCTGACTTCTTATAATTTGAAGTTTTACTTGTATTTCAAAATTTACTTTGTATTTACCTGAATTTACTTGTATTTAAAAATTCTAAAGTTCTCCTCTTAAAGTAAAAATATGGTTGGAGACCAAGAACAGATTACTAATGCTTAGTGAATCTCACAAAATCAGCCACACTAAGCTTTCAGGCTCACTTTTCTAATAAGTTTCGAAAAAATGGACTCAATATTCCAAATGCTATCTTAGTTTAAAACTTAAGTATATCTGAATTACTGTCAGGTACTAATTTTATCTCTCAACTCTGGTTTCTGACTATGCCAATTATCTCTCTTGTTCTTTGTATGAATCTATAAAAGATTTCCCCAAATAATATAATATTTCTGTAAAAATTTTCTCATTAAATAAAACTTGTGTGTACTTTGAGTCTTTAGTAAGTTAAGATGAAAGTATAATAGAATATCTGCAATCAGGGCACCTGGGTGGCTCAGTGGGTTAAAGCCTCTGCCTTTGGCTCAGGTCATGATCCCAGGGTCCTAGGATCGAGCCCCACATAGACTGTCTGCTCAGCAGGGAGCCTGCTTCCTCCTCTCTCTCTGCCTCCTCTCTCTCTGCCTGCCTCTCAGCCTACTTGGGATCTCTGGCTATCAAATAAACAAATAAAAACTTTAAAAAAAAAAAAAAAGAAGAAGAATACCTGCAATTGATGTTAAGTTAAAAACAAGTTCATTAAAGCCATTTTTCTTATCCCATAACAAACTAAAAGTGGCTTCCCATGGCAAAATAACAAACAATATCTTATAGTGAAAGAATTGAAGATTGCATTGACTGTGAAAGAGAATTCAATTTGCTTTCATATAACATTTATACATTTATTATATTAAAACATTTTGTGTTTTTTTATGAAAAAACACAAAGAATATAACTCTAACAAAACATTTGCCAAGATACATACAAAATCTGTTTCTCTCAATTGTAATAAATTATCATGCATTTAATAAATTCAAATTTTTCCTCTCTGTAGGAATTTTTTTAAGTTTTCCATAACCTTTCTAAGATAAAAGCATTAATTATTAGTCAAAATGGCAATTAAAATCCATAGCATATCATATCATTGACATGGCTCAATATACATTGTGGGATGAAAACTTACCCCTATTTTTACAATAAAAGTAACTAGGATAATATCCTGCATCTGACTCTTGATTTTGGCTCAGGTCACAATCTCCAGGTCCTGGGACCCAATCTGCATCAGGATCCTTGCTGGGCTGAGCACTGAGCCTGCTTAAAATTCTCTCTCACCCTTTGGCCCTCCCACACCGCCCCCTCACTCAAAAGGAAGGAAGGGGGGCGCCTGGGTGGCTCAGTGGGTTAAGCCGCTGCCTTCGGCTCAGGTCATGATCTCAGGGTCCTGGGATCGAGTCCCTCATCGGGCTCTCTGCTTGGCAGGGAGCCTGCTTCCCTCCCTCTCTCTCTCTGCCTGCCTCTCCATCTACTTGTGATTTCTCTCTGTCAAATAAATAAATAAAATCTTAAAAAAAAAAAAAAAGGAAGGAAGGAAGGAAGAGAGAAAGAAAAGAAAGAAAGAAAGAATTAATTCTGTAAATATATACCAATTTTTACATGTTGGCCTCAAGTCACTAATTTCCCCACTTTGACCTAGATCAATTTTTCTTATTTGTTCTAAATTTCAATGAATTTGGGGAGGAATTCTTGATCCTTCCTAGCAAAATGGAACACTGGAAAATAACAGAATTGTCTCTCATAGTACAGGTCTAATTTCATCAGTTTCAATGACTTTCTCATTGGATCTCAAGACAGGACTTGCATTTGATTCTGCCTGAGTTTGTCCTTTTCACAATCTATAGAATTATTTATTTTGCACTGTTTTGGAGAAAAAAAAATCCTAGTTACCTAAACTTATAAACAATAAAAAGTGTGAGTTAGCATCTATGGTACAAAGGGTTTCCTTTTATTTAAGCCTTCAGAGACATTCGAAGGTGCCTGGGTGGCTCAGTTGGTTAAGCGACGGCCTTTGGCCCAGGTCGTGATTCCAGGGTCCCAAGATCAAGTCCTGCATCTGGCTCCCAGTTCATTGGGGAGTCTGCCTCTTCTGCTGACCTTCTCCCCTCTCATGCTCTCTCTCTCTCTCAAATAAATAAATAAAACAAAAACAAAACACCCTTTAAAGACATTTGAATTGGTCAGGAAGAAACTGTTCTATAATAGATAAAGGGGTAGGATGGCCCCCCATTAATTTAAGTGTTCACAACAAAGTTAGGTTCCCCTTATGTTTTAAAATGTACAGCTGCCCAAGGAAACATATCCATTTTCTATATTCCTACCTTCATCTTGATAGGATAGAGAAGAAGGAAGGTGTGATGTGTTCTTATTGAGGATATTACACTTACTACTTTTTAAAAGAACCTTGAAGGGTCCGGTGTTGTAACAAATGCCACTGCTCTTTGTATTCCTGCTTGCTTGTTTGTTTTGCAAGGGAATAATCAAAGAAGGATGGGTACTGGGCTATCATCGGTTTATTGCATAATGTAATTTATAATTTAGGACTTTTTATAATCTTGATTTAGAGAAAGATGTATAACCATGACTTGAGAGCCACTAAGGTCCTAATTTTAAGGTGCTACTTTTATTTTATGAAGTGAACAGAAATTCAGGCTGGGTCTGGGCACTGGGTCTTCACTTCTCCAACCTAGGGTCATCATTTGCATCCCTTCTGGGATGTCCTATTCCAAAACCAAATCCTTTCATTAGGAATGTCTTTCTGATGTCACTCCTAGAAGAACCCATCCACACTGTGTGTGTTCAAATCTTTCTCTCTCTCTCAGCAACCTATGACCCTCTTTTCATATTCATCTTTGTTTGTTCTTGTTTTCCAACGTAGTGCAAAATTCTTCACTTAAAGTACGTTGACTCTGGAAGATGCTGTTTGAATCCTTGACTCTGGAAGACGTTGTTTGAATCCTGGTTCCCAAAATTATTAGACAAGTGTTCTGTAAGAGCATATGACACTTGTTTTCTCATCTGTATGAGCATGATACAAAATATGACCTAAATGTTGCTTCGAGGGTCAGATGACCAGATATTTGGTTCATTGTCCCTAGCATGTGGCTTAAATTCAAAGAATGCTTAACAAATGGTACATTCATTTCTTACTAATTCCCTGTCTTATATTTCAATTATCTGAACTTTTGTTATTATCTCCTTTATCTTATATATGTTATATGGTTAAAAATTGTAACAAAATAGTATAAAATATAGTAAAGGAATTTTTGTGTTTTTTTTGTGTTTTTTTTTACATTTGTTTTGTTTTGTTTTAGTTTGGTTTTGGACAACTTTTTTTGTTTCTACATTCAGAGACTTAGCCCCTAGGATTGTTCTGGAATGACTGACAGAGTTTTCAGTTAATTTCAGCAGATAGCAATTTAAGCCTCTTTGCTGCAAGATATTCTTTAACCCTTTGGAACAGCCCTTTGAAATTAAAGATCAGATTGTTGCCAGAATATGATTTTTTCAATTTTGAAAGAGGGATATAAGAAGAATTTAAAGGAT
The DNA here is from genome assembly GCF_022355385.1 of Mustela nigripes. NCBI lineage: Eukaryota > Metazoa > Chordata > Mammalia > Carnivora > Mustelidae > Mustela > Mustela nigripes. Next base: position 196,607,887 of record NC_081558.1, read on the forward strand.
TCAGTTACCTTTATTCTACCCTGGTAGGGTGTATGAGTAAAACTAGACTGGTGAGTAATAAGTAAGGGAAGATGATATAAACAGTTTTCAAAGTAATATCAGGGAAATGTCTCAGTAAAGTAAAAATTTTAAAAGTGAACAAGAGAGAGTCAGATAGTAGCCCCGAAGGAAATAAATTTGCTATCAACAAATTTCACCTTGTATTTTACAGATGATAAAACTGAAGATTAGAGAGTTTAAATTGTTTCACAGAGTAATTACAGCAGATAATATCAGAGCTAGATCTGTAACTCGAGTTTCTTAATAAATTATCCTTTGTCTTTCTTATCCGTTCACGACAGGATCAGCAAAAGCCAAAAGCCCTCCAGTCATTACGCTTATTGCTAAAACTGGAGAACATAGGACTATGAAATACAGAGTGAAATGATGCCCTATCAATAATTTCTCTAAGTCTGTTCCAAGTGATAGCAGGTTCAATAAGAAGTTTAATGGGGGGGGAAAAGTATCTTTGGCATCTAAAACATTTAGAAACACAGTCCTTGGCAAGATTATCTCCTTGGCCAAATTTTTGGACAGGCTCTTCTGAGCTCTCTTTTTGATGAAGGTTTCCATGCACTTCATCGTAGAGTTTAGTTCTACCAAGAATCCTATTAAGTAAGTTTTGTAAAAACATCAACGCCCCCATCCTTGGTATCTGATCTCCCAGGCAGGTCTTGAGGAAGAATCCTGGGAGGTCACTATTGACAGAATGCCTCCATATCTCTGATGCTTCCTGTCAGTAATTTTCCATCCAGCATCCCCACCCTGTTCCCTGGGTGCCCTTTCCCACTTGTCCATGCTGTATTCAGTTCAATACTAAAGTCGCTGTCTCCCAATTACTATAGTACTTATAAATAATATCTGCTTTCACATCTTGAACATCGATCCTCCTCTGGTTTTCTTTGACATCCCAGTCCTTATTTGTTAGTGTGTTAAGGGATCAGAGATACCCGATGTAAATAAATCATTCAAATTGATACAACCCCTTGACTATTATAATTAACACATTTTTATCTATTTTATGCAAATATTTAATTCAAGATCTAGATATTTTTGTATTACGGAACATTTTTTGATCATTGCAGTTCTGTGTCCATGCCTCGTGATTTTTTCTTAAATTTTTTTTTTTTTTTTTTTTATTTGACACAGAGAGAGGGATCCCAAGTAGGCAGAGGGACAGAGAGAGAGGGCGGGGAAAGCAGGCTTCCCACTGAGCAGAGAGCCCAATGCGGGGCTCGATCCCAGGACCCTGAGATCTTGACCTGAGCTGAAGGCAGAGGCTTAACCCACTGAGCCACGGCCCTTGTTTGTTTGTTTGTTTGTTTGTTTTTTAATATATTTATTTATTTGACAGAGAGAAGAGTTTTTGTTTTGTTTTGTTTTGTTTCATGCCTCATGATTTGTGAGAGTCAACAGTAGCTAAGATTCAGAGTAAGTTACCATTTGTCTGACTTTTGGTCCTGGTAATGCTTTCCTTAACATACTTGGAGTTTTCCTTGAACCCATAAACTAGAGGATTAGAGTCCTAGATTTTAAATTTTATTTACTGAAATATTTTTATTGCAAATATTCATATAATTTATTATGAATAAAATATACCCTCTCAACATCATTTAACAAGTCAACCCTAAAGTACATGGGTAGTGATTTGTATATTATAGTTAGAGGCAACATTTTAAAGCAAGTCTATGGGGAGTTATAAATGTGTAGAACCTCCAGGCTGACCCATAAAGCTAATCTTCACTGATTTTAAAAATGCATTTTCCATTTGAGCCATTAATATTTAGAGTTTATTTTCAAATGGCCCCGTTTATCTGAGTATTTTCATGTGTCTCTGAGATCACTCTGTAATAATTCAAAATCATTCAAATACAGGCCCTCTAGTGTAGAGATAGTGACATTACTTCTGGTTTAACCTTGTATTGATGCAGTGGAAGGAATCCTAGATTAAAATCAGGACATGGTCCAAGTTCTTGCTTCCTGTGTCATTAATTAATGACTTAGAGTCTCAATTTCCTCACTGGTTAATGCTTTTCTTGACTCACTAAATTATGGATTTCAAAACCAGCCAAACATGTAAAAGTTCTTTTTAAATCCCACAATAGTCTATAAACTTGGGTTAGCATTTTCGTTATAGTGCTACATGTACATGCCCCTTCTATATTCTGTGAATACCTTAAGAGACATTCTGCTTTGAGCAACACATATCCCACATTTTACCCCCAGCATCTGAAAGGATATTAAACATACCAACAAAAAGTGAGTTAGAAGTGAAACAAACGTGATTAAAATACATTTCCCAGGACACACACACTACAAAAGAAGTATCTCCCATGAATATCTGTATCCCCACTGAGATTCAAACACAATGACATCCATTAGAATATGCTCAGTGAATTTAAGTTGAACTGAGTTGTGAAAGGAACACAGACAAGAGGCATTGAAAATGGTGTGGTATTAGCAATTGCAGTGACTTTTTGATATTTCTTACATTCTTTAAAACCCAGGTCAACTATGTTTTATTTCCATTTGTGGAGGTCTTACCAAAGGAACAAATAAACACTCATAGATGCTTTGTCATTTTAAAGTTATTAAAATGGGTCCAAGGGTCAGAATTTATATAGGGAGTGAGATTGTTTTTGAGATCATAGATATTAAGGATCTGATCACTCCTGGGTGTCATAAGTATCCAGAGGATGATTATCTCATTTCCATTTGGATAGATTTTTGAAAACATAAATAATACGTATCCTTAACTAGAGGAAAAATACAGCTGTCTAGACACGTATTGTCCTATATGAGAGCCAATAGTTACATGAGGCTCTTTGAATTTAAAGTATTGGAAATTAAATAAAGTGTAAAAATCAGTTCTTCATTTCAAGTACTCAATAGCCACATGTGGCTAGTGGCTACTGTATTGGATGGCAGCAATTCTAGAACATTTCTATCATTGAAGAAAGTTCTGGAAGACAGTGCTGGTCTATTTTTTTTTAAGAGGTAAAAAAACACATACTGTACCTCATGTCCATTCTTTAATCAGGTTGTAAAATTTTAATATTCTCACCAAGAATTTTAGTTCTTAAAATCTTAATCATTTAAATTTCTAGTCATTTACTGATCCTATATATTGTGCATTGTTTTGTGGGAAAAAAAAAAGAAAAATGTGAGACATATTTATATTATTACATACAAAAATCATAGGCTCCGTTCTTCTCTATGTATTTTACATCTGGGTATTCAAAGTTTTTTTTTTCTTTTCCCCTAAAAACTGAGATAAATTTTGTTTAAAACTGCCTAGAGAAGTCATTAGTACAATACTATAATTCAATAAACATTTTCTTCCCTTTAATCTCAAAGGAAACCAGCACCACCACCAACAACCAATACATACCTGAAGGTTAAATACCAAATATCCATTCTTTAAAAGTCTTTTCTTCCATAAACTTTGCTATATTTTTATAATTTTGATGCCTTGAATGTATACCTAGGAAAACAAAACAATTTATTTTTTTTTCTTTTTTTTTTAAGATTTTATTTATTTATTTATTTGACAGAGAGAGATGACAAGTAGGCAGAGAGGCAGGCAGAGAGAGAGAGGAGGAAGCAGGCTCCCCGCTGAGCAGAGAGCCCAATGCGGGACTCGATCCCAGGACCCTGAGATCATGACCTGAGCCGAAGGCAGCGGCTTAACCCACTGAGCCACCCAGGCACCCAAAACAAAACAATTTAAATTAATTTGAAAGGTTTATGTAATATCCTCCCGAGAGTTTGCTTCTTGTCCTACTATCTGCCTTTGCCTAATATAGATCTTTTCTTTATTAGCTTTGGTATTTGTCTGCAACTAGTATCTGTTCAATTATCAAATTGTTTGAAGTAGCCCGATGCTCAGCTAACTGAAGACCCTTCCATACTCAGAAGTTCTCTCTTAAAAACATTGAGGATATACAGCAATTTCAGTTTGGTTGCTTATTGCCACATTCATGATATCTGCATACTTTTTATTACTATGTCCTGTTCTGCTAAAACAAATAGACAACTTTCTGTTGAGATTTGAAATGATGACATTAGCTCGTCTGGTTCCGGTAAAAGGTAAAGGACGCTATAAAAAATTATCCTATTACATGTCTGCATGAGAATACACACACATATGCACGTACACACACACTACAGACCCAGCATATTTTTATTTTTTTTAATATATTTTACTCTTGAAGAATTGGACATTATCTTTTCTTTCCTTGTCAGTGGCTTCATTGTCCCAATCTTACTACAATGAGTAACATGCAAGTCAGTGATCTGTTAAAATCATTGTTCAACACAGTGTTGCCAAATCTTTGAAAAGTTAGTGACCTTAATCCTTGAATGAATTGCTGACTTTAGACTCAAAAGTTTTTTCAAGCGAACACTTGTTTATCTTGGTGAGTATTCTGCCTTTCACATCACTGGTATCTACCTTTCTACAATTGGAACTAATGTGGGTCTTTGATACATCGCACTTGCCACTCTTATCCATGCGAAGGTTTTTCTTTTGTTATCATTTGTCTTCATTCTTCAAGACAGTTCTTTATCCAGGTAGCTGTCTTCCACATCCCTCCATAACAGCCGACCTTGTAGATTTAGTTTTCTATCTGGTCATTTAGGGAACGATTTGTACTGTAGGAAAATTATGTCCCCAATTTTCTCTGACAACTGTATTATTTTATCAAGCAAAATACTATCAGGTTTGTCAGGTATGGTTGTCTTCCTGTGATCCAGGCTGATTTTCTTTAAACAATTCATCACTCTTTGAATGCTGCTTTCTCAGCTCTGATCAGCATTTCCTGTTATTTTCAGTGTACCTGAATTTATTCTGACAGAGAAATAAAACTTGCAATTCCCTTTCTACTGAAAATACTGGATTTTTTTTCCAATAAGATATTTCTTACATCCCTTTAATTTGTTATTGGAATAACTCTATGTTTTGTTCTCTAAGGGTTTCAGAACTGGCAGACCATTTTCACATACATTATCTCATTTAAATTTACATATTTAATGTGGGTTACAGGATGGTAGTAAATGAGTCAATTTTGTTAAAAAATCATTTTCAGAAAAAAATAAACATCGTTACATTTTTTTTTTTAATTTAATGAAGGACCTGGGTGGATGTTACATTTGGTTAAAAAGAGAATGCAAAAAGTAAACACATTTATAGATCAGGAATATTCAAATTATTATGTATTTGGAGGCAAAGTTGGGTTTCCCTAGGGTGGAAGAGAAAAGTCAATTGAACCTCTTCTAGCTAGGGTGGAATTTGCATGCTAAACAGTGACTTACAAGTTATGATTATAAAATAGCTCTAAGGTAATAAAACACTAGAATCAAATAACTCAGAAGGGTATGCTGTAGACAGTGCATAGTTTTCCACCAGCGTACAAATATTTTTCTCTACTTTTCATAAATTAAATAACAGTGCTTGGTAATAATAGTAACTTCCTATTGAACACACATAGGAGTAAATCAAAATAACTGCTAATATGGCACAAACTAAATTTTATCCTGAGTTTTAGGTGCAAAGCAAATATTCATTAACCTGTGTTTTTAATTTAATTTATTGTTTTCATTAACAGAGGTCAGAATAACAATGGGATTCCAGAAAATGCTCCTGGGGAGAGCTTTCTAGAGGATGTACAGCTGCATCCTTATGTGTCCCAAATGAGTAACAGATGACACATGAAGAAATTGATAACCTTAGCTTATAGGGCATCATGGTAGAGACTGGGCAACAGGGATTGTGGGCTAGTCACTGCTCCTCATAAGCAGCCCCGTTTGTATCTCCAAGTGTGACCCCAAGGAGCAAGGTCTGAGGTTTCCCTCCTCCAGATCGTGCAGGCAGTGTGTACATTAGGAAGATCCAAAATCGGATGTTCTGTGCACTTGCGGCTAAAAACGTGCTCAATCATGATATCTTTTTCAGCAGCTACTTGCCACACTTAGTTCTACCCTTTCGAAACAAGAGGCCTATGGAGCTATAGGGGGATTCTGGGGTCCCGGTACACAAGTAGCACAGTGTACAACTGAAGCAGTAGGAGTGTACTGGGGAGAGAAGTGGGGCAAAGCCAGCTGTGATCTCAACTCTGTGCCTTCATTGTGCAGTACTTCCATTCATTAGCAGTTATTCTATTTTTTTTTTGAAGATTTTATTTATTTATTTGTCAGAGATCACAAGTAAGCAGAGAGGCAGGCAGAGAGGGAGGAAAAAGCAGGCTCCCTGCTGAGCAGAGAGCCCAATGCGGGGCTCAATCCAAGGACTCTGAGATCATGACCTGAGCCAAAGGCAGAGGCTTAACCCACTGAGCCACCCAGGCACCCCCAGTTATTCTATTTTTAAACGGCACACAACTCAACCTGGTGATGACTTCTTTAATTCCATATGCATATTGTCCTTGATTAATTTTGAATTCTTAACTTGTTAACATTTCATTTGACTTGAAAATAATTCACATTACCATGAAAAATTTTGGCATGTCCTTGGTGTGTAAGAGAAATGCAAAAACTAGAGATTGTGTAAATATAATGTCAGCCAATCTACACTGTTCAAATTAAGTTTCTTATCAGTGGGTTTTACCAACTCACCTCACTACCTGATGTCCACCTGGCATGAAACTGTCAGACTGATAGAATCAAATATGTTATTCACCTATTATGAAAACCATCCATTAATTTTATTCTTATATAATATGGAATTGTAGTGAAGAATACAGTTCATAGAATCTTGCTGCTACAATTTAATATCTATATGACTCTGGGCAAGGCATTTAATGTTTATAAGATTTACATTCCTCATACATGAAATGGGAGTAAAAATAATATCTGCTTTAGAGATTTGTTAGAACAGTTGAATGGGTAATGCATGCAAAGCACAATAACTGTCATAAAGTTAAATTAGAAAAAAAAAAAAAAACTTCGCTCTGTAAATGAAGTATAATTTCATTTACTTGTTTCCTAAATCTAGTCAGCTCCAGGCACTTAAAAAGAGGCTGGCATTTTAAAGACTTTTATGAAAGGGCACTGTGTTTAATCTCTCTCTTAATAGGCACCCTGTTACACTTAGATGAATAGTTAATATGAAGTTTGACAAAATTAAGATTCAAAAATCTCTAGGCAGTTATTTGATGATCATAGATAGTCAGTGCACTCACTATGAGCAAAAAGAAAAGACACTCTTGGAATAAAGACCAAATGTTTCTTACAAATAAAAAAGGAATGACAGAGGGAATGATCAATTCCTATTGCTACCAACCCTTTATGAACAGGAAATTGACAAATTTCTAAAATCCCTTCACCTCTAGTCTTTTAAAACTGGGTTTTGAAAGCATAAATTCCTCATGCCAAAACAACAATGGAATGGTGAAACCTCTAACTCACCTAAGAGGAGTTCAGGCCAATCCTCATCCTCCATTCTTTTTACAAGGTGGTGAATGGGGACCTGCTTAATTGTCAGGTACAGAGCATTTTCAGAAGCCTTTGATACATGGAAGGGTCCCCAAGGTCTTGGTCAAAGGATAGGACAAAAAGGGAGGTTACATTGTGTTACCTGTTGTGAAATCATTTTCTGAACAAACAATTAGGTTCCTAGGTGTTACCATTGATTGATTTTTAATGAAATTTCTGAACTCTGTGATGAACTGAATGAAAGTATAATAATATGCCCTAGAAATCCCACAGACATAGGACCTCTGAGACCTACACAAAGTTGAAGACCGGAGGATGACTCCAGGGTCTACAGAGTGAATAAAATTTGGTACCCAGTGTATTACTGCATTTTTGACAGATATAATTCAGTCTATGTCATGTTTCCCATAAGATCAGTGTGCACATTTTTAGAAAGTAGACTTTAGCATCACAGAACAAAACAGTCACTAAGTTTACAATCCTATTTTCCATTTGAAACTTATACAAGCTTTCTCACACAAAGGAGAAATACACGCTTCACAATCTTTTAATCTTGGTTGACTTTTATTGCAAATGTTTTCATTTCTGCCATTAAATTTCTTTCATCATTCTATGCACTTTCTTTTGTGTTTTCACATTTTATATTTTAATGAATCTTCACTGTTCTTTAAAAGAGTCCGAGTCATCATTTAAATTTGGCCCTTGTGTTTATTGAGATGCTGCTGTTCTTTCAAATTTAGTCTGTTTTCTAAATGGTAGTCATAACTCGTGACCACATACCTGCTTTTTAATAAAATTTCTTTAGTTTTGTGTTATTTCTTGCAACCCACATTGTTTTTTTTTTCTTTCCAGCAAATTCTTTTCACTTTTATGTTATGATTTGCCATGTGTTTTTGATAAAGTTCAATTTCTTTATTTTCTTAGTTTTGCTGTTAATTTACCCCTTAATCCAAACATATAATAAAAGATCATATACTTTAATCTGTTCCATAAGTTTGTTTTTGTTTTTGGTTTTTTCTTTAGGAGTCTCTGCAGCTTAAAAACAAGCTGATATCTTTATTTCCATGAGAATCAAGCATTAAAGAAACATGTATAATTATTTCCATGTTTGATTATAAACTGAAGACGCTAGAGCTCTTGGTATGCTAGTTATGATCATAAAAAGAGAGAAATTTTATATTAAAAAATATATGGAGTGCCTGGGTGGTTCAGTTGATTATGTGTCTCCCAGGGTCCCGAGATCAAGCCCTGCATGAAACTCCCTGCTCAGTGGGGAGACCGTCCTCCCTCTGCCCCTCACAAAAAGTCTTAAAAGAAGAAATATACAAACTAGTTTTCAGACTTAGAGCTTAAAATGTTCCAACTGTATAGAACTTTTTATGTAAGGAATAACGCTGGCAAACTCAATTTTGTTATTTAAACTCTTCAATTCTTTACATATATTATTCACCTTTTTAGATATTCTTTACACTGGTGACATAAATATATATGTAGGCATTTTACCTTCAATTTATCAAAGTTATCCCACTTTCTCCTATCATTTTTCATTATCCCTATAAAAAAATGTCTTACTTACATAATTGCACATTTTTAAAATAATTGCACATTTTTCAGAAATGTCAAATGCTCACTCACAATCAGCTCCAATTGCTGAATTATAGGGTGAAGTGCCTCAAAGGAAGCCCCAGAGATCCCCCTGTTTATGCTTGAGCCCATCATTTCATGGTGGGAAAATGCGTCAAGGGAAAACGTATCAGATTCAATAGCTAGTATTGCAAGATTTGAGACTTATCCTTAATATTATCTAACAATTCTCAATATGTCTATAACTGATAGAACCTAGAGACAAATATTCAATGTGGTTTCAAATTCCTATCCAAACCACTAAACAAACAACTCTATAACTGAAGTTCTGACATTGATAATGTCCCAGGCTATATGCGGTATGCCTTCATTCTTGTTTTGCGGTTTTGTTTCCATATAGGTGTATTTTTTTTCTGAAATAGAGTCGTAACATAGTAAGACAGAGAAAGTTTTTTTTTGAAGGAGTGACGGTTGAGAATTTCCGGTTGGAATAGGTGGGACAAAAGAAATAATTGAAGAAGGTTATAATGTTGGGAATTATTTTAGGAAGTTGGAAGTAAATGCGTATGTGTGTATTTGCATGTATCTAAAATATAATACGTGGTATAACATGTCATAATATTTAGAATGTTCAAACTGGTTACTGAAAATAACTTAATTTTGTAAACTATAAATAAACAAAAGGAAGGATGATGCCAGATTAATTTTTTTTTTAATTGCAAATGCGAAGCTAACTTTAATTTAAAATGAATATTTGTGCATTATTCATCACTTTGGATTACCTATGTTCTGGTTACACTCCATTCCTTCTGATAAACAAAATTTCACTGAATGCTGAATTTTGGAGTAATTGCTTATCAGTCAAAACAATTGAAAAGGAATGTAATCTATTACATGGAGAGATGAATTAGCTGTTCCTTGACAAACCATTTCATGCAGGTATATTGAAAGCATAATACAAACCACAAAAGAAATTAAAAAGAGAGAAAGAAAAACTCTATTTAGTTTCCGTGTAACGACTTCACATTACTGATTGCTTCTGAATTAAGTTTTGGGTACCCCCTACCTGCCCTACTTTCCCCACCTTCCCCACATGGAAAAGCTGGTTAAACTTTTCAGGAGGTGGGGGAGGGGGAGAGTGGAGGATTGAGGGAGTGGGGGGTGGGGCTGGGGGAAGTGGAAGCGGGGGTGGGTCGTGGGGAGGGATCTTTTGGAAAGCAGGTCTTTTCCAGTTGTCCAAGCATAAATCGTTCTAGTATTTTCATTCTGAAAGTAAACGCAGAGACTCAAGTCCTCGTGGACTGCAGTGGCTCATACAATCCGCAGTCACTAAAGGATCAGCCCTTCTCTAATGTTGGCTGCCCATGGCAACCACCTGTTCTGTCTGAATGATGGAGCGTCTAGCAGCGTGAAGGGGCAGCTCCCAAGCACAACCTGCGCAAAGGGAATTGGCTCTCCAGCTCCCTTCACTATAATTGAATGCCCCGTCTCTAAATCAGTATGTAGCAAACGCACCACCTGAATGTTATGAAGACAGAGAAACACCTCTTCACTGGGAATCTGCTGTACATTTTGTAAAATGGTTCAAGTGCACCAATATAATTTTTCAGCAGGATTTTAAAAATAGAGCACTGGCAAAATGGTGTTCAAATTATGGGGACCCTTCCTTGATGCTTGATATAGGTAGTTCTGTATTTGAAAATTTTTCTGTCTTTTTAAGTATGTACAATAGTTAATGTGAGAGCAAGCTGTTACATTTAAAAAAAAATTAAGAATATACTTCTTATTCCTGCTTTCTTGTATCTAGGTTATAGTGAATAAGTTTTTTGTTTTTGTTTTTGTTTTTCAGTAAATTGCAACTCCAATCAATGGTTTTTGGTATTTTTATTGCATACCCATTCTGTGCCTAGGATTTTTTCCTAGGTAATACTGAAGAAGATAGCCATGTTTTTTATTTTGACTCTATTTTTAACAGTCATGGCATTGCACTATATATTTATCCATCAACTATTTAAATTCAACTAAGACATATGCTGCCAACAGAAACTAGTAATCCCCTTTATCAATTCTTTAAAATGGTTTTGAACATTCACTTAATATTTTTCATGGATGTAGTTTTAAGATCAGAAAATGCTTATAAACTTAGACCAGATATGCTGGGAAAGGTGCTTAGACCTATGAAAGGAATGCTCGGCTGGCAGACTGGCTGCTTGGTACCTTGAGCTGAAGTGAAAACAGAGCTGAGACCAGGTATGTCATGGAGGCTTGCTGAAGTTCAAGTCCTGGGTTGGGGTGTTTCTTTCCTACGTAAAAGGGATAGAGCACAAATGGTTCATTACAACGGAAAACACTTTTGATGAGCTTCTGTTTTTTGTTTGTTTGCTCGTTATTTTTTCAATAAAAAGCTCAGTGTCATGAGAGAAACCCCAGAATCCAGGCAAAGCTGCTTGCTATAAGGCAGAGGGATGTGTAGGGACAGGACAGGCGAGACAGGAGGATGAGAAGTGGACTCTAGTTACCCATTGGAACTAGAAACTCAGGATTTAAGTTAGCACAGAATGCATTTTGCAGACCCTAAGTGGGTTTATTTTTATTTTTTAACTATGTTTAAATATTTTATTTATTTGAGAAAGAGTGAGCAAGAGGGAGAGAGCGCATGAGTTGGGATGATGTAGGAGGAGAGGGAGTAGCAGACTCCAGGCTGAGCAGGAAACCCTAAGCAGGGCTCCATCCCAGAACTCTGGAATCATGGCCTGTAGCACAAGACAGGCACTTAACCTACTAAGCTACCCAGATACCCCTAGAAGTAGATAAAAATGTCTACCCCCTATTGTCTTATATCCAAAAAAAGAAAAACATACATATATGAGAGACTGGGGCGGGGGAGGGGAGAAGGACATATAATATACATTCTGATTGATTTGTAATATCTTCTTTAGTACATTTCAATATAATGCCTCTATCTCTCTATCTCTCTACCTATTTAGGTAAAAGTTCAATACAATATGCAGGAGGAAAAAGTTATGAAGGTGACAATTTATTTCTAGTGTAATTAGTATATTTATTTAGAGTACAGTGTGAAGTTGTCTCACATTTATTCAGGGGATACTAAGAAATATAATTTCATATAAATTATCCATTACATTCTGATAGTATTTTAATGAGATACATTAGAATTTTTCAAACATGGAAACTGAGAATACAAGGCTCTCTAAGAAATGGTATCAAGATCATATGGTTGGGGCGCCTGGGTGGCTCACTGGGTTAAGCCTCTGCCTTCGGCTCAGGTCATGATCTCAGGGTCCAGGGGTTAAGCCCCACATCGGGCTCTCTGGTCAGCGGGGAGCCTGCTTCCCCCTCTCTCTGCCTGCCCCTCTGCCTACTTGTGATCTCTCTCTCTGTCAAATAAATAAATAAAATCTTAAAAAAAAAATAAAAAAATCACATGGTTAGTAGTAAGTGGTGCTCACAGGAATTAAGGAAAATATTATCACTGAATGATAGAAAGACCAGAAGGGAAAATGGATTCATGAAAAGGATCAGAGATATGCAATATAATTATTTCAAAAGAGGTATGCATTATAATTATCACAAAATTGATTTTTGAAAGGTATATTCAAATAATTTACCTTTTTTTTTTTTTTTTAAAGATTTTATTTATTTATTTGACAGAGAGAGATCACAAGCAGGCAGAGAGGCAGGCAGAGAGAGAGAGAGGAGGAAGCAGGCTCCCTGCTGAGCAGAGAGCCCGATGCGGGACTCGATCCCAGGACCCTGAGATCATGACCCGAGCTGAAGGCAGCGGCCTAACCCACTGAGCCACCCAGGCGCCCTAATTTACCTTTTTTAAATCACTGACAAAATTATTTTTTTGAGAAGGTTTTAATAACATTAATTACAAGTTCTTTGGGAAGGGATGCCTGGGTAGCTCAGTCAGTTAACCACCTGCTTTCCACTCAGGTCATGATCCGGGAGTCCCAGGATTGAGCCCCTCATCAGGCTCTGTGCTCAGTAGGGAACCTGCTTCTTCCTCTGACCTCCCCCCCAACTCATGCTCTCTCTCTCTCTCTCTCACTCTCACAAACAAATAAATAAAATCTTAAAATAAATTTTTAAAACCTTCTTTAGGAATTTGGGAGAATGATTTCCAAAAGGGGTTCTGAGAGTCTCATATCTAGATTAATTCTAAATAAACCAGAGTTCTTGTTTGTTGTTTTGTTTTGTTTTGTTTCTGTACCACTGTGAAACATACTATCTGTTCTGACAGAATATGCCAAAAAACAAAAACAACAACAAAAACAAAGAGCAATTAACCTTCATGACAAATAGGATATTATTTTCATAAGATGTGGCATTAGAAATATTTTAAAAACATGACATCAATAAGCACCTTGAGAAACTGTTAAAGGGAATTTAGAAATTCTTTTTATTGTTCAATGGCTGAAGCTCCAGGAAGCAACAACCCAAACAAACACAGGCTCTCCCTGTCTTTTGCCTGGCTTAATACTAAATTATGAGTATGGTAAAATGTTGCAATTTCTATTTTGTTATTCCCCAAGGCGGGGATAAGGAGTGAATTGCCTGAGCGCTAGGTATTGTTTTTTACATACATTTGATTTAGGGAAAAAATAAAGTCTGGATAGTGAGTGCCCTTTGCAGAAGTGACAAAGGGACTTAAAGGAGGGTTTCATCACCTCTAAAACAATAAAGCCAAATGATAGCCTGTGCATACTGCCAACCAATATGTTCTTACAACAGGGCAGGTAGATAAACCCTATGTCCCACCCACACTGAAATTCAAACCCTAGAGGAGCTCACTTTACCCCTCAAATCTCCTTCTCTCACTCTAGATTCCAAGTGGTTTAGAAATTTTGCATTTTACTGGAAACATTCAAAGTAATTACATTCAAAGTGAATTTTTAAATGATAGTGTTAAGGAGTGAAGATATATGGTGCAGTTTATTTTTTTAAAAAACCTCAATAAGCTAAGCAATTTGTTGTTGTTGTTGTTGTTTTCCATTCTTGGGTGTTGGGCTGAGTCTGAATATTAAATCTACTACTTATAAATAGGATGAAGAATGATGTCACTTTCGTTCCTGTGATAGGTGGGTAACTTGGGCTCCCTCTGGTGTCTGCCTAGTTCCTTCTTAGGTACCTAAAAGGGACAGAAGAAAAGATGAAAGTTTTAAAATATCAACTTCTACAACAAAGACAATGATGAAAAGAGCAAGAATAACATACATTTTTATAAAGCCTTCCATAAGAAGTGAGCATGACTTTTAGATTAATTTGAAATAAGGAAATAGGCATTCTTATGATAGACACTTATGCACAGACTGCCATTTAGTCAAAATGAAAACAGAGACCAATGTGATTTAGGAATGGTCTTCAGAAATTTTGCCATCAAGTTTGAAAACTGTAGAAACAAGGTGTTCAATGCTGAAGGAGTCAGTGCTTAAATTTATATTTAATATATAAATAATAACAGAGCTCATTAATATCACCTATATTCAATCAAAATTATTTTTACAAAAAATAACCAATGTTTGTGTCCAGAAAAGCCTTTATTTAAAAATAGAGACAATTGGAGCACCTGGGTGGCTCAGTGGGTTAAAGCCACTGCCTGGGGTCCTGGGATCGAGCCCCGCGTCCAGGGAGCCTGCTTCCTTCTCTCTCTCTGCCTGCCTCTCTGCCTACTTGTGTTCTCTCTCTGTCAAATAAATAAATAAAATAAAATAAAATAAAAATTTAAAAAATTAAAATAGAGACGATTTCAGGAAACATTAGAAAAAATTCACAAGTTTTACGAACTTTATAAAAGGCTGTTATGTGACTTAAGAAAGGTAACAAAGATCTGATCAGTTATAATTATATGGAAGACACTCCATATCCTGATATTTTACCTTGTTAATTTCATTAAATTCTGGTGTGTATAAGTACATTTAAATCTACTTGACTTCGATTTACCTGTTGCACAGTGCTAGGACTCTTTGCTCTGTGTGTGTGTGTGTATAATTATAAATATATGTAATATGAATTGCATATATTTATGTGACCATGTTACATATTAATAAAATTATGCAACTTTATATAGATTAATAATGTCATTATTTGTATAAATATACATTAAAAATATATATAGCCACTGATATTTTCTCACATGTAATTATAAATTAGATTCTTGGGTCCAATTTCAACATGTTTATTAGGGTGGGAGGCTTCCCACACAACACCAAGCATTTCTCAGAAATAAGCAAGGCATCCAAGAATTCAAGTCCCTTCTAACTTTACATAGTGAAGATAACATCAGATTCCACAAGTTGAAGTTTCAGTCCTATAAGACTGCCCTTCCTCCACAACCTCAGATGCCATCACAAGCCTGGGATGTCATCTGTGTTTCTAACTGACTAGCCCCAGATCAAAGGTTCCCACAACTTCCTCCTTGGGTTGAGTCAATTTGCTAAAGCCTCAGAGAACTCATAGAAACTTATTACTTTCTAGTTTACTGGTTCATTAAGAAGGATATAACTCAGAAACAGCCAGATGAAAGAGATGCATAGGGCAAGGTATAGGAAAAGGGCACAGAACTTCCATACCCTCTGCAGGGCCCACTCTCTCTAGAGTTCCATGGGTTCATCATCCCAGAACCTCTCTGAACTCTGTCCTCTTGGGTTTTTATGGTGGCTTCATTATATTGGCAGGACTGATTAAATCACCACCTATTGGTTATTGATTCAAACTTTCAGGTTTTTCTCCCCTTCCCAGATTTTGGGGTTAGGGGTAGAACTAAAAGTTCCAATCCTCTGGTCATAGTTGGTTCTTCTGGCAAACAGCCCGCACTTTAGGCAGATTCTAAAAGTCACCACTTTAACAGAACAAGAGCCTTAATCCAATTTCAAAGGTTTCAGTGCTAGAAACAAAACAATGACAAAGACCTAATATATATTTCTTATTACACATAGTAATATCATTGATTATCATTTTTGTAGTGCTATTTCAAAAGTAAATAATTAGGCCTGGGTGCCTCAGTTGTTAAGAATCTGCCTTTGGCTCAGGTCATGATCCTAGGACCCTGGGATCTAGCCCCGGAGCCCGGCATCAGGTTGCCTGCTCTGCAGGAAGCCTGCTTCCCCCTCTCCCACTGGCCCTGTTTGTGTTCTCTCTCTCTCTCCTGTCTCTCTCTCTGTCAAATAAATATATAAAATCTTTTAAAAAAGTAAATAATTGAAGTTGGATAAAATATGCAGGAAACAAAAGAATCAAACACACACAAAAAAAAAAGTAAATAATTGAAGTTGGATAAAATATGCAGGAAACAAAACGTACTTTTCTAAAATCAAATATAATTCTAGAAATAAATATATCATTCCTACAAGCATCAGGCAATCATTAGTTTAAAAAATTATTCAAGCTCCAAAATAGAAAGCACCTATAGGAAAATAACGATTGGGTGATGACTATCCCATGTTTAGGTAAACTATGCTGTGGTTTCACTGCCTTAGCATTACAGAACTAACACCCTGCTGGGACCTTAAACTGAGGCTAGTGCCTTCAGGCAAGAACTCATCCTAGGTAACAATCTGCAGTGGCAAAGAAGGATAAATTCCAGGTATCACTCCCCAGCACCCCCTATGATCAACAGTCTCCTTTGCCGCCCATAGTGATTCATTTTATCTCCACATAGATAAGTCCTTTGTGTAACTTACCAAAACTCTTGTTCTTTAGGTTTGATTCAACCATTCTGGCCTTAGCCTGGAATACCCAAACCACTCCATGGTTAATAAATAAAGGGACCTTAATAAAGGCATGTGCTCCACATATGTATTTATAAGTACATGCCTTTATACTTCATAATTACATCTCGTATTACTATAACTTACTTGACTGCCATATTAGATATGTAGAAACTCTTCTTGAAAGAAAGGTAAAGCTTATGCAGAAATTGTTTGATTTGATAGAAATAATCCACCAGTCGAGTCTTCTAATCAAGGTTAGGGAAATTTTGAAATTAAAAAAAAAGCAAGAAAACAAAAAAATCAACAACGGAAAAGCCCAGAATCTGCGCTTTTGTCAACCCTTGTCAAATATGCCTGGTCATAACAGAAATCTATAGCTCCTTTGTACAACAGTGACATTTTTATCATTTATTGTTGCCTTTAAGTCACCTTATAAGAAACACACACACACACACAGGAGAAATGTCCTTTCTTCCTTTGAGAATATAGAGTATTATGTATAAAAGAAAAAAAATGCAAGTTTTCCTCCATGAGATGTTTTCTTCTGATGTTGAGTGAGAAAATCAACTCTGTTAAGGGTCTATTTAGCCAGAGCGATTCCATTCAGTTGAACAGCCATGTTGTTGTTTACGTAGTAAAACTTAAATTGACCCTGCCCCCTGCCCAGGGGACTTACTTAAAAGCAAGACCGGGAAACCAGTCCCAGGTAACAGAGCCCAAATATAAGGTCAGGCCAGGTGGAGACATCTGATCAGTGGGGCATGCATACTGTCCCCTTAACTACCAAGGAGTGTGGGCCCCGCCATTTGGGCGCCAATTCTGACCAAGGTGATAGGCTAGTTCAAATATCTACTATAGGGTAAATTGTAATTCAATTGACCACCTGTGTGTGACCTAGTATGACTATGCAAATTTCTCTGTGTGTTACAATCTCATTGGCCACCTGTGCCTGGCTAGACTCAACCACATGGCCTTTGCCCTTTAAAAGTTAGTCTGTGAGGCAGGGAGGGGTCTCCCTCTCTGTAAGAGGTGGCCCCGAACATTCGGTTTGATTCTGGATGCTTGGTGTGAAATAAAGCTTTACTTGACCTTCGCTTTGTATCAGTCTCACTCCTTTGACCACAGACCTATCAACTCTAGATCTCTCTAGCAGGAAGAACTGATCTGAGTGTTGACTTTGGTCTTCCCTTTTCCTATGGCTCCAGCACATAGGGACAGAGAGGAGCTCTTCTTAGTGTCAGGCTCAAGTCTGAGGTGTTCCCACTGACAGGGAAATACAGTGAGAGATGTGAAAAAAAGAGTTTTGCAAAGAGGGAGCACCTGGTTGATGATCAATCTTTTTAAAAGCCTAGCTCTAAAAGCTTTATCCTTTTATGGTAAAAGGAACTAGTCTGTGAGAGGGAGCTGCAAACTATAATCTCGAATCCCCACACTTTCTTTTGCTCATTTGAAATCCACGTGACACGCAGGGTACGACTTCATGTACTGGAACTCAATTTCTGCATGTGTGTAGACTGGAGAAGTTGTATAAGACATTAGATTCTCAGGGAAGGAAAGGAATGGAAAGGTAATTTATTCATCTTTCATGGACCACAGATAAGATAAATTCTTTCTGCTTTCACTCTAGGTTACCAAGTGGAATCAACAGGGGCCATGACAGCCGAGAAAGGACAAGAGGAGAAATTATCACCCTTGCAATTCTTCTCCTGCGCCCAGGTGTGAGAGACAGGAATACAAATATAGAAATCGGTTTCCCTGACAATTAGTAAAAAACCACCATTCAGGCAGAAAGCTAAGGGCCTTATCATTCTCCATCTAGATGTTGACATAAATTGGCAGTTATTTTTGCCTCTCTGAAAAAAAAAAAACCATAAATTATGAATTGAATGTATGCCATATTTAGTTGTATTACTTTTGGTAGCTCTGTCTGTCAGGATAATACTGCCTTTTTACTTCTAAATTAAATTTTTGTACTTTGTAATTCTATTTAGAAAAAAAACACTGCTTTTTATCAGACATAAACACATTTCAGGGGAGAAGTACAAATTTTCATATAAACTGTCATGGTGTTTTCTCTAAATTTAAGAAAAGAAAAAGTGCAAAAAAGTAAAATAATGTGTGTTAAGTTCAATACATCTTCAGGTATTGATCAAGTGATGGCATGCCCATTTAAAGGAGGATATGTATAACTCCTAAAAGTGGATTTAGTATAGAGGCAAAAAAAGTGGCATCACTAATTATTCTAATTATTTTTATTTCAAAAGGGCATGAGAAAAGGTCCAGCAAGTTAGATAAGGCAAATAAATGGTGAACCAGAATGCATTTTTCTTTCTAAGTAGATAACCCATCTTCTCCAAAAGTCATAGTTATGTACCATCCCAAACTATAAAATCA
Source organism: Mustela nigripes (assembly GCF_022355385.1). Taxonomy (NCBI): domain Eukaryota; kingdom Metazoa; phylum Chordata; class Mammalia; order Carnivora; family Mustelidae; genus Mustela; species Mustela nigripes. The sequence continues at coordinate 196,627,071 of NC_081558.1, forward strand.
CATTCAATTGTTTGTTCCAAAGTGTTACCTATAATTCAGCAATCAGCACAGGTTAGCAGAAGACTTTTATTCACATAGCAAATAACATGCAAGGAAAAGTTTTCAATGTGTATGATTACCAAGATTTTTAAAAGATATTACTTCATTTGTATCATAATTGTGTTGAAAGGGTAAAAGACCCAGTGGGTCCCATAATATAGGATATAGATCAAAGCACTCTGCCCTGAGTCCATTACCCAAAGATAGAAGTGTTGAAATGCAGTGGCTAATGTATCCAATGCTACTATCATTCTGATATTTCAAATATCAGAGTAATGGGTCTGGAAAACCAAACCAATTATGAGCCTTGGGTGGGCAATCAACACCCCACTGGGAGGAATGCAGGGTAGAAAACGCTTCCGGTAAATGTTCAAAATAGCAGAGGAGAAAACGCAGGTAAATGCAAGTCACAACAAAATACCAGATTTTCTAGCAAATGCTAAAGTGATCAATAACACCACGACGTTATCTTCCACACTAAAGAGTGGGCTAGCAGTCTTTGACTTATTTTCTCTGTAACAAATTATGAATGTAGACAAAGTTTATTTTTAAGAGCAATGTATAAAATACCATTTGAAGCATGGAGTTTTCTGCTTATGCCCATGTCAGAAAAATATGTTTATTTTTTATTTTATTTATTTATTATTTTGGTCTAGGAGGGGGTAGGTAGCATTGTGAAAACGGTACCACACGCTATGGGCATGATTCTGAGCATGCCACTTTGTATCTCCAGGCTTCTGTTTCAAGCTTCTGGTCTTGTCTTAGTCCTGCTGAAGGTCTTGCAGCGCTAGGATCCTATAATCCTAGGGCACGCTCTTTAGGTACTCTCAATGGCCACAAGGATTTAGGAAGACAACACAGGGCACATGCATTGCCTAGAGGGCTGGATCTGCTTCGTGAGTCTCCACGCCAGCCTTTTGGGGAACAAAACAAAAGAATATGGCATGGGAAGCATGACTTTCCTTCTCCCATTTTGTACCTCCTTCATTTCAGAGTTCACTGCTTTGTTCTTGTCTGTTATAGACAGAACGCACACTCTGGAGACACATGGCATTTCCCTGTAGGACAGAATGACCCCAAGTATAGCACATTCTTTGCTAAGCTAGAATTGTTCCTAATTATTCTTCAAGATAAAAAAGAATCTCACTGCACAGAGGCCCATTTTGCTAATATTAAATTGATTTCTGTAGATGATTATTCAACACTTAGTGGAAATCCAACTGTGCACCAGGTGCTGTCGGAATACAAAGTTAGTCACATTCTCCACCCAGTGGGCATAATTACAATCCAAATTAGACAGGTAAAATCAAACCAACACAAACAATGACAGCTTTCCTAAACGCAGTGGTCATTTCTGAGAATGAAGGGAGCCTTAAGGTCAAAGAATGGAGACCCCCATCTCCCGTCACTTTATCAGGCCAAGCGTATCTTGAACGCCACTGCATTTTAAAGATGTTAGAACAAAAATAGAACCAATAACAGATCTGTGGCCGTATTCAAGATTTTTTTTACCAAGTGGAAAAATACAAGGGATAGAGTGGTCCACTGGAACATAGTTTATATTAGTGCCTCTTTAATTGTGTTTGCAGTATTCACAAGGAAGCATTCTGTTTGGATAATTACTCATCTTCGTGAAGATCAGTAATTTGGTTCAGAACACTTCAGAAAATTACTCAAAATGTTGCAAACACTCAGACCTACAAAGTATAAATAAGTGCTTCTTTCATCCTCTTTCTACCAGAGTATTTTAAGAAATTTCTTCTAAGCTTTTTTGTGGTTTTAAGCTGTTCATAAGAGGTTGTTTTTGTTTTTGTTTTGGCGAAAAGAAAGCCAGGTATTTTCCTTCTTTTATGTGTATAATTTATTATACCTCACACTAAAAAATTATAAATGTTATGACTAAGGGGAAATTAAGTATATGCTAAAGATACTTGTAGGTGATAAATGTATCCAACATGCATAATAAACAAAATTACTTAATCTCATGTCTCTACATATATACAAATGTGTTGTCATTAACACTTATTTAACAGCACATTGGGTATTATTTATTTGTAAGTTATTTTATTCTTTCTAATTGTTGACAACCAATAAAATAATAGTTTTAAAAATTATAGATTCTATATAACTTTATGGAAGTATGTATGTATCTACTGTATATGCCATAATTAGCCTGTCAAAACTTGATAATTACTATTAGAAATCAACAAATATTGTCAACCTTTTCAATGTTAACTTCTCCACCTAGAATTTTTGTTAATTTAATTCGATTGTTTTCTCATTTAGGTCATCTAAGTAATCAAATTGTACTTCATGTCGAGAATTTTGAAAATTTTCTACTTTTTCCCTTTTACAACATCTTTGGTTTTCTGAGTCTTTAGTAAATGGCTTAGAAGTTCATTATATCTGGGACGCCTGGGTGGCTCAGTTGGTTAAGCAGCTGCCTTCGGCTCAGGTCATGATCCCAGCGTCCTGGGATCAAGCCCCACATTGGGCTCTCGGCTCAGCAGGGAGCCTGCTTCCCCCTCTCTTTCTGCATGCCTCTCTGCCTACTTGTGATCTCTGTCTGTCGAATAAATAAATAAAATCTTTAAAAAAAATAAAGAAAGAAAGAAAGAAGTTGTAAACGGATTGAAATACAGACCTATGCATTCAGGTATGAGTCCAAACCATAGCTCTGACACTTCATGACCCTGATCTTCTCTCGTTGCTAGAGCTTTCCATCCTCTAGCTTCTCATATATAAAATGGGAATAATAATGCATGCCATGATGTTTCTGTGAGGAATAAATTGTGTGATGCGTATCAAGGGCTTACCTCAGTACCTAGGGCATATTAGCTGTTCAAAGTTTACCAAATTGCTAATGGATCTTGTTGGAGGAGCTCATGGAAAGGACATGACCTCTAGCTGATACTCGGTCTGGACTGGGCAGTCTGAGGCTCCACACCCTCTCCCCTGTCCTTGGAGTATATATTCTACTCACCATTATCGTGGTGGGGGCCACTTTCAAGGATGTAGTCTTGAGAGAACAATATGAAGTTGAGACTATCTGAGTGATATGTGTGATAGAATCCTGTTAAAGATGCTACATTAAACTTTTAATATTCTGGCAAGAGTGGGTGTAGAGATCTGCTCACCTTGTAGTCACCCAAGATAAGCCTCATGTATACATCCCCTCACTTATTAAACCGGCCACCTATCAATCTGAAGTGGCTTCTTTCTTTGTTTCTCCCTGCCCTTCATGGGGGAGAGTGGGGGAAGGGTTGGTTTCAGACTTCACCTGGGAAACCCCCAAGGTTACACATGTCAATATTAGCATATTCTCTAGTGCAGATAGGATACATACTTCATATTACACTAGAAACACAATTAATGGGTATTTTCCTTCTACAGCAATCTCCACCCTATGCTATTTTTCTCATTACATTATAGCCATCATGCTAAGGGTTTAGTCATTTACATTTTAGGCAGATCAAAATTTTCTTTTCAATAGATATCTAGTAAGCACTTATAATCAAAAAAGCAACACTTTTTAAAAAAATATTTTATTTATTTGAGAGAGAGAGAGAGAGAGAGAATAAGCACGTGCAGAGGAGGGGCAAAGGGAGAGGGAGAGAGAGAATCTCAAGCAGACTCCCCACTGAGTGTGTGGACCTGAGGAGGGGCTTCATCTCACAATCTCATGACCCTGAGATCATGACCTGAGCCCAAACTAAGAGTTAGACACTTAATCAACAGAGCCACTCAGGTACTCCCCAGAAGGCAATTCTGTATGCTACAGACAGCACAGAAAAAGGGGTCTACTATTGAGAGCTGATAGTACAATGCTTTCTGAACTATCTATGTTAAATAAACCCTACTCTAACTTGTGTACTCTCTCTTTGCATTATGCTTAAAGAGTTGATTATAGCCAATTATCTGTTATTTATTGAGCATCGATTTTGTTGATCACCCACATGTAGAAAAAATATATATAAACTAGTTATTTGGGAATTTTAGCCAATAAATTGTCATCCTGTGATGATTTGGCTCGGGTTTGCACTTTTAAATCAGTTTTTGGCATTGGTAGCTATAGTCACTTTGGTAATTAGAGATGAAAGTTGAATTAAGAAGAAAGAATCTATTAATATATAATAATGGCATCAGAGTCACCAATAAATAAAACTGTTCCTCCGAAATCATTAGAGTGGAATATAACTTTTAAAAAATATCTTAACAGGCAATACTCTCACACTTCATTTAGGAAATAAATTATAGAATTATATTATGTAGTGATTAGGAAATTGATCTTGCATTTTTCCATTTTTAAGCATTCTGTAGCAGAAAAATTATTACTCTAGATTCTAGTTATAGTTTTGCTCTAGAAGCTCAACGAAATTGGGCCGGTCATTTAATCTTTCTTAGTGTCAATTTTTTTCATTTGTAAATTTAGAGAGTCAGACTCATATGTTCCGTCCAAACTTTCTCATCTTTTTCACTGAGTATGGAATACACATGATGATGGTACGTAGAACAAAATGTTTAGTTTACCACTTGTTTGTAAGTAAAAGGAAATCCAGGCCTAACGGGCTTATAAACAAATTACGTTTAGTAAGTCTTCCGATTTTTAAAGAAGAAAAATGTCTTGTAAATCTACCAAATAATATATACAAGTAAATGGAGTTAAGACAGAAACATTAAATTAAACATCACTTTGGCCTTTCTAATATGAAACAAACCTGATGTTACTATACTATACTTAGGTGTTACTGTGATACTTTCTTGAGACACCACCTGTAATTTGAAGAAGATCTACTTAAAGGTCAAATTTTCTGAACATTGATTTTCTATCTTGTATGAACAATGAATTTTGAAGTTACATTTTATGACCACTCTTTAATATTGCCATTTGCTCATTTCAAGGTGCATTAGGTATAATTATTTTTTTAATAAGGGCAGCAGTATAAAGTGTATTCAAGTATTAGGCTTCATGGAAGTTGTCGTATTCCTGCTTCCTCCCTACAGCATTTCCCTCTCTGAAGCCCTTATTAGTACCAGCTTCTCGATATCATAAAGATTTTTAAACATGACTGCTCCATTTCAGGGGTGACTTAAAGAACAGATTCTCCAGTGTTTTAGGACACTGTTGCTTCAATTCTGATGAATTAAATAATTCCAATATTCATTCCAGAATGACCCCAGACCTTCAGGATAAGCATTATAGCTTAAGTAGGAGCACTTGCTGTATTCCCCTTTCTGGGAGCTGGTCTGATAGCTATTCATCAGCGTTATTATGGAAACAGTTATGAAGTCAGAGGAGGGATGGAGCCCTCAACTGGTGGGTGAATCCAGGCAAGGGGCAGTTTCCATGGTAGGAGGCACGAGATGATTTGTGAAATCTCTGAAGATCTGATTTGAAGTGATAAAGAAGGGATGGAGACAATACCAAAGCTGAGAAAGACAGTCTAAAACGGGCCTGCAAAGCTGACATGCTAAAAGGAGAGAGGTAACCATAAAGCCAGAGTAGAGAAAGCAAGAAAGACACTAAGGTTGTAGGTGAGTCTGGAGCAATTCTATAGAAAGATCAGAAGTCACCAGGCACATCTCCATTCTGGTTTACCTGGGTTCTTTTTTTTTTTTTTTTTTTTTTTCATTTGTCAGAGAGAGAGAGAGATCATAATCAGGCAGAAAGTCAGGCAGAGAGAGAGGGAGAAGCAGGTTTTCTGCTATGCAGGGCTGGATCCCAGGACCCTGAGATCATGACCTGAGCTGAAGGCAGAGGCTCAACCCATTGAGTCACCCAGGCACCCCACCTGGGATCATTTTTAATGACCACAAGGGATCTACATCCCTGATGTTACTTGAGTGGCTATAAATTGGTATGAATGACATTATTCTCAGTTTTGTTTAATATAGGGCAGAGTATTAAGTATATTGAAGCAGGACTCATATCACTTAATGGTAAAATATTCTTCAAATAATAACTCTTTGTAGAAAAATAAAATTTCTCCAAAAGATGATTAAAGAAACTTTGAATTTTGCTTTGACCTTAAATATGGGCTACAATCAAAAGGAAAGATACACAAATAGTGCTTATCGTCATTGTCCTTCTCTTTAGTTATCAGTTCTTTTCCATTGTTTTTACTTTTACACATTCATTCAACATGCACTTACTGAATCCTTGTCACTCTCTGGGTTCTAAGCCCTGGAAATCTAACAGTAAACAAAAGAAATGATTTCTTCATGCTTTTTATCCTCAGAAATGTCTCTGATGGGTCCTACTGGAAACCAAACCAAGTTTTTACTTTTTCTTGATGCATTTTCTTATCTATGGGTTATTTCCTCAATAGCTTAGTAATCGAAGTAAAAAAACTGATAAAATTATCTTAGCATTCTGGACATATTAACAGTTTGTTAAATGAGGTCCAGATCATAATGTAAGTAGCCATGTCAGCAAACTGCTAGCAATTTCTGCATTTTTGAGCATGGGCCAGACATGTTTTTGTTCTTATTTTATTTATTTCATTTTATTTATTTATTTTTTCATGTTTTCATTCTTGAAGGGATTCTGATGATGAATCTATTTCAATATGGAGATATAAGGCACATATACATCTGTTTTTCTGGGATATCTCTGACTTAATGAAGTCATCTCTGTGTAAGCTATTTTCATCTTAAATGTTGAAGACATTTTAAAGAGTAAATTGAGTACATAATTAGCAAACTAGATGTTTCCCGAAATATCATGTTTGTCTTTAAGCTTTTTTAGAAGAGATTTATTTATTTTAGAGGGAGATTGAGAAAGAGAGAGAGAGGGAGAGTGGGGGACAGGGGCAAAGAAAGAGGGAGAGAGTGTCAAGCACACTCTTCACTGAGTGTGGAGCCTGATCCTACAACCCTGAGATCATGAGCTGAGCCAAAACCAAGAGGAGGCTTAACCAACTGAACCACCTAGGTGTTCCTGTCTTTTTGTTTTAATGAAGATGGACTGTGCTGGCTTTATAACAATAGTTGGTTCTTATTTTTTTTTTTTTGAAGATTTTATTTATTTATTTGACAGAGAGAAATCACAAGTAGATGGAGAGGCAGGCAGAGAGAGAGAGAGGGAAGCAGGCTCCCCGCTGAGCAGAGAGCCCGATGCGGGACTTGATCCCAGGACCCTGAGATCATGACCCGAGCCGAAGGCAGTGGCTTAACCCACTGAGCCACCCAGGCACCCTACAATAGTTGGTTCTTAGAAGTTGTTTTCCCCGTGTCCCCAAATCATGCCATTCCAAGACATTAGTTTATAGGGAGACTGAAGAACAATGTGTCAAGTCAGTAGGACTTGCCAGACTGAGCTTCTTATAGGTTGTTTTGCTCATAGAGTTATATTTAAATAAAGACATTTTTATGTAAAGAATATGGAGCCCCCTTGAGGTTTCTCTATTAAATGCATTTTTCCCTTTGGGGTCCATATGATATCATTTAAATTGAGGGAAAAACCTTTGGAAATTAATTTTCCATTATAATTACTGCCTTTTTTGGACCACAAAAGGTCACACTATATCTAGGGTCAAATTTTGTTATGGAAGATGAGGATTTCACTCAGAAGTATTAAAAATACTTGTGAGAAGAAAATGGGACAGGCTTTTGTTTTATAGAAGCAAATAGATTGCTCTTTTTCTGGGGATGCAGGAAGTCTAAGAAAGTTTATTTTATTTATTTTTATTTTCATTTATTTATTTGAGAGCGGGAGTGCATAAGCAGGGAAGTGGGGAAGAGGGAGAGGGACAAGCAGACACCCCAATGACCAGAAAACCCATTGCAGGGTTCAATCCCAGAACCCAGAGATCATACCTTGAGCCAGAGGCAGACGCTTAATCAACTGAGCCACCCAGGTGCCCCGAGAAGGACAGTTTAGAGCAGGATTTCTCACCCTGACATTTTCGATAACTATTCACTGTGGAGGGCAGTTGTGCACATTGCAGGATGCTACTGGATGCCAATAGCACTGTTCTCCCAATCACGATCATGAAAAGGGCTCCAGACATTTGTCAAATGTTCCCTGGAGATCTGAATTGTCCTCAGCTGTGAAGGACTGGGTATAGAGAAATTCTTAGGAAAGTAACTGGTGCCTAAAACAACTCACAGCGCTAAGAAAGAGAATCCATTAAGGGGACTCAATGTGGAGAGAAGAAGTGTCCCATAGTCTCTAGAATGGGTATCTGTTTTTTCAAGATACACCTTTTTTCAGAACGGTTTAAGTTGACAACAAAATAGAGAATGAAGCAATGATTTCCCATTTACTCCCTTCCCCCATACATGTGGAGATTCCCCTGTTATAAATACCAGTCATGAGAATTGTACTTTTTTTTTTTTTGAGAATTGTACATTTTTGACCAAGGATGAAGCTACACTGTCACATTATAATCACTCAAAGCCCATAGTATACCTGAGTGGTCATTTTTGATGTTGTACAGTCTATGGTTGTGGAAAACGTATAATAACATATAACCATCATTATACTATCACATGGAGTTTTTTCATTACCTTAAAGTGAAATTTGTGGTCCACCTTTTCATCTCTCCCTTAACTTCTGATCTTTTTTCATCATCTCCATAATTTTGCCTTTTCTAAAAAGTCATATTATTGAAATCTGAACAAGAGAAATTAAAACTCTTTGGTTACTGACAATTAAAGAGTTTTTCAATACTTATTCTAATAAAGCAAATGAGAATCTGTGAATCCTGAAGGAGAAAAATACCATTAAAATGACATAGGATATTAAGGAGAAGTCCTTCAGTTCACCTTAAATTGGACAGTTTTTCTAGAGTCTGGTATTTTAATTGAAGATGATTAAAGAAACCACAGAATAGAAACTCTCAAGAAATTCACAAACAAAATACAAAATGTAAATATAATAAAGTTATGATAATGTGAGTGAAGTGTTTTTAGGTTTTCTTGATCAGAGGATAAAGGATACATTTAAGAAAACAATGTATGCAATATAAATCCAGTACCTACAAATGGTCATTTTTTAAAAAATTTTTTTATTAACATATATTGTATTATTTGCTTCAGGGGTGCCGGTCTGTGAATCATCAGTCTATACAATTCATAGCACTCACCGTAACACATACCCTCCCCAATGTCCATCACCAAGACACCCTATCCATTTCACACTCCTCCCCTCCAGCAACCCTCTATTGGTTTCCTGAGATTAAGAATCTCTTATGGTTTGTCTCCCTCTCTGGTTCCATCTTGTTTCTTTTTTTTTTTTTTTTAACCAAGTTATACAACTTCTAGCAGGCTATGGATATAACCTCTACCGTGTTCAAAGCTTTATGGGCAACGATATTCACACTGCAGTGTTTTTCATTAGAATAAAAATTATAGAAAGACACTAAATGCCTGTGTAGGAAAATTGTTAAATATATTAGGGTGTAGTTCATGCAATCAAATAATTAAATTTATATTCACAAAAATTAATGACAATGTAAAATACTAATTTCAAATATGAAACAAGATGAAATACGACAAATTGTACTATCTCATGCTAAGAAAAAGTAATTTTGTATGAAATATTGAACAAAATGGGCCCATGTGTTCAAAGGTAGTGTCTGTCCAGTTGATAGGGTATAGACATTTCTAATTTTTTAATTATCAGAATGTAGGAAGTTGGGAATAGTAAATAAATACTAATTGGCAATAAAGCATGTACAGATATATTGTTTCATTTCTCTATCTTATTTATATGTTGCCAGGTCAATTTCTTCCTTAGGTGTTGAGTTCCTCAGTTTTAGGTAGGTTATTAAATCTGTAACAGGTATTAAGTACATATTCATTTAAATATGAGGACTAATGATTAAAAACAGTTGTAGGGAAAATGCATCATTACTTTTTAATGAGTGAGGATCATCTCATTAACATAAAATACAAGTGTTTTTAACTTAAATAATTCTCATTAAAATAAAAGAATGTGTATATTCAAATAATATGCATTGGTTAATTATTAGGGACACTAGTAATGGTTTGTGGACATATAAGAGGGAATCTTGTAGCTACCAGTATTTTGTCTATTAGTAGCAGAATTGCTTATCCAACTTGAAAATTAACAGAAACATAATTCTATTAAGGAAACAACCAAATATGCAGTGAGAGATTTTCACATTTAACTACCTATTGTATTTGTCCTGCCAAAATATATTTGGTTAATGTTCTGTTTCCTCTCAAACCTATACATCTATGGGATCACTTGCCAGATATGAAGGATTTGCTGTTATCTAGGATGTAATAACTGCCCTCCATAGGATAGGATTTGTGTAGACATCACCTTGGTCAATGCTACCTATGGACAAAAAATGTGATTTCTGAGTGCTGTGATCAATATTTGGGCAACCAGCTCTTCCCATTATGATCCTTGTCATATCAAGCAGGTTCATTGCTAGCTACCGCTTGGTTCCTTTTTCCTGCCTCATTTTGTCCCAACTCTATTCTCGAAGTTATGTCAATCACTGTTTTGTCAAGGTGTTACAGGTCTGTTACCGTATCTGCTCTGTCCATCATTATATTTGCCGGGAATGCCCTGGCAGAGAAAAATATAATACTCCTTGGAGTTAAGAAAATATTATTCTGGCAAGTGGCAAATTATAGGCAATTATTGCATAATTTCAGAGCGAAGTGAGCAGTTATTTGCCCAGAGGGAACATGAAGTAGCCATGAAGGAAAATGACCCCATGTATCTTGAAAGAAATTAAAAAGTAAGAATCAGTGACAATTAGGGTGCCTCAAGTGTCATAAATCTCTCCCTTCTGTTTCTTAATTTCAAATAGGATGGCTAAGAAAGTAAAGCATTTACAAAGGAAGGTGTTAAAAATCTAAATTCTACTGCTACAGTAGCTACCGTCAGATGCTCACAAATAGCCTGGCAAACCATCTAAAGTACTGTTGTATCAAGAGAGTTGAAATGATTTTCAAAGGCATGACTGTTAGGAAAAGCAGCGCTAATGGAGAAGGAAAAGCAGTAGCAGGATAATATATTTATAGAGGTTTCAGGCTATCTGCCTACATATACAGTGATTTTTTTTTTTCCTTTGTGGTAATAAAAAAAAGTCAAAACAGGCAATTTTCTAGACAAGTAAATGAATGGGTATAATGGTTTATGACATTGCAAAAATATAAATGAACACACAGACTGTCCCATTTGCTCATAGTATGATCTTAACACACGTGAATCCTGTTAACAGAGACTAAACAAAAATAACATCAGAAATATGCAAACCAAAATAATGTTTAAATCCTGCCCACAACCCACCATTCATGCCTGGGATCTATGTGTGGATTGTAGACCTGCATACCTTTTGCAAGAACCGGTTACAGATGGAAGAGGTAGAATTCCCAGAGAAGATAATTTCCACACATAATGCGCCTTATCGTTTTCTATCTCTCTGCTACTCCTTCATGTTCATTTTATTGATTCCTTTGAAACAAATTTATCTGCTTTCATTTAACCATGCATCCAGTCCTGTTGATATTTCTTATTACTCGCTCTTCATAGCTTCCTGAATCCTGTTCAACTTTCTCTTATTTTTATAAATGGAATAACTAAACCCCCAGCTAAACCTCTGAAACATTTCCTCAGGTAGATGGACACTATGATCATTTGTCTTCAGTGTAATTATAAGTCATATAAAGGAGGAAGGATGCATTCCTATACCTTTTATCTCCTGCCCAGTACACATGGCTTAGTCACGTTCAGAGATTCGGGACATTAGGTAATTAGCACTGTGTCTGCACGCGAGAAGCATGTGTCTGCAGTAGGCGAAGGTAATTTTTCTACAAGTTGTCCTCACACTGGCAATCTGTTGTGGAGCAGACCTGACCAAGGCAAATGTCAGGTCGTGCATCATTTTGTCAGTGCATTGGGGGACGGGTGTGCTTCTGATGGAGTCCTGGAGGGGTACTTCTTCTTTGGGCTAAGAAGCAGTTTAAGCAAATGTGGGAAGGTTTTCTTTGAGTGTGTGTCACCCTGCTCTCGAGACCTTCTGGCAACATAAACGCAGGCTAACTATACATACAACCCCTGAGAGCCTGTGTTGATAATCTTCCCATGGGTTCACAACTCACAGCTTATGCCTCAAGGATGGAAGGGCAGCCATTCTGGCTCCTCCTGACCATGCATGTCCGGGCTTCTATTCTGAGAGGTTGTAATTACTATTATGATATTTTAGCATAACATGGTCCCAGACCCCTTTTCCAACTCCATCCAATATTTATATTTTACACTGTACTTTTTCCAAATTAGACTTCTCTCTGTTCTCCACACAAGCTGTGTGCTTTCACATCCCCAGGCTCTGTTTAATCTCCTCTCTGTCCTACCCATGTCTCTACCCATCTAATTTCTCCTTTCTTCAAAGCTACCTAAAGCCTTTCTCAATCCTCTATTCAGGAATGATCGCCTCCTCTTGTGCCTCAATAACAGTTTTTCTCTTATGACATTTTCCCAGCCTGATTAATATGATCGAATCTTGTGTTTATTCTTGATCTATTCACTAACACTATTAGCAAATTGAGGGTAGGACCAATACCTACATTGCCTTTGTATATTCCTGAGTATCAGTGCTTTATTTTTTTCATTGTTTCCATACACACAGGTACACACACACCCATACACACCCATACACACCCATACTCACTTTCTCTTTCTTTCCCGTTCTCTCTCACAGATAGTTTGTACATGGTCTTATGATATAAATCTCTACTCAGAAATTTCATTAATATCTGATAGATTATTGCTACCTTCTCTCGTCCCTCCACCATATTCTGAGAAGAATTAATAGCTAAATTAACTTAAAGGGTACCAGTGAAATTCTCCTCTGGTATGGTTCAACCCTTTGTCTGAAATAAATGTAATTCGACTTCCAAAAATAAAGAGGGAAATCTAACCGTCAAGATTGACCGGTGTTTGTGTGTGTGTGTGTGTGTGTATTTGTATGTCTTGCACACTTGACCACTCTGGTGTCACACTGAAAATTTCAGGTTTTGCAGTGAAGAGGCTAATTGGCACAAGTAGTATATATTCAAATTTCTTCAGCGACCCCGTGTGTGTGTGTGTGTGTGTGTGTGTGTGTGTGTGTGTAGCATGTCTTGACTCCTTACAGAAATCAAGAACTGGTGAAAATAAAGGAGACATTTTCACACCTATAAATGTGCTGTTTCCACACTTTTCTGCAAAGAGCTGACAATGACCTTACTTAAGTACAGTTGGTGCCTCTCAGATTGAGGAAAGGGTGTGAGGAGGGAGCTTTGACAAAAGAACTTCCTAAACGCATTTTCCTAAATATACTACTATAAAACCAAGTGAAAGAGGAGGTTCTCAAACTGAGAGCTTCTGAGAGAGCCATTGGTTAGACTTCAGCCATCAGGGATGTTGACAGCTGCCTTTGCCTCCACTCATCTCAAAAACCCATTCCAGATGCCAAGTAAGTGAATCTTCTGGGTAAGAAGATTGCATTCTGCCGGAGGAACACAAATCGCAGACAGTAACTCCTCTGTCCCTGCTAGCTCCTTTCTATCCCTTTGGACTCCCTGAAGCAAGAAAACCTGCATTTCAGCATCAAATCCCGGTGTGTGTGTGTGTGTGTGTTTTGCAGGGCGGTTCGCGCCAAAGGGGTGGGGGTGGGGGGGGCTGGATTTTGAGCTCTACAGTATTTCTATTCCCTCCTACTTCCCACTTCTCACCCTCACTAATAAGGAAATGGCCAGTGATCTCGCGGGGTGAGAGGTGAGGCAGTTGAGTACCCTAAGGAACCAGAACAACTGTGCAGAAGGAAGGATCCATTGTCAGTTCCAGCCCGGCGCTCTGACCCAGGCCGACCCACCAGGGCCCCGGGGCCAGGGAGTGTCTGCCGCTGGCTCGCTCTTGCCGCAGGCTTGACATCGCACTGACAAACCTTTTTGAGCCTTCCAGGAAAAAGAACGGTACACCCCAACCTTCAGAGGAGGAGAGTTAGTTCTGGGAGCTCGCCACGGCTCCATCAGTCCATTTCACACGCGCGCACACGCAGGTGTGTGCACGGGTGCCGGGCGGGCTGGGGACGAATCCCCGCGCAACTCATCTTTGCACCTTTCCAGGACCTCCCTCGTCGCCCTCCTCTCGGGGACCTGGCCGGTGCTGTGCGCTGGGGACCCAAGGCGGAGCTCGCAGAGAGGGGCTAGGGGGGACTTTGGACGTGTCCAAGGACGCGGCTAACGCCGACAGCCGAGTTTAACGCAGCCGCTCCAACATCTCGCCCCCCCCCCCCCCAGTCTCTCTCCCTTAAGTACCTGCTCTGAACGGCAGTGGGTCGACGTGGAGGAGAAACACCCTACCCTCTACCACCGGAGACAGGCAGTGTAGACACTAGAGGACCACGGCTTCCCCTTTCCCGCGGCAGCGGGGAAAGCGTGGGACGCGGGCAGGCTGCCGAAGGGTTCAGCGAGAGGGAAGGCCTGGGAGAGACAGAATCCTTCCCCTCCCACGCCCTTGGAGAAATGAACGCGGCAGCACCCACCCCCGCCCTCAGAGTCCCCACTCCCGCTAAATCCGGGCGCGCGTAGAGCCCGGGGCCGGGGCGGCCGCCCGCAGCATCAGCAGCGGCTCCAGCTGCCCACTTCGGCGAACTGGCCCGGCGGCGGTGCAGGCGCTCCAGGCTGCCCTCCCTCCGCGGCCCAGGGGCGGCTGCCAACGTGCGGGTCTCCGTGAGGCCGAGCGTGCGGTCGCCACTCGCAGACGTGCTCGTGCCAGCCCGACCGCGGCCGGCCCCTCGAGCTTGGAGGCCCCGGGACCCGAACCCGCTCTTCCCGAGCTCGACTGCGGACGAATCCTGGGGGCCGCGCGTCTCGGGAGAAGCGGCCGCCGTGCGGCGCGGAGGGATACACCTCGGCCGCGCCTCCCCTCCCCGCGCCCCCGCCCCCGCCCCCCCTCCCCGCCCGGCTCTGCTGCCGCCGCGGCGGCCGCTGCTGCTGTTGCTGCTGCCGCCGCCGCCGCCGCCGCCGCCGCCGCCGCCGCCGCCGCCGCCGCTGCCTGGATATAGTGCGGCAAGGAGCGGAGCTTGCAGTCACTTTGCGAGGAGGAGCGCGCGGGCTGCGGGCGGCTGGGGCACCCCGGGAGCGGCGGCGGCTCTAGCTGGGGCGGCCGTGGCAGCGGAAGGTTCTCTCTCCAGGGCTGGACTTAATAACTTTGGAACTGTCCTCCAGTGTCACGTCCTGAACATGAGCCTCCTCCTCTCCTTCTACCTGCTCGGGTTGCTTGTCAGTAGCGGGCAAGGTAGGAGTGTGGTGCTTGAGTGCTTGTACTTTCCCTCCCCCTTCACCCCTTCCACCCGACCGACGGGGGCAGGGGGAGGCACGGGGAGAATGAAATGAACGAACCAAAGTTCCAGTTACGGTCGTTGGTAGGGTGATGTTCACTGTTTATTGGAGCTGCCGCTAAAAATCGTATCTGTTCTGTGGAACCCTTAAATGAGACGAAACCCAGAACTGGAGGCTGGCATCGGGGAGCAGGAGATCGAGGCAAACTGCTTCTTTTTCTGGGATCTTGGCTTGCTCGGATTTTCATGATCAAAAACTGGATGAGCATGTGGGTGTGTATTAGCAGTTAAATATCTGAGGCTGAGGAGGGAAGGGGAACGACGATGTTTTACACAAGCAGCAAAAACTATCAGCATTAAACTCGTGTGTGACACATCTCTCGTGTGCAAGAAATTGAATTCTTAGAGACTCTTTTTTTCCCCCCCCTTTCCCAAGACCCCCATCCCTGGCTAGGAAGTGAACGATGATGGTTTATTTCTGTTGAAACTAAGAGAAGGGCCATGGATGTTGTGTGTAAGACGGCAGATGGATAAAACTAGGCATGTGTTGCAGTCATTCATTTTCAGCACCCCCCACCCTTGTTAATCCATCAAGGTTGAAAATTTGTATAGCGTCAGATTGTAATTCCACCTGTAAGGGATGTTTTAGCTTGTGGAGAACTGGTGAGATTTTTATCTCCCCGGGGGGGGGGGGCGGAATGAATAGCTTACTAGAATAACCTGAGAGAATTTGTGGAAGCTACCTCTATTCGTCTCTATAGAGGTAGATCTGAATTTATCTTGCTTTGTTTGGGTAGTTCACGTTCACATGAAATATATTTATAATAAATGGAAACATTTTCAACTGTCCAGACAAGTTTGGACATTTAATTGGGAACACAAAATGCTAAAACATACCTTGGTGGAAGTCTTTAAAGAAAAAAGAAAATAGCTGTAATTTTGTGATGTGTAATAATTGCATAGAGTGTTATATTATTAGTATGGCATGAAAATTGTTTGATTTTTTTTTTTTTTTGAGAAAACATAAATTACAAGACAAGTTAAAATATCTCCACTATATTCAATTCTAAGCATTTTCTAGCCTCTTCGGTGTTGCTCATTTGGTCCAGCAGGGGGTGGTAGAACTCCATTTTAAAAATCAGAAATGGTTGTTTCTGTTCTTCCACACTCACTGGGTCCTTCTATCATTCTTCAGCAGGGCTTGACATTTTGGATATGAAGCCTTCCTTTCTCTGCCCTCACCTCCCTAAAGCTATATAGTGTTAATGGCTGATGAAACATGATTGGATGCAGATTTTATGCTCAGAAATCAGAATGCAAATACTGAATGTTGCTGTAGTTTATAAAGTGTCTTGGTAAGATACTGCTCATTTCCCCTTGATAATATAGAGTATGCAAAATTTCAGTCATAGAAAAATTGCAGATATATCCATCTGAAGCTGATAGTAGCCCAGTTAATTAAATCACTATTATAGCAAAGATCAACATATATTTTATGCCCTACAGATATGTTGCTTTCATTTTTGCAGAGCTGCTGATTATGTTTAACTGTTCATTTATAACATAGACAGGTATTAGTGAATCCTAAGAAGGAGTTCCTGAAAATTGCAGTTAAAATACCACTGCAATTAACTGAGTGTAGCTAGTGTGGAGTAAGATGGGGACATAATAGAAAGCAAGTTTATGCAGACTTATGATTACATTAGGGGTGGTTTGGAAAAGAAATATGTCTCAATGGTGGAGTCTGTGAATTTACATTTATAGACACTAAGTGTGTTGGAATTTGGGGGACAAAAGAGAAATCTAGGAATGTTTAAATATTATACGCAGGCACAATTTAATGTAGGTCTCTATATGTGACATACCTGAAATTTGGGATTCCCCTAATTTATAATTAAGAAAGCAGGGTAATTGTAAAGAAGGGCTCTAAAATTAAAGCATGCCTGAAAGGGAGCCTATATTCACTGTCATGAAACAGGGGAGGAGGGGAACATCATTTGGAAGATCTCTCTATCTAGTGCGATTTAAAAATGCATGGCACTGATAGAGGCATAGATGCACAACAGAGAGACTTAGCTTTTGTGAAACTGAACATGTAGTACTTCTGTGCCCTGTCTCCTAATGAAGTCAGAAATGCTGGGAAACAGCAATCCTGATCTTGGAGTCCGATTCTCCTATGCCAGTGTTTTGTCCTCCAATTAAGGATGCAGAAGCAAGTATCAGACACACCACTGGAGCAGTTTTTGAATAAAAGGGATCTAGTGCAACTCATAATTTTGTTTATTCTTTTATAAATGGGGCCATGGAAAAGCCTCCAGTTCGTGATCCCTGGGCTAACCTTAGAAATACTAAAATCCCAGCTTGCTGATTTATGTTTCCAACAATATACTTGCAGGGGATTTTATGAAGCATGATTGAAGCTATTGCTTTGGAAAGTGGTGTGCAGTTAGACTGGGGAAAGGCAATGATGATGTATTCCCTTTTAAGTAGTCAAAACGTTTTGAACTGCTGCAGTTGAGCAGCAGAAAATGACAGAAGTGAAAAACTGAGCAACTTAAGTGGATGCCAATACCATAATTAGCTAACAAGGTCTAATAGTTCTAACTTTCAACACAACATTATTGTTCTACTGTAGGGAAAGCCTTTTTTATTACAGCAGGAATACGCCTTTAAAAAGTCTCTCATTTCCACTGCAAGATTAATATCTAATGAAGTAAGGTTGGGATTTAATTGTCAAGTCTGAATTTAATTGTCAACTGAAAGGAGATTCTATAACTCTTAGCTTCTGCTATTATTTTTCTTTGTATTCAAAAGTTGTTCACAGTCTCCATCATCATAAATCTCAAGTAATAACCTGAGTCTGTGATTCACAGTGTATTTGCTGTTTGGATCTATGTAAACCCAATTCCCAAACTGTAATACGTATGTGCTGCTAAGCCAAAGTCATGGGGAGGGGGAGGTGAATTGCCCAGTTAATTCGTTGAACTTAAGGCTCTCTGCTTACATTTTCTCTTTCTGGTGAAGTATTAGTAAGTCATTGTTCATTAGAGACCTGTACCTTCTAAAAATAAAGCGTGGGGGTGTGTATGTGTGGGTGTGTGGGTGACTGCTAGTTTCACTTCTACAGGAAGTGTGGGTGTGTGGGTGACTCCTAGTGTGTGGGTGACCGCGAGTTTCATTTCTATAGGAAGGTCTCCGCGAACCTGTCTTCAGTGTAGGCTGTTCACAGACAGCCTCTCTCATGTCCGTTTTAATCTACTCTGCTCTAATTCTTTGATATCAGCCTCTCTTGGAACATTTCTATTGAATCAACTCCATATGCATTTGCACTTAGAGAAGACAGGCTATGTGAATTAATACCGTTACTGTCAATGAGCCACCCAGAGGATTTCCTTTCATGCTTTATGTCAAAGGAGTTAAACAGTGCATTTGACCACTTCGGTTTCTAGTGCTGAACTGGAGCCCAGGAGAAGAGCAAGAAGGGAAGGTGGTGGGCCCCCCGGGGGTCCAGGGAGTCTTTTCAATGGCACAGTGGGCTAATGTTCTTCCAGAGGTAATGTCCCATTAGAGAAGCAATTAATGGAAGAAAATAACCTCATTCAGTACAAAAAGAAAGTCAAACTTCATATAATTTAGTAAATAAAATGGCTTTCTTTCATACAGAGAGCTAGTTTGTAATGGGACTGAGAAATGCGCTATAGAAATGGAGGCTGGTAACCAAGCCTAACAGTGTCATTTGTTTTTGTCTATTTCCTTGGGAGGCAGGAATGGGAATGGAAACAAGGTTGCCAATCAGAAGGCCCCAAGGAACTAGTCTGTTGCTCTCTCCGGCTTTTGACATTTGGGAAATGATTTTAATTTATCTGTTTTCAGAGTCACTCTCATAGCAGTGAACTTTCGAAAGCATGAAGAAAGGGATTGATAAGTGGTAGCGCAAGTTTGAATTGCTTTTGTTTTTGTTTGTTTGGTTTGGTTTTGGTCCAGAATTAAATGAGTCCTCTGGGTGTTGGTGTATGCAAAATTAATTTAATAATTTTAATATTCTGATAAAGGGGTATCATTGTTTTACAAATTTTATTAATCTAGATTCTAAATTCCCTGTGCCCTTAATACTCTCCCAATTATGCTAAGGATGGACCTACTTAAAATATTATAAAATAGCTTTAATTTTCCAAATTGTATGCTATGAGAACACTTTGAGATACCACCAGTGCTTGTATGCTTTCATTAAGTGTAATCTTCCTGAACTTCATAGGGCCAAGGTATCTTTAATTGTTCAGCAAATAAAAGTGCTTCTATATGGCATTATTTAAAATATTTTAATAACTTTTAACTATTTACAAAGTTATAGTTATAATAGTGCTGATTCCAAATGACTATCAACGTACTTCCTCGTGTCACATATTCACTTGGGTCACTAACAGGTCATCAACCATTACAAGGCATTTTAGAAAGCCTTGATCTAATGCAACAGACTTGTCTGAGTTTAAATAGTTAAGAGGTATGATAAGGAAGTTTAAGAGTATTTAGAAGTGTAACAATCAATAAATGACAGTTTTAAGGATTTCAGGTCAGTTGGTCAGAATTTTCTTGGCTCCATTTTGTTATTAAAAATAGCACAAAAGGGGAGAAAATGTTGGATTTGAAATCAGAAGATTTAGACCATTAAGTCTCTTGACTTTGAAAGAGTAACTTAAATTCTCAGATGTTGTAGGGCTCCTCTAAAATGTCAACCCGATTATGCCAGAGGTATATTATAAATACAGACAAATCTGCCGTGGTTTAAAAACATCTCATTTATTCAATTTTTTAAAGTCATCACAAACTTCTCTATGAATAAAAACAAATATTATGTGGGGCAGAGATAATTTAATTCATTGATAATGGTGGCTCATTCATCATTTACTCATTTATCAAACATTTATTGAATGCCTATAGTGCCTCAGACACCTTATTCAGCAGCATTCCTAGGAATGGTTATATAGATTGTGCGGTGAACAACTCCAGGGGGCGCCACTCATGGGTGTAGTGATAGAATGCATATTTATTTTCACAATTTTCCAGCAGATGGCAGTAAAGAGTCTTGAGGAATGGGTTTCTTATTGTATCACAGATCCCTTTTATGGGCCAGCACCAGGTTGATATGAGTCTGGAGAGGCTTAGGGTGGGCACACAATTAGGATAAGTGATTTACTAAAGATCCGAATAGTAGCGAGAGCTATGGTCTCTAAACTCTTAATTCAGTTCCCTGAACACCAAACTTTTGCAGCGGTTTAAAAATATTAACATTTCTTCAGCTCAGAATAATAGTAATGTTTAAATTTTATGCCATTTTGTCAGTTAATCAGTTAACAAATACTTGTTCAGGATTTAACAATGAGCATAATGCCACCATTTTGTAACCCCATAGACCACTGGCTCAAAGTGTGTTCACTTCCTTGTAAGGAACGATGAGCAAGAATCCAAAGGACTATTAACTATTTTATGGTGGAAGAAATTGAAATGCAGAAGAATTACCTGATTTGACTATATCAGTTATAGTTAGGAGTTATTTGGATTCAAGATTAGATTTTCTCATTTCTAATTCAATGCCTATTTTTTAAATGTATTTAATGTTTTGTTTGAAAATTTGCAGGTGTGTAGAAGGGTAGTGCATAGAATCCAATGCTGATAGTTGAGAAGGCAAAAAATATAAAAGCCAATTAAGCATATGAGGTATCAATAAACTGGTCAACAAAATGTTGAAAAATGAGAAAAGATATATAATTAATTAAAAATTAAGGGGTATAAAGAAGCCCATAAGAATTCGACACCTAGAAAGAGCTAAAATTTGTTGAATGTTTGCTAACTGCCAGGGTCTATTGTAAGCACATTACATTGGTTTAAGTAGCTTAATATGTACACAGCCCTCTAGTTATTATCATCTTACTCTTCCCTTTTTACACTTGAGGCACAGAAAATTTTCTGTGAGGCACAGAAAATTTAAATAACTGTCTAAGGTTGCATAGCCAGGAAAGAAACATGTGAACTCAGGACATGTACGAAAGACTTGCCCTTTTAACCAGGGCACTACCTTGCCATTCACTGAAACAGAAGGGGATTCAACATGGAAGAGGGAGGAGATATGACGAAGAGTTAGCAACAGGTGAGCATATTGTGAGAAAGGATGCCCTAAATGTTCAGAGGACAGAAATAATCCAATTCATTAAGAATTCGGAAAGGTGAGTTGTTGGACTTGATTATGGAAATATTGATGGGACTTAGAGTCATGAAGGTCTTGATTCAGGCTAGGTGTAGATCATCAGGAGCCATTGTTTCGGCAGGAAAAGAACATGCTTAACATTTTGTTCTGTTTTGAAGTCTCCTGGCCAGGCATGGGGCCTATCAGAGGGAAATGAAAAAGGAGTTGAGGGTTCATGTCTTATGTTTCTTTGAAAAAATTAATGACTCTTAATAAGACATTCGATTTGGGAGATTGGGAGGCAGGTTGTACCTGAAATTTTAAGCCTTTTCATGGAAAGAATGGTTATCTTAATAGAAATAGGGAAATAGATAAGTAAGACCACTTATTTTAGGTGAGAAGGGTTTGTGTTCTTGTTTTGCTTGTTTGTAATTTTCTACATTGATACGTTGAGTTTCAAGTACAAGTGGAGTCTAGATGGAAATGTCATCAGCAACTTTGGAAAGGCCAACTGTTGGTCTTTTCATTTCAGAATTTTTCTCCACTTTTATTTAGCTTTGTTCTCTTGTTCTACCATCGCTGTTTGTGCTAAAATTATTTGATAGGTGTATGTCTGGAACTTTGAGTAAAATTTCAAAAGCATTTAGGTCAAATTTGCTTTTATTATATATTCTTCATTCATTTCCACTGCTTATGCGTAGCTCCCCCCCCCTTTTTTTTTAATTGTGGGGAAACAAAAGAAAACATGAAGAAATAAGAACATTTAAAAAAATGAAAATAGCTAAACTAAAATCAAAAACCAAAAAAGTTTGATATGAAATATACAGACGTGGACATTGTTTCTGTTCGTCTTCAAGGAAACTAATATTTTTGAGTGCCTCCTGTGTGCCAGGTGGACATTCTCACTCATTGTCTCACTTAATCCTGATAAAAATCGCCTTTGATAGATGATGTCTTGAGACGGAGAGTGTCAGCTTGGCCTTGCGCTATTACGCATGTTCTGTGGCTGACACCCAAAGTTGCCGCTAATGTGCATCCTATGTATTGAAGATACAATTCTGTTTCTTTGTGTGTTTCTTTGATACAGGATTGGTTAATAGGGGGCTGATGCAGGAACTGTGTTGTTCCCTATACCACTTCTTCAGCCCACTCATTTTTGAAGTGATCAAGAGCAAGCTTTCTCACTATTAAAGAGAAAGCCTTAGCTTTCTATAAAGATGTTAATAAAAAATATGAAAAATCAACTCAAGTACTTTTCTTTACTGTGAGTATTTGTTTGTTTAGCAGTTTAAGAACCATCTTGATTTCCGGTATAGTACATATCTGGGAATACTGAGATTGCTGCTAAGAAAACTGGAAATCACTTTCTCCTTTGTTAAAATGATGTATTTGTTTTTACTTTTTTAAGGGCTACACCCTGGATCATAGTTTTCATTTTAAAGTGAATGCCCTTCAGGCCTTGTATCTCGAAAGAAGATGCAAATACTAGATACAAGCAGCGTTAGAGATTTAACTGTGCTAGTATTTTCATTAAGATTGTTATGGTAGTTGTTAGTGCTTGGTTACACATTTCTGTAGGTTTGGAATGCTCTGACCTCTAATCCTGTCTTTTCCCATAAGCCATGATATTTTTTACTGCATAATTTTGCAGACACCAGCGTTTTCCAGGGATGCAAATATGGTGTTAGCATAGAAGTGCATGCCACCACTTGTAAAATAAACCGATGTAATAAAGCTAAGACTTACAGTAGAGTACATCCTAATTTAAGAAAATAAGCACACATAGACTTTGTTTTACGTATTAATGAGTGTTGTGGACAGTTTTTCTAATATTGTAGCTTGTCCATTCTCAACTAGCTGTTTAATAACTACGGTACTACTTTTTTCTGATTACTTTTATATTTATTGCCCTCCTTAATTTATCTCTGATTATTATCATTTACCAATGACAAATATTGAATATTCTGTCAGAGCGGAGCAGTTGCAACTTTATATTATAATAATAGCATTCTGTCATCAATGAGAGAAATGTGAAACACAGATTATGTAAAAATTAAAATATAACATCAAGTATATGCCATAATATGTCAAAGTACTGATCAATATTGACCTGTTTTATTTAAATTTTCTGTATTTACTTATGTAAACCATTTATAATTCTCTAATGTTTCTAATGCCCGCTGAAATTAAGTACATTTTCAATCCTGTTCATTTTTTTAAAATGCACTTATCTCACAGAATCTCTGGTTCTGTCCTACCTATTGTATAAATTATATACTAATATTTTAAACTAGGTTAAACTTCCGGAATTATCAAAGGGTTAGAGTTACATTGTAGAATTTAATGATTTCAAATGTATATATACTAAGACATATTAGATAACAACAACTTTGATGGTCAACTTAAATTTACCTACTTAAAGTCCCACAATTACCCTGAAATGTAGGTAGTATTCCTGATTTAGAGAAGAAGAAAATGAACCTTGAAGAGGTCAAATTACTTGTCCAAGAAGAAAGACTTGAAAAATGGTTGGCTTAGAACTTGATACAAATATTTTATTCTAGATGCAGCATTTTTCCTATAACAATGCCTGTGCTTTCACAGAAATATATTTTACTCCTATTAATGGAGCAGTTTTCAGAAATAACTTAGTGGTACAGTAGATAATTTATGTTACTCTGCTCTTCAAAGTTACTTTTGGACTGTATTTACAAGATACATGCTGTTCATTTTAGAGGACTCCCTTTCACTTGACTTATTTGGGAGTTCCTGACTTAGAACTGTTAAGACTTCTACCTTTTATTCACTTGCAGGATCCTGTTTTCTTAGTCTCATTCTTATTACTATGTACACCAAACACTTTTGCACCATTTCTGAAATTCCCAGATTTGGGCCCTGTGTCAACATAGCTCATGTATTTTACAGTTTTCCTAACCTTCTTTGCTTGGACAATTCCTATTGTTTTTCTTCAAAACTCAGTTTAGCCATTTCATCACTGAAGACATCTTTCGTAATCTCAACAAATATACAGTAATCCCTGTAAGTGAAAAGTAAAAAACAAACAAACAAAAACAAACAAACAAAACACACACACACACATACACACACACACAGAGTAATCCCTGGCCAGTGTGTAAAACTCGGAACACCCAGTCATGGATGGTAATATACCGGAATTCTGCATGTCAGACTTCATTGTAACTGTATGTGATCTTCTGTCTGAACTCTCTGAGAGCAAGAACACCTTTCCATGCTGGCTTGCCATTAAATACAATGTACTCGGTTAGGGAGTTCACTGTAAATTCTTATGTGTATTCTTGAAACATAGTATATGTTTAGTAAATATATGCTAAATGAATATTTAAATATTACCCAGCAGGAGTAAAACAAACTAACTAAAAATATATTTAGTTTTGACTGTTGAGAATATATTATCTGTTGGTTTGGGTATTTGTTTTAAAAATTTTGTTTATATCACTACTGCATATGATAGGCCTTCAATAAATATTTGAGTATCTATAAAATAATCCAGTCAAAGGGAAGGAAAAGATGACCTGTCTTACCTCCTGAACTAAAAATAAATTAGGGAATAAAGCAGACTTTTAAATCTTGCTATAAGATTTCTTATTTTGAAGCCTTATCTGGGACATAGGAGACCATTACATTGTTGAGGTTTCTGAGTCTTCACTACATAGAAATAAATGAGGGAGATATAATATGTTGATAAGGGTATAATTAAACAGATTAGATATTGTCAATAGTAAATGTCTGATTTGTCAATAGAGCAAGTATTTAAAGTCCTCAAAAATCAAGATAATCCCTGGGGTTAATTAAAAGTTGATTATTCAGTCAATGATTATTGGAAGCCAATTCTAAACTGTATGTATGGGAAGACAAGCAAGATAAGAGTATTTTGCCATATTTTTTCATAGGCACTTGGGTTTTGTTTCTTTTACAAAAAATGAAATTCAATTTAACCAAAAACATGCTCTCTTGTCTGTTAGCCATGTTTTGTCATGATATTATGATATTTTATATGTCAGATTTCAGTGGTAAGAGTGTTTAAGTTAATTGGACAGAATACATTTTCAGGTACTCTTGAATGTCTTTATCACGTATTTATTTGTCTCCCTTCCATTAGCCTACTAATGTTGCCAGTATTTTGTATGCCACTTCTAACTTGAAACACAGTTTGCAATTAGAGATATGACCACTGCTTCTGATTCATCCATGTTTTAACTTTCATTTCCCTCCTTAAATTTCACATAATTTATAAACACTTTAATTGGTTATCCATTTGAGTCCTTTTATTTCATAGCCCCCTTATAAGCCCCAAGGTAATGCATTTTACCTCTGTGGACATTGTGCATGGTCTGCAGTTTAGCAACAAAACTCAGCACAGGTTATTAAAGGATATTATGCCATTCGCTGTGCTTTACTAAAAACTTACACAGCCATATCCAAAGTGGATAGGAAGTATT
The DNA here is from genome assembly GCF_022355385.1 of Mustela nigripes. Lineage (NCBI taxonomy): Eukaryota > Metazoa > Chordata > Mammalia > Carnivora > Mustelidae > Mustela > Mustela nigripes. The sequence goes on from NC_081558.1 coordinate 196,653,083, forward strand.
CAACTCTATTTATCTCATGATATTTAAATAATACTTCATACAGAATACTTAGTACAGAATCCTGAATAATTATAAAATACCCTAAGTTGCTGATGTATTTTCTCTTTCAAGTCCTTGTTCTGTTTCTATTGTATGAAACATTTTATTAAAAATACCCTCCATCCTACCCTGTGCATTAATAGATTATTTGGTGAAAGATGACTTCTTCAAGGAGAATGCCCCTCCTTCTTGCTAGGAAAATCAAAGGATTGACATCATTGGGGCACCTGGGTGGCTGAGTGGGTTAGGCCTCTGCCTTCGACTCAGATCATGATCTCAGGGTTCTGGGATGGATCCCCGCATCGGGCTCTCTGTTCAGCAGGGATCCGGCTTCCCCCTCTCTCTCTGCCTGCCTCTTTGCCTACTTGTGATCTCCCTCTGTCAAATAAATAAATAAAATCTTTAAAAAAATTTTTTTGAAAAGGTTTGACATTATTGACTATGGTGGGGAAGGGGACTTACTTGTTAGTTACCTTTCCCTTCTCTCTTCCTGTTTGGCTGCCTCTCAGAAGGCATCTCATTTAGATGTCTCCACATCTCAGGTGATGTACCTAAATGTGGATGTGTGATAGGAGAAGGGAGGTTGTCCTAAGAAGTATAAATTGTCTTTGACTAATAGTGATTCCAGAACACATTCTGACTCTTGAGCAGAAAGGCATACAGGGAGCTAAGAATGAGAAAGGAGAGTAAATACTGTTAGTAAAGATCAGTCCCTGTTTTATTTCAAGGGTAATTCATCAGCTAAACAGTAATGAGGGAAGGGGTGGTGGGGTCAAACCTTGAAGAGCTGGGATAAAGTGTGACATGCCTGCAGAGGAGAAGGAGGTGCCCAACAAAGCAAAGAAGGACTGCAGACATCCTTGGGTCCTCAATAAACAGTGTCTGTTTGTAAATATTGAATGAGTTAATTGAATGAAGGAAACATCAGAGATAAACAAAGCCAGACACTAGTTACAGTGGTTAAGGACAGATCTTAATCGGTAATACACCATATTGGAAAGGAAGTTTATTATTGTATTCAGTAAGGTAAAGAGCCTAGTGTGGCCTGAACTTAACTTTGCTTGGTACAGAGGTGACCCGGTATTCTAAAGGCACAATGAGGGAATAGGGGGGAAGGTGCATGGGGGCTCAGTGGAGCCAGGGAAGTGAAAATTTACAAAAATCAGGAAGGAGTGGTTTGGTCTGTTTGAAACCCACCTGCGTTTGTTAATTGATGGTTAGCAAAGTGAGGCTCCTACCCTCCCACAGAGGTTGGGAGAAAAGAGTCCCATCTTGAGGTATGGACTGAAACAAAAAGAAGGTCTTTTGGCAGCCTCGAGTTTTGTCAGGCACTTTAAGTCATCCCAGGGATGCCCCCTTTGAACTGTTAAAAATAATGTTAGTGCTTCATTCAAATCTTTATAGGTTAGGGTTGAGACCTAGTTGAGAAGAGAGCTCCGCAGAGCTTGGTTACAGTTTGGCAAAGAGGAGAATGTCAGAAAAAAAAAATCTATTAGTCTCCCTGCCAAGTACTGGGTTACCTCATTTTTATATTGACTACATATATAGGATTTCTGAAAATTATTTAACAGATGAGGGAACTGAATTTCCTAAAATTTAAATGGCATCTAATAAGTCAAGGACTTGAAATTTAAATTTAGTTAGTATTTGGTTCTAAAAGTTTACTCATTTCTGTGACTGAAACATGGTACCTTTGAAGCAGCTAGGGATAGCTGAAGGGAAAAAAGAAGTACTAGGAGTAGCTTTAGTTTCAGTTTTTTACCACTCTTTCTAGCTATTTCTTTTGAATGGCTAAACTTCAGGTGAGTGACTACCAATTAGCAAATGAGTAAATCTTTTAGGGACCTTAAACATTGATGAGCACAGAGAACCAACAGGATTTAGAAATACAGGGTTCATGGTGGTTGTAAGGTGGGGCAGTTTGATTGTTCAGGTTAGTGTAATTCTTTCAGGACTATATAACATTAATATTTAAATATAAGCTATATTTTTTAAATGACTTCTCTTATTGTAAAAACTGGAGTCATGAATAATTCAGTAAGTCATCTGTTTGTGGTTGACTTACTGAATACTTTCATAATAAAATTACATCAGTTCAGGATGTTTTTCGGGTCAAAGAAGAAAAGGATATATTTAGACGGACTTAAAAATAAAAATCTGTGATAGCATGTAAGAAATCATCCGGAGGCAGGTTGGGACTGCATGTTTCTCTTTAGTTTTGGGTATTTTTCCTTGACTTCATGGAAGGAAGTTATTTGCAACAGTTTCATGTATCACGTTCTTCTCAGTAAAATCTGAAGTTAGGAAGGATAATTAAATATGTCACTGGCCTTGTATTATGAAAAAAAGGATAAATTCTCATATATCATCCAGGAGACTTTCCTCAGTTCTCATTGGCTAGAATTGTGTCATAGTAACTCTTCAAAACTAATGGCTGGTGAAGAGAATACCATCGCCATGATTTCCCCTGATGAATTAGTTCCTTTCTGTTGCTGAGGAGAAGGTCAGCCTCCCTTGAAGTATCTGATTCTTCCATCAGACTCAGTGTTCATTTACTGAGGAACGAGGGAGAGAAAACTCACCAGTTTGTGGTCTGGTGTGACTGCCATGGAAGAGTTGAGGGGCCCTTTTTGACAAAGAATGTACACTGTGTCACAAGTCAGTATTTATTAAGCACTTACAGTGGGCCATTTCAGTGTACTTTGTATGTGTGATCTGTTATAATTCTTCAGACTTACGTGTGAAGATGATTCTGTTCTAGAGAAGGGGAGGGGAACAGATGTTGAGGTGTTTGAATGACCTGTCAATCTCACAAAGCTGCCCGGTGGCGACGTTGGGATTGGAACCCTGGCTGGCTGGCAAGAGTCCTCTTTCCCTGCCAGGTCCCAGTAAAAGGAAGCCGCTAACATTGGGCATAGTTTTACTATTGTTAAGTTGAAGAATGGTAGGTAAGGATACTAACTTCCTTTGTGAACAGGATGTATCTTGGGAAAAATCCTGAGAAAACTGTTACACTTGATCTTACTTAATATCTGCGTTTACACATCTTTTACTATCTATCTTTTTCTTTTTAAATTGTACAGATAATGAAATTAAGAGAAAGTGTGATAAAACAGTTTACCCAAGGTCACATAGCTATGAAGGAGCCAAGTGGGATTTGAATAAAGGCATACTTTGACTCTGAGGGCTCAAGTACTTTCCACTATGCAGTGTTTAAGGACTTTATATATGTATGGCAGGTCTGGGGTAGTAGATTTGGGATAAAACAAATTACATAAACCTCACTGGTCTTCCAGAATCTTATGAAATAAAAGAAGCTAATTTTTTAAAGGAAATCTATTTCATTTTCATTGTTTTTTTTCCCCCCACCCCAAACCTGACAGGTGGATATTGTTCTCAAATTTAAGGGGGCCAAGGAAAAATATTCATTGGATTCTGGAAGAGATGGATAAAAAATAGAAATAGAGGCTAGGATCTCCTTTAGAAAGAGAAGTGGAAACTGAAAACAAAGAATATTGGTTTGATATTGACTGATGAGACCGGCTAACTATGAGTAGAAATGAGTAGATTCATCAATCAGTGTGTTAATCTACTGTATGCCTAGACCAAGATATGAACCACACCAGTTCCTGACCTCTAGATGGTTTCTTCCTGAGACTACACAGTGAATTAAAAGGCAGGCCAGTGATTAAGATGCTTGGGGTATAAAACCCTGTGCGTGCTCTGCAATTACTTTTTCTTAGAAAGCCATTCTGCTTCTTCCCACCCCTCACCCCCATGCCACGTACTCTCACCAGCACTGTTTTTTATGAATGGCCAAATATATAAAATTATATATGTGTGTGTGTATATATATATATATATATATATATGGAGTGTGTGTATCTGAGTATGTGTGTGTGTATAACTACCTATACATATATATGTAAAAACTTAGGAAAATCATTTCATCATTCCATGCTGAGTCAAAATGCTTGCTACATTTATTCCATTATTTTCATTAGGGCTGAAATTCATGAATATTTTAAGCGATTTGTTCTTTGCTGCTTTTTGCCTCTAAGAAAGAAATGTACTCCACAATAAAACATTGGACTTATTATTCACACTTAGTGTAACTGAAGACTAATTAGCTAGTGTTTAATTTCTCAAGACTACAAAACAATATCTGTTGTCTCTCGGTTATACAAAATGAACAGCTAAACAGCTCTCCCACCTTATTTTTTTAAACAAACTCTCAGCACACAAACATTCATAATTTATGATGTTTTCCATCAAAACATATTCCCTGAATATAGATAAAATCAGCATTTGGAGCATAGATGCTTTGGTTCCAGCTCAGGGACTGTGATTGAAATGCATGCACATGCTTGAAAAATTCTTCATTTTCATTTTCCCCAATTTCTAACTGAAGACATGAAGGCTGCTAAGTTTCTAGCAGTGTTATGCTCTCTTTTACATTGCATTGTACAACTGAGTTACAACATTTGTTTCAAAGCTGCTGAACAAATTGTTTAAAGTAATTTGTAATATCACAATGAGGACTGGATCGTAAAATTGTAGATACACATTCTCTTGTATCTGTGTTTGATTGCCATGTCCCTTTTGAGGATTACTAAGTAGATAATCTGCTTCTATTTCTGATGACAGAGAACAAATTCATTTGTGTAAAGAGCTTTTGTGAGATATGTTGCTGATGTTTTTCATATAAAGAATTTCTGTATTTGCAGGTATTCAAGACAACCGAGTTTACTTATTTGCAGCCAAGTAATAGTGTTCAAATTAAATAGTTTCTATTAACTTTATCATTGACTGGTTTATGGTTTTATGGAAATAAAAAGTACTTTGAGAGGAGCTTTCCTTTTTCAATAAATGGCATTGAATGGTCCCATTTTAAAAGATGTCTTTGATATTCTTTTAGTCCTTATGGTTTGGTGACAGCAGTCAAAATTGTTTCTAAAGTGTTCAGAATTCACATCGCGTGGCTGGTTGTTGAAACGTTCTGCCTGAATGGTTGGGTACTAAATGAATTCATGCCAGCCCATGGCAGTTCCAGTCATTGAGGCCAATGGCTGCTTAGTGCTGGGGCAAAACTCTTTCCCATGCACAAGTTGGTAGTGGTTTCCTGAGAATAAATTTGGATCCTGTGGCCCAAATGATGTCTTCAAGAAATAACTCAACATCTGTGTTTTATTTCCAGCTCTGTTCCATACTCAGTGAAGCCCAGATCTCTACTTAGAGCTAAATATCTTTACATTCCCTTTCGCGTAAAAGCAAAAGTTTTGTTAATTTTACTTGCAAACATTTTTACTTTGATTTGTGGGCATGCAAATGCTTTGAGCCCTCAAAATAGCCTTTCGTGTCGGAGGCTGTGTGGTGAAAAGCACAGAATCTGAACTCTGGCAGATTTGAATTCAAATCCCACTCACCCACTTGTTTAATAAGAGATCACAAACAAGTGATTCATTTCTCTATGCCTTCATATTCTCATCTGTAAAATGGGGATAATAATAGCACTACTTACATAGTAAATGTTCAATTAATATTGCTATCATTATTAATATTGCTATAAAGCCAAGGTATAATTATATATATATTTTTTATAATTTATTAACCAGCCTTTCTTAAAAGGCTTCTAAAGCATTTAGCTCTATGGAAAACAATGCTGTGGTAAAGTGTCAGATTTTTTTTTTTTTGAGATAATTATTAGTTTTGGAGAGCTGTGTTATCACTGTGCCATTGATTACACTCTGTTTAGTTTTCCCACCCATTGCAAAGGATGGAGGGCAGGCCACTAGTGACTTTGGCATTTGGGACGTTTATGGTATCTAGGGTCTCTTCTTTTTCTTTTTTTAAAGATTTTATTTATTTATTTGACAGACAGAGATCACAAGCAGGCAGAGAGGCAGGCAGAGAGAGAGAGAGAGGAGGAAGCAGGCTCCCTGCTGAGCAGGGAGTCCGATGCGGGGCTCGATCCCAGGACCCTGGGATCATGACCTGAGCCGAAGGCAGAGGCTTTAACCCACTGAGCCACCCAGGCGCCCCTAGGTCTTTTTCTTTCTTTGTCAGCTGTTTGTTATTGTGGTGTAGGGCTTCACAACTGAGGTAGAACGAGGAATTAAAGATAATTACACTATTTATTATGTGACCAACTCAGAACTGTTTAAATCCTGTATCTAGTGCCAAGATCTGTCGTGCTCTCTAGGACTTTCCTCCTCTTCCCGTAACCCTACTCAGACTCATTTCTGGGGTTAGCTGGAGGTTTATTGTCCTTGTTTGTTTCTCTACTCTTATCCATCACCGGTTTTCATCCTTCCCAACAACTAGCTGCAGTTCATCTCATTTTAGGGAATGGGAAACTGTCCGTAGAGCAGGTGCACTCTTCCTTCTCAGTGGATCATCAGTTATTGATATTTAAAGGGACACTTGTGAAATACTCTTTTCTTTCAAGTGACTGGATTTTAACTCTAAAGTCCTAGCAGTGAAAGCTACCCATTCTGCCATGCTCTACTTAGAAGTGCTATTTGAAAATCAAAGCTGATGGTGACATGTTGGCTCTCCACTCTTGAACTCCCTGTCAAGGGCTGGATGGCTCAGCGGACCGAGTGCAAAGCCCTGGGCAGCAAGTTCAGAGAGCTGCAAGGTGATACTCAGTGTGTAGACATATCAGAAGGAAATGGAAACATGACAGAGGGGACATGAGCAAATGATGATCATTGTGTTTACATAAAGTAGAAGGATGGATTTGATCGCCAACTAGAAATTCCAGAATAATTTTCTAGAGGTAGTTTTAGACCCTTTATAAGATGACAGTTTTGAATTCTCTCAGTTTATCATATAAAATGAAGCTCAAACCTTGTTCCATTTGTGAACCCTTTCTTGGTCATTCCAAACTACCTTTCTCCATTATAAATCACTAGAATATAGACTAGTATCACCCATTTATAATCTCATACAGTTCCAGGTTGTAAATGGTCATAAATGTTTCACTAATCTTACCTTCTAATCAGATTCTAAGCTTATAGACAAAGGCTTTATGTTATGCAATGCACATACTGGATGCTCAGTGAAGGGCTTTGAAAAAAACAAATGAATGATGCTCTTACAGTGATATTTATATTTATAATAAAAGTAGAGATTTAAAACCGTGACAAAATGAATTTGTGTTAAATAAAAAAGATAAGTATCTGGCTTGAAATTAGCACACCCTACTGATAAATGGTAATAGAATATTTGCTCTCTTTTAAGAGTATCCTTAAAATATATATATATATATTTTTTTTAAAAGATTTATAAAATAAATATATTCATAGCCTCAAAAAAGATATATTTTTTAAAAAAAGATTTATAAAATAAATATATTCATAGCCTCAAAAAAAGATGTATTGACTTAGTGAGAGAGAGTGAGCATGAGGATGTGGAGGTGTGGAAGGAGAGAGAATCCTCAAGCCCTGCTAAGTTCAGAGCCCAACACAGGGCTTGATCCCATGACCCTGAGATCATGGCTTGAGCCAAAATCAAGAGTCAGGAGCTTAACCTACTGAGCCACCCAGGTGCCCCAAACATATATATTTTTTTGCTTGGAACAGTTTTGGTGGGAATATAATTAAACAACCCAAATTGTGTCCAAGTTCTCTGAAAATATATACTGAAATATTAAACTCATGTGTTTTTCCTCTTCATATTAATTCAGTAGTTTAAGTTAGCAATTTAATAAGGAATATTTACACTTTTCCTTCTCAGTGATCTCTCTTACAAATTTTTACAGAAGATAGCAAGTAAGTGTAAACCCAGAGCCTTATCTTCTGGTATATACCTTAGTTGCTTATGTGCATTTCCTACATACCTAAGTCCCCCCCACCCCGACTTTTATTATTCCATACCCAAAGTCTATTTCACTTATAAAAAATATGGACTGACTTTTCAAATAGCACCATCCATATAAATATTTGAATTATTTTGTTACTTAAAACTATTATATTAGTAACACTTACACCCAAGTGAATTCATTCTGACTACTAAATGTGTCCAAAGAATACTCTGAAACACATATAGCTTGAAATAATTGTAGAATATTTAAACATCATTTTTTTTTCTAAATAGTCCATTTATGTTCATGTAATATTACAGAGTGTTGACAATTTCTCAGTAATCCACTTTTGATTATTTTTAATGTTTCACTTGATGAAACAAATGTCAAAATTCTTATAATCTCTTTTCAATTTGATGTCAACAGGAAAAAGTTCAGAAAATTAAAAGTTTTTTTTTTAATTTGTATATGATTTGTATATGAACATATAACTTAGGATAATTACATAAGCAAAACTGCAATAACAGAAGCACACTGAAAGTTAAGTAGGAGAAATTAGCTATCCCCAAAATGTCTGTGATTTAAAATAAAATATCCCTAAATATTTAATTTACTTTAAAATGTGTTACAATTTATAGCCTGCAAATGTGAAAATTGATCTGTGGTCACACTGAGAGATACACGCACAATGGTATTCTTAAAAACCTAAATAAGAACATAAGAGGGAAGAAAGGTAATAGAATAAAAATCAAAACTAGCTATGTTAGTGCATTTAAAGTTACATTTAATTCAGAGTTTTCTGGGTAAAGGGTAAGATAGGATATGTGATTTTTATTATCAAGTGATCAAATTATACCATACTGTTTATCCAGAATGATTAAAATTGATTTAATGTATGACTTTTGGGGGTCAGATAGTTTTAAACAATTTAATAGATGATGAGTCCCATAATAGTTTTAGGAAAGATCCACATATATTTTAACAGTGCCATTTCATATAGCCAACCTTGGAAAGAGCCTAGGGCAGACCAGATTATATTAATCTATATCATTTTCTTTTATGTAGCATTCAGTGATTCATTAGTTGCATATAACACCCAGTGCTCAGCACCACACATGCTCTCCTTAACACCCATCACCTGTTTATGCCATCCCCTCACCCCCGTCCCCTTCTATAACTCTCAGTTTGGTTCCTGGAGTCCAGATTCTCTATGGTGTGTCTCCCTCTCTGATTTCTTCTCATTCAGATTTCCCTCCCTTCCCCTATGGTCCTCCATGCTCTTCCTTATGTTCCACATATGAGTGAAACCGTATGATAATTGTCTTTCTTTGCTTGACTTATTTCACTTAACATAATCCCCTCCAGTTCCATCCATGTCAATGCAAATGGTGGGTTTTCTGATGGCTGAGTGGTCCATTGTACCACATGTCCATGAACCACATCTTCTTTATCTATTCATCTTTTGAAGGGCATCTTGGCTCCTTCCACAGTTTGGCTATCATGGACATTGCTACTATGAACATTGGAGTGCATGTGCCCCTTCTTTTCACTATGTCTATATCTTTGGGGTAAATACCTTGTAGTGCAATTGCTGGGTCATAGGGTAGCTCTATTTTTAACAGCTTGAGGAAGCTCCATAATGTTTTCCAGAGTGGCTGTACCAGCTCGCATTCCCACCAAAGTATAAGAGTTCTCTTTTCTCCACATCCTCACCAACACTTTTTGTTTCCTGTCTTGTTAATTTTTGCCATTCTAACTGGTGTAAGATGATATCTCATTGTGGTTTTGATTTGTATTTCATGTCTCTGTTAGCCATTTGTATGTCTTCTTTAGAGAAGTAACTGTTCCTATCTTTTATGTTTATTGACTGGATTATTTGTTTTTTGGGGTTGCTTCTTAGTTTTCTTGACTGTTTCCTTTGCTGTGCAAAAACTTTTTATCTTGATGAAGTCCCCAAAGTTCATTTTTGCTTATGTGTCCCTTGCCTTTAGAGACATGTCTTGAAAAATGTCACTGTGGCCATTGTCAAAAGAGGTTACTGCCTATGTTCTCCTCTAGGATTTTGATGGATTCCTATGTCACATCGAGGTCTTTCATCCATTTTGAGTTTATCTTTGTTTATGGTCTAAGAGAAGGTCCAGGGCTCCACCTTCAGATTACTAGAACTCATACAGCAATTCAGCAACAGGGTGGGATACAAAATCAATGCACAGAAATTGGTTGCGTTTCTAAACACTAACAATGTGACTGATGAAATCTATATCATTTGTGTATATATAATATAAATAAAAGAGATAAGCATTTTTTACTGTTTATTGCTTAGTTTTTATTTTTAGACAGTTCAGGGATACTAGATTTCTTACATTAAAGCAAGGTGTTAAAACATAAGTTTGAGTGATGAATAATGAAAAGAAAAAATCACAAAGGCATTTTTTTAGGATTGAGCTTGTATATCTTGTACTCATTCCTATTTGTCAAATCCTTGCAGCCACGGAAAGCCTATGGGTAATAAAAAGATATATAAGCCCTGGATCATTTTCTCAAGGGATTTACCATCTAGCATCAGTAATAATATACTTATTCCCAAAGCAATAATACAAGGAATATGTGATATTTCCATATAAGTGACAAAATGTGATATCAGCCTGTGAATGCAGTTTGATTATATAGGTGCCTACCAAGTGCTGAGAATTTGATTGAAAGAACACCGTGCAATGAAACTCTGACTCAGGAAATCAGCCAGTTTTATTCTGCCACCCACAGCGTACTCGTTCCTTTATGGGACCATTATTGCTGGGGTCAGGTACCTTACTTTTTGCTCATGCATTTCTCCCTGAAGTAAAGAAGATGGTTAGGTTTTATGTTTTCCAAGAATTCCTATAAAAACAGACCAACTTAAAATATTTATTGATAAGAGAAAGAGTTGCAAATTATTTTTATCAATAATCTGATTTTATAAATGGAAAGAAAAAAAATCCCTTAAAGGGATAAGTGACTTGTTCAATTACTGGCAGCCAGTAAGTAACATGGCTTGATCTACTTTGACTTGTCAACTTAAGTAGAAAAAATTTAAATAGTTCAGATTAGGGGAAAAACTGGCCAAAATTTTATAGGTTTTTAAAAATTATTTTAAATGTGTCAGATTGTTTCCAGTGTTTTATCGAAATATCCATGATAGTCTCTTATTCCAAAGGGAAAGGATTTAAAAGTTAAAGAGTAGAACTGTTTACTCTATGTCTATGTTCTGTCTCTCCAAGAGTGGCAGTACGTTTATATCAGAGAAGACGTTTCCAGGATACTGAGTATCCCACTGTTTCTTTAATATTTTATGAATAATTAGAGGAATTCAATTCCTATCTTTTTAAATACTAAAATCACTGTTAATAAGTGATTTACTTACTACTGCACCTGAAGTAAGTGTGTTAATTTTACTTGGAATCAAACCAGTATATTTTATCTTCCAGGAATTCTGTGATGTAAATGTTTATTTTCTCACAAAAGGAGACATTTTAAAAGAAAAATAACAGAAATACTGCCACACTTCCAAGGCAGAGAAGGTTATGTTGGTAGGATGGAGCCAATGAACTGGGTGGGTATGCTAGAGATGTGAGCTACTGTGAGTTAGAGTGAGAGAGCAGATCAAGAGGGAATTGATTTGTGAAGTGTACCCATGGGTATATATGAAGTCCTGGCCAAACAATGTTGATCAAATTGATAAATGTCTTTGGGCAAATTATGTGAAAATAGAGTTGAGAAACTTCAAGAACAGTCCCTATTTTTTACTAAATTGTGAATGATAACAGGAGATTGGGAAGAACATAAGCCAATTTCTATGGTGGAGTCATTTAAAAGGTTAAAGTCCAGAAATAAGTTTAATGAGAGCATTGAGAACTTGGGAAATGTTGGTGTAACATGGACACATCCTGAAAATGTGGTGATGATGTTTCAGAGAGGGAATCATGGAATGCTTGGAAGTAAGCCAAGTTCAGGCTGACCATTTCCTAACACTGTATTAAAGGCCAACAGAAGAATACTTACCTGGAGATAGCTAGGGTCTGTTTGAGAAAAGCAAGAGGTTGGAGAAGAAGGTGTAAAACCATTTTGAAGTTTGAAATTAAATGCTCAAAATGTAAAAACCTCTTGAAATCTTAGGAAATCCAAGATCAAGACACCAGCAGATTCAATGTTTGGTGAGACCCCACTTTGTAGTTCATGGACAGCTGTCTTCAAGCTGTGTCCTTATTGTTAAAAGGGACTAGGAAGCCCACTTCACCCTTTTCTATTAGGGCACTAATCCAATTAATGAGGACTCCACCTTCATGATCTGATCATGTCTCAAAGGTCTCACCTGTTAATCTCATCACGTTGGGGTTTAGAATTTCAACACACAGATCTGAGGCAGAAAGCGCTGGGGGGGGGGGTCCACAAACATTCATTCTATAGCCCTATTTAACCATGACAACTTTCTTTTTTCCTTGAGTCCTGTGGGTTTTATTTTTTTGCTTTTTTTTTTTTTTAAATTTACCATAGGCAGTCTAGAGTATTACAGTATATTTTTCCATTGTTAGATACTGTGAGCTCCCTTATGTATTTACTTACTTTAAGACATCTTTGGAGAATCAGGTGTTTACCAGTCATTTTGATAAGCATTAGGATATAAATTAGTTTATAGAGATGAATAAATGTGTAAAACTTTTGTCTTTTCCCTCAGGGAGCTTTAAGTTTTCAGTAGAGAAAACAGTTAAGCAAACACCTCCAATAAATTATTCTAATTATAACCAAACTCTCAAATATGGAAACTATTTTTGAACATGAAATCATCTTGAAACGTAATTTCATCATATTATTTGACTAGTCTGCTTTCAACTTTAGAATTATTTCTTCAAATGTGGAAATGAGAATGTAGCTTTATTTCAAGCTTTATAGCAAGGGAAGAACTGTGAATAAAAATACTTTTTCTAGATTAACACATATAGTGAGTTCACATTACAGATGTGTCACGTTGCAGATGTGTCAGAAAATGGACCCATTGTTTGAGCCCTCTGTTCTTCCTTTTAATTACTCTGGACCATATTCTATGTTATGTATATCACTTCCCTAGTTATTTCAATAATTTTACTACACCAAAGTGAGTTCTGAATATAAGTAGTTCTTTATGATGCCCTTTTCTCTGAATTATATTTATTTCTTGTTTCTAAAGTGAATGAGGTTGTTGCTAAAATATCTCCTATTCTGTGGCTTGTTGATTGCTTGATGATTTTGACATTTTTCGTAGGTAACAAATTTGTTGTTTTGATTCTTTAGAAATATGAGTCTCCCAATTCCAACTGAACAAATAACATTAAACTCATAATCCTACTCAAAAATTTATGTTGTGTTAAACTATTTACTTATTAGATTCTTTAATGAAGCCTGGCCAGCTCTTTGAAGTGAAAACCAAATACAGTGATTCACATTTCCCAAACAGACCTTCAGTCTAAATGATTTTGAGTCATATTTGAGGTCACTTTGTTGTTGTCATTGTACTTAATCTTCCCAGCATCTCATTGTTATTGCCAGAAAACTTTGGTGTGCAGCCTGCATGTAATCAGGGACAGAAAACTGCAGCATAGACTACTTTAACTGAATTAAAATGAGGCAGGGCCATACGATATGCAGACTTACACAGGACAAACATATTAAATTTGTATACAAAATGCCCTAACAGTCTGTCTTTGGTAATACATACATATGTATACTATCTATAATATACTAATAATTTTAATTAAAAACCAGTATTGCATATGAGGATACCTGATTGTACTGATTGTACTTGATATTCTCCCGGAGCATAGGGAAACAAAATGTGTGTGTGTGTGTGTCTGTGTCTGTGTGTGTGTGTGCAGGATGTTTAATGTTGTCATACAATTTTTTAAATTATCTAATCTACAATCAGATATATAATCCATGTTTTTCATAGGGACAAATGTTAAAAATTACTTTTAGTATTGAAATTAAGTATGGGAGAAACTAATTTCTGAGAGGATTCATTTGAATGAAAATATAGCTCCTCTTGGGCTGCCTTGGAGTATGGGCTTAGGGGAATGAGTAACACGTAGCTTCTTTAGGAAGGTTATGGTTGTCACCCATAAATACAAATCAACATGCTTTGATTTTAAAAACAGAAATTGTTCACTAACCAAAGGTATGCTATTGTACAAATGTTTACAGTTTGCTTTTCCCATCTATTTTGACTTCCTACATTGCCTCAGACTTTGTTATATTTTTCAGACGAAATCTGTGACAGTGGTCAAGGTATATTTTAACTTCATCAGAAGCATTTAATGCAATCAGAGAACAATAGATTCTTTCTGATGTAAAATTCTTAGTTGTCATGTTGCTAGTGTGCAGTTTGTGACTAGAATGCAAAGTAGTTTTAATCCATACATCCTTTTTTCTGTGCTGGGATGCCCGCCAAATCTATGTCTGCGATTAACTTTTGAGGCTGTCAGCTCTAAACAAATGTAGGGGCAAAAAATCTCAGGATGGTGGATTTGTATCTAATGCACATTTAACCATAGTGTTTGCTTTCAGAATTAGAAAACAAATAATTATCTTCATAGACTAAAAGTTTGCTTGACACCACATTTCCCTTTTAAAATTGTCCTATGCTTTTAATCTGAGTATCCAGTAAATTTCATGTAAAATGGTAGAATTTAATAAAAATTATCTGTTAAAATTGTATTACATAATTATACATGTTATTAGAATAGCTAGAACTCCCTCCTTTTTAGCTGGAGGTGAAAGTCAGCAACATTTAAGAACAATGCTACCTGATTTGCTTTAATTCTTTGAATGATTAGTTAATATTCTAGCCAGTTGTCACTTAGTGAAAAAATAACGGTTGGGTTCAAGACAAAATTCCTGGGTTCATATCCAACATTGACTTAATTTCTCCAGGCTTCCATGTTTTCATCTATATAAATCTTCTTTCCTTTTGTTCCATGCTTTGGGGGTATTCACCTCATTAGTACTGAGTAGGGATGGAAGGTAAGAAAATTCACATTAAACGAATACAACTACGATATCCTAGTTTCTGTCAGACACTTTGAATGAATCCTAGTAGCCAATCTATGAGGAATGTACATTTTATATAAATTCCCAATTAAGAAACTAAATCTCAGAAAAGGCAAATCACTTTTCCAAGGTTGTCCAATTAATAAGGGAAGAATCTAAAATTCAAAAACTGATTGTCTTATCTGCTTTCAACAATCTTGTTCATATGACTGCAGATAGCCTTGACTCTATGTACCTCCAGCCACAGCTTCAACTCTCATTTCTTACTGCCTTCATGTTAATGGAAGGGAGGAAGTGATATTGAGCATTTGGTCAAAGGTCTGTAAAAATAGTTATTGTTGTTGTTATTGTTTGGGGGGGGCATTAACTATCCCAGATCCTATAGTAAGAATTAGACATATATAATTTCTCTAGAGACTAAACATAAACTTACAGTGTAAATACTATTACTGAGCCATTTTCAGAATATGAAAACAATGCTCAGAAGCTTTAAGTGACTTTTCTAAATTTCAAGACAAGGTAGCCTAACTTCAAAGGCCGTGTCTTTAACTATGTGGTGTTAGTTTCCTTTCCCTGCTGTAAAAGATTACCACAGAGTTAATGGCCTAAGCAATACAGATTTTTAAAAATTTCAATTCAATTTAGTTAACATAAACTACATTGTTACTTTCAGGGATAGAATTTTGTGATTTATCATTTGCATATAATACTTAGTGCTCATTATATCACATGCTCTCCTTGATGGCCATCACCCTGTTACCCCATTCCTCCACCTACCCACCCCCCTCCAGTAACCCTCAGTTTATTCCCTATGGTTAAGAGTCTCTTATAGTTTGTCTCCCTCTGTTCTTATCCAATTTTATTTTTCCTTTCCTGCCCCTATGTTCATCTATTCTTTTTTCTTATGTTCCCCCATATGAATGAAATCATATGGTATTTGTCTTTCTCTAACTGACTTATTTCAATTAGCATAGTACCCTTTAGTTCCATCCATGTTGTTGCAAATGGCAAGATTTCATTCTTTTTGATGGCTGAGTAATATTCTATTATATGTTTCTATGTGTGTGTGCATCTGTGTATATACCAAACATCATCTTTATCCATTGCTCTGTTGATAGACATCTGGACTCTTTCCATATTTTGGCTACAACTATTGTGGATATGGCTGCTGTGAACACTGGGGTGCACGTGCCCTTCACATCACTATGTTTGCATCTTTTGGGTAAATACCTAGTAGTGCAATTGCTAGATAGTAGGGTAGTTCTAGTTTTACCTTCTTGAGTATCCTCCATACTGTTTCCCAGAGTGGCTGCTCCAGGTCTCATTCCCACCAGCAGTGCAAGAAAGTTCCCCTTTCTCCGCATCCTTGCTAACCTCTGTTGTTTTCTGAGTTGTTAATCTTAGCCACTCTGACCCATGTGAGGTGGTATCTCATTGTGTTTTTTTTTTTTTTTTAAGATTTTATTTATTCCTTTGACAGAGACAGATCAGAAGTAGGCAGAGAGGCAGGCAGCGAGAGAGGAGGAAGCAGGCTCCCTACCGAGCAGAGAGCCCGATGCGGGACTCGATTCCAGGACCCTGAGATCATGACCTGAGCTGAAGGCAGAGGCTTTAACCCACTGAGCCACCCAGGCGCCCCCTCATTGTGGTTTTGATTTGTATTTCCCTGATGATGAATGATGTTGAGCATTTTTTCATGTGTCTGTTATTAAGGAATGCAGATTTATTATCTCACTGTTTTGGAGGTCAGAAGTCTCAGTGGGCTAAATCCAGGTGTCGGCAGGTCTGTGTTCTTTCTTGAGGCTCTAAGTGAGAACCTATGTCCTTTCCTTTCCCAGATACTAAAGGCCATCTGCAGGTCGTTGGCTCATGGCCCCTTCTTCCATTGTAGAAGGTTCACATTTCTCCCTTTCCTTCTGTCTCTGTCATTGTATCTTTATCTGAATCACCAGCCCCCCCTTTTTTTTAATAAGGGCACTTGCTATTATTATGTGTCCATGTAGAGAACTCAGGGTAATCTCCTCCACCTAAAGATGTTTAATCATTTCTGCAAATTCTCTTTTGCCATATAAGGCAGCATTCATTCATAGGTCCTGGGGATTAGGATGAGGACATCTTCAAGGGCCATTTTTTTCTGACCACAGGTATATTTTAGAAAGCATGATGTTAAAGGAGATAAACTGAAGAACATAATAGTCCTCTATGAGGATCTTAAAAGAGATTATCCAATATTAATTGATTAGTAAGGGAAATGTTAACACATTTGAATTCTGCATCCAATGTTGTTTAAAATAATACACAAACATAAAGATACAGTGGACTTCAAGAGCTATATAAATTGTATGACAAGAAATTCATCCCAATGATTTTAATTGATAAAATTAATATCAATACATTAATTAATTGCCTCTCTTGAGGCGTGGCAACTAATGTGTATCATTAGTTTTACCATGTATTTTTTCAGTCATTTTTAATTTTGTATTTGCCATTTTATATTGAGTTGTTTTATAATCTGCTGTAATGATTTTTAAGGACTAGACAGGGTATTCATCCTAATGAAGAAAATGCCATTCTGGGACATGGTGAGTTTTAGTACATTCCCCAGAGTCACGCAGCTAATTGGTAATAGAGCCTCACCTGCTCCTTTATTCACTGGACTCTCACTCTTACATGATTGCTGCTGGGTCCAACCACTTCCCAAATTCTGAAAGAACTTAAAGAGCCCTTAGGCTTCTGATGCTATACCTATTTAGGTTCATTTGTGTAATATAGTCATTGGCAAGAGTTAGTCATCTTTGTTGTGATGTAGATCATCTTGATTTTGGTGGGGGAAATCTGCATCATATGACACTTTTTTTTTTGAAGATTTTATTTATTTATTTGACAGAGAGAGAGATCACAAGTAGGCAGAGAGACAAGCAGAGAGAGGGGGAAGCGGGCTCCCTGCGGAGCCGATGCAGGACTCAATCCCATGACCCTGAGATCATGGCCTGAGCCCAAGGAAGAGGCTTAACCCACTGAACCACCCAAGTGCCTGTCCTATGACACTCGTAAAGTGGGTTTTCCATATACAGGCAGTGCTGGTCTATGGAATTGGCAAGTGAACTAGAGTCATATTTAATGGTCCCAAAAAAGCTTTTGCGAAGTTAACTGATCAGTGTTACCTCAATATGTATTAACATACTTTTTATTAAATATATTCTCCCTCCGTCCCTCTCTCTGTCTTTCTCTGTCTCTGTCTCTCTCCTCTCTCACACACACATAACACACACAATTTCATTGTCTTTATTTGTAAAAGTACATTTTGGCTGTCATCATACAGTCTGTGTATGGTTTCAGTAGATTTTTTGTTTTTGTAATCTTCATACAGAGATCTTATTTTAGATTGTGCTTCATAGTGGAGAAACATTAAGGTAAAAGTGGTTTGATAAATTTCAATATTGACTAGATATTTTTAAACTTAGCAAAGATAAATTTTGGTCCATTACTCTCTGATGTGATGTCAGTGTAGTGTTGAGCGTACTAATTTAGGAAAATATCTAACTGTTTTTGACCCTTCTAAATTAATTTATTTAACAAAATTGTTTTCATTCTGTATCACTCCATAGATAATTTTCTGTAGGAAGTGATTCTCACCTGGGGGCAATATATCCTAGCCAGTGATTATGGAAATGGAGATAAAACTATAGCAGTTAAATTATTTTTATTTATTATTTAGTAAGGAAATTAAGTTACAGGTTATATTTACTTAAGCGTAATACATAAAATGGATATTTTAAAGTCAAAGTTTTCTATGCGATTTCCTTTGTCTTATAGGCTAATACATCTCCATGATTCCTTCTTCCAGAAAACCACTGGCATTAGTCTGTGAATTATAGAGTGGCTACATATCAACACCAGAAAATGTTACTGTAATTATTAGAAACACCATCAGCAAATAATCCTAATGTCTATAGTTCCTCAGTTTGAATAGAAAAATATGTGTTGACTATAGCAAATCAAAATAAACCTCTCAGTACTTCACATCCACATTCTGTATTTTGCCTTAGTTCTAAAATATGGATTAGCTCTTAGTGGTTTTATTTTTTTTTTTTTGAGGAATATAATTACAGTGTATTATGAAATGATAACAGAATGTTATTTCACTGAAGTAGTCAAGTACTAATTTACTGAAACAATAGAATAGTCAGAGACACAGTTATTAACTTATTTCATGAGGTAAATTAATGGTTATTGGTAGCTAGGAACAAATTCATCAGTACTGTATTGTGACTTGAATCTCTTTTTCATAAAATACATTTAGAAATGTATCCATGCACCTTGGTGAAATTCTGTTCTGCTTTGTTTCTGGTAGTAACTTTAATTCCTAACAAACCTCTTGTTAGTTTCCTTGTTTATTTTAATACAAAATTCATAATGTACACCACATTGTGTTCAGGCACATGGGATGATAAACTGTTAAGTGAGCATAGCTATGATCATGGTGTCAGAAAAAGAAAGGTTCTTATCTTTCTTACATGTAGAATGATAGTGATTATAGAATGTAATTTTCAGTAGTAGTCCATGCCTTCTTGTAACTTTGTAGGTACGTTTTCTCCTAAAAGCTACTAAACCAGTTAAAAATTTCCAAGCAAATGATTTTAAGGATGACATTTAAACTCTTCAAAATGGGAGCGTGAAATTGAATGATTTATAACTGATTATTCACTTCAAGTTGTTTCTCTTCCATGTATTTTTTAAAAAAATAAGAAATGCAAGGGATTTATTGGTATTTACAGGCTCTGTGTTAGGCTACGTGTCCAATAAGGTACGCAGGAAAAGCACTGATTTACTGATTTCCAACCTAAGACTAACTATTAAATCTTTATGATTCCCATAAATGAAGGTGTAAGAGAACATTATGGAGATATTACTAGAGCTTGGATTTTGTCAATTAGAAGTTCAAATCTAAAAGTGGGGTGGGTAGAGGAGAATTTTGGTTTGAGGGACTGATTCATTTTGACACATAATTCTTTATATACCATATATTTGAAGTTGGTACTTGATGTCTACTTGATTAAAATTGGAAACTCTGTAGTAGAATGATTCAATTTTCTGATAATTTTGATCTTGTGATAATAGAATTTCTCTATTTGAAAAGCAGAATGCCCATTTTAAAGACATATTAATGCAGATAATATCATTTGTCTTGGGATATCTTATGAATTATTCTGCTTTTTCTGCTTGTGAGATTATAAAAAATGGGAGGAAAAGATGAATATGGTCTCTCCTGTGTTTTAGCTTTAATTTATGGTTTATTTTGAGTTGTTTCTGTTCACAAGTGTTCACAATTGTTATAAGATTTTTCCTGCTGCTACTGTTGAATTACTAATCGGCATGGTCCAAATCTGAATTTGTTTTAGTGACTGAAAAGATTGATTTTTATTAAGAATACAAAGATTAAGACACAGATCAATCAGCATACTAAGAACCATTTGGTCATTTGCCCCCAAAAAGAATATGTACAGATCTGCAGAAATTGTTTCAGCTGAAATTTTTGTGTATGAAAGAAACTCATGGATTAATTCAATATTTTAAACGATTTTATTGTCTGAAAGAAATAAAAATTATAAATTGCTCTTCGCTGAGAGAACCCAAATCCCGATCTTCTACTGTCACTTCTGAAATTTCCTGATTTATTTAATCCCATTTTGACTGTGGAGTGAATGCACAAGCGATCTTCATGCTCAGTAGGTTTCAATTAGGACGGCTCCGCACAGGGAACACTCTGACAAGGCAGAACCCCTTTCTTCTCCTGGAAGACATTCTTTCAATATTTATCATCTTACAGTGTTAACCAGACCACTCACCTTTCCAACCACACAACCAGCGGATATATTTCTTGGTCAGAGAAACTAAGACCTATCACTATGAAGTTTGTTTATGCCACTCTTCTCCATAAAGAAATGTGCCCCAGACTTGTTCTTTTGCAGTTTCTGACAGCTCCTTTAATTAAGAAACCATATGTAACAGGTGCATTAATATAAATTTCTTCTTCAACAATAATGGTTTAGTGAGGGATTTTTTTTTTTTTAAGAGGGAACAGGAAATCTTGTAGACAAATAATGTAACTCGAGGAGAAACTCAGGGTTATATTAAAATATATGCATATGTTGAATTAATATTTTAATAATCGTTTTGGTTTTTGATGTGTGAGCACATTAAAAATTAAAATGAGAATATTTTCCCAGCCACTCCATAACTTTCTGCTGTGGACGTATGCAAATCACTGAGTTGCCAGAGGGTCACTTATGGTATTTTCTCTCAAGTGCAGCACTAAATGTTAGGATTGCTTGTTGATATCTAATCCTCAGTTAACATCATAAATCAGCACTTGTCAGATCAGGGAAGCATATTAACTAGAGTTATTATATTTCAAAACAGTTAGGAGTGTTTTTTATTCTGACAGCTTCCCAGAGAGGGGAGTCTGTGATGAGTAGCTGTAGATATTTTACACCGGTAAGGAGGCTACACATTGCCAGTTATTACTGTTAAGGGCAACCTCAGCTAGCACGTCGTAATTCTCTCTAGAGTCCTCCATTTTAATTCTTGTCACGCCACAAAGTTATTTACTCCCTTTACCAAGCTAACAGCTGCCAGCCGAGTGCAGTTTTATGGAGTTATAGAATTTTAGAAAGGGTCGTGGTGGGGAGAGGAAATCTACAGGTACCTTATGAGTCTTCCCTTTCCTGTTGAAGATGCTGGTCCCTTTTCATTACTGAGGACTTACTACGCTCTTGCTGCTCTGGCCGCTCGAAGATGTTTAATTTGCTTGCTTCCGATTATACGACTGACTTCTGTTCTAGCATCCAATTCATTCATTTTCTGTCTCTGTCTCTCTCAATGTGCTGGTACCTACAGAAAAAATTGCTTTTGCAATTTTAGTGTATTATTCTGCATTAAGCCAATGGAAGCCTCTACATAGAAATAGTGCCATATTGTACAAAAAGTATTCACAAAAATTAAAGTAATTTATCCAGATTAAATAAAAAGAGAACTATCAATTGAAACATGGTTTTCTTTTATTTTTTTTGAAAAAATAACGTTTCCTGATAGATGCATATTTATAAAGGGCTATAACAGTAACAGAAGCAATGGCTACAGAACAACATTCTCTTTCTATAAGAATATTACAAAATTACTATAGCCAAGAATAAGGTGAGGCTTCTGGAAAATTACGACAATAATAAAAAGTCACTTAGTGAAGCTATGTTGTGATGTAAAAAGATGCTGTCACTCACTAGTTATGTTAATAGATGGCTTTTAATAAAACAACTGTATGCTTAGCTAATGACAGAGAGAAAGTAGATGCATAATTCTTTTTCAGTTCTTTGAGAATGATTTTCAGAAGAGATAGCTTAGGAGCACTGACAGTAGAGTGAGGTGAGTAGTCTTTAAGAAAACAATTACCCTAAATGCTTTTCATCTTCCTTATTCCAGTAGATTATTATCACAGAATAATACCTGAACCTAGGTGAGAGCATTTTATTCTGCAGTCTTTGATGTAGTGAAAGTTGCTATGAAGGTGTGAACTTCTTGAGTTTTTCACAAAGCAGATACAATAAACTCTATGTATGTGAACTTGACTTGGATTCTGGGAAAGACTTCAAAGGACATGAGATAGCATGCACGTGTGTGCATGTGTGCACACCTGTACGTAACATGTACCATCAAACATTTAAGCTGGAAGAGGGAAAATGGTGATTATTCAGAAGTTGTTTGACTTTGTGGTTAGTCATTGGACTGATTGAGTAGGGGAAGTTTTTAAACCTGAGGTATCTGAATGTGAGCTCACCGTTTAGTAGCCGCTTACCTTGTGGGTAATATGGTGAAATTGGATAGAAGAATTGATTTGTAACAGCTTAAATGACTGTGTCAACTTTCATTAATTTTAAGCACAGTGGAACACTTTTGAAGATATTTACACATTTTTTTCTTAAACAGTCACACATATACAAAGATAAAATCTATTTAAACAGATTAAGAATCTAAAATTTGGGAAGTGTCTGGGGATTGTTCAACCTGACCCTTGTAGGGGGGATAAATAGACATAAAACTCTCCTTAACTCGTGGGGGTAAGCATATGCTATTTCTTGGAATTAGAAGGAAAGTGAGGTTTATCTCTCTAAACTTAGAAGTAAATGTTAATGTACAAAAATCTCAGGGATTCGTCTTTTCATGTATCTTAAATTATTTGAGCTTCAAGTTTTTTATCTATAAATGAGGAATGTTGCCAACTACAAAATCAAGTGTGAATTATTCCCATCAGACCCTTTATCGCATATAGCAGCTGTTATATAGGTTGACATTATGCACCAGAAATCAGCTAGGTTCTAGAGAATGAGGAATTAAGTTGGCTAGGTAAAAGGAATGCAAGCTCTATATATATCTTACTTTCTACAAGAGCTGTCCTTGATCAATAGGTTTAAATAACAACAAACTTAATTTTCCTAGAGAACGCATTACTACATTTTCTCTCTTTGAAGGCTTTATAAAAAGGCAAGAGAAACAAAATAAAATGCCTGAAATCCAGATGTCAGTATCAGTATTCAGATTTATTTTAACACCTGCCATCAACATAACTTACCCCCAATTAATGTTTGTGACATCATTACACCAAGAAATGGCAGGCATCCTTTTGGGTTAAGAGATAGAGTGTGAGGCACATTAAAATTTTCCAGAATCGAAGCGTATGTTGATTCAAATTGGGCAGCACAGACTCAAAGTGGGGTTAGGAGAACTCTACTAATGAGAAGGGAGAGGTTTTTGTAGAGAAGATGTGGAAACAAAGCAAGGACATTGTTTGACTGGCTACAGTTTTGAACAGGTCCCTTATTTGGGAAAGGCCAGTTGGCTTTTTGCACCTGGATGTTCTTAATTTTAATTCTTTGGGATTTAAGTTCATTGACTCTGGCTTTGGTTTTGATTTATTAGGCTACCAAAGGTTTTAGAACCACCTCAGCCTCCTGGATTCCTTGTTTAACTACTTTAATATTTTTAAACATGTCAAATGGTAATAAACTTACACATATGAATTATACCCAAGTAAACAGTTGTATATGAAGCCATAGTCTGATTAAGGAGACCGACTCTTCCTTTCCCTGTCTCATGCCCTCTATAAATGGCTAAATTAAAGTCCGTGAATATCACAAATACAGTAATTGGATTTATATGGGAAGTATAGTTCAGTGGTTAAAAACGAGGGCTTGGGGCACCTGGGTGGCTCAGTCATTTAAGCATCTGACTCTTGATTTGGGCTCAGGTCATGATGTAGGGTCATGAGTTGGAGCTCCTTCTTGGGCTCTGTGGTGAATGTGGAGCCTGCTTAAGATTCTCTCCCTTCCCCACTCCTCTTCCCTTTCCCTCTCTAAAAAGCAAAACAAAATGAAATAAAACCCAGGGCTCTGGACTCAGTATAGAAGTCTAGTGACACACAGTAGAATCTAGGATGAATAATTCAATCTTCTGTAAAATAAGAGTGATTATAATATTTATCCCATGGGATTATTTTGAGAATTAAATGAGATAATATAGATAAATTGGGTGGTACACTTCTGGCATCTAGTAAGTAGATGCTGTTTTAAAGAAAAAAATTGCTTAGAAGAAAAGTATTGTATGCAATGTTAGTAATTTGTCTTATTAGGGTGATGCTGTCAAATTATATTTTAATTTAAAATGTAAAATATGCTTAGCAGTCTTTGAAAAGTTAGCAATAATATCAAACCATAAGTTTTGGAACTTAAGAACAGGTTGTATTGGAACATGCTCATTAAGTATTTTGGATTAATTGATAATTTTGGCTATTTTAGCCATAAGAATAGTGTTTTTTTTTCCCAAATATTTTATTTAAAAACTGCATGTGTGTGTCTATGTGTGTGTGTGTGTGTGAGAGAGAGAGAGAAAGAGAGAGAAGAGTGTGCTTATTAATGTGAAATTTCACTGCAAAATATATTAGTACATTTTACCTACTAAAATGTGAATTTTAGTATGTCCTAAGGGTATATTTTATAACTGCTACAATCTTAAAAAAAATGTAAACTTATTGCAGATTTATGCTGGAAGGACTTGATCTTTCTTTTCAAGGCTGTGAAATAGCTTGAATAGCAACAGAAAAGCAGGGTTTGTAATAGATGGTCCCCATTACTCTGCTGGTTTATCTGATATTTCTGTATTACATTTAAGATCTGTAAGCTTACGATGACGACCAGAGTGAGGAAATGCAAGCCTACTCCATCCCACTGTGAATGCCACTTCAATCTCCTATTAGATGTTGTGTGCCTTTAAAACACAGACAAAGGTGAGATAGAAATGCCATAGAATCAGTGCTTCCTTTTGTATAAAAAGAACATAGTAGTACTTGCTATCTGGAATTATTATGGATATTAACTGATTTAATATAAATCGAAGTCAATATGCAAGACTTGTCTTATAGCAGGTAGAACTTTATGTTAGTAGCAATGAATAAATCAGTGTTTCTGTCATCAGATTGGCTTGCGCTGAAAATCGACAAGTAGGTCTTAGGGAAATGATCATCTAAGACATCAATTTGTTTCAATTTAACATTGCCACATATATCACAACGTATCAGCCACGTTTTCTTCTTCCTTGCCTATCTGCAGAAGTATTGCATTTTTTTCAAGAGCATGACCATTCTCTGAGCTATCTGGTATACCAGCAGTGAGAACATTCATACCAGATAGATAGTCTTTACAACCACTGGATCCACATTGTCTAAATTTAAATTTTGGTAACATCGCTTACTAGTTGTCTACCTTTGGAACAATTACTTAGCCTCTCTTTTGTTCATTTTCTTGCCTGGAAAAGAAGGATAGCTATGGGTCCTCTCTCTTAGGATAGGCATGAGGACTAAAGGTAATGTGTAATGAGTAAAGCACTTAGAAAAACTCAGATCTCAATAGACATTACCTGTTGCTTTCTGCATCATGTAGAGCTATATCTCATGATAACTAGTTTGTACATCTGTCTTCTATAGGAGACTCTGAACTCCTGAACAGTAAGGAAAATGTTATCTTCCTGTATTTCAAGTCTATCCTAATTTCAAGCAGATGGCAGAAAGTTAATATTTTGACTGTTGTTAGAACTTAATTTTACAAGAGTTTTCTCAAATGCAAATTCCATGGTTTTGTTTTGTTATTAAATTCTAAAAAGCTTTTATTTATTTATTTGAGAGAGAGAGACACCACCAGCTGGGGGAGGGGGGCACAGAGGGAGAGGAAGAGGGCCAAGCTCAGTTTCTTTACTTAGCTTATAGTAAATTTTAAAAATTATAGATATTATTTTTGATTAAACTGAAACAAATCAATAAGAATAAAGTGTCCCTGAACTATAGTATCAATGCAGACATATAACTAAGAAATGAGCTACAAGCACTTTTTGATGCTGGCAAAAAGTCTAAACCAAGAGATGAAGCAGAATTAGTTAGAAAGGGAAATCTGTATCACAGAAGACTAAACTATGCTAATAAGAAGTGGAAAGGAGGAAGAAAGCATTTATTTTAAAAGTTGCCTTAAGAGAAAAGATTTTATATATATATATATATATATATATATATATATATATATATATATATAAAATTTTATGGGGCATGATTTGAGATTTAAATGTTTGGATTTGTGAAGAGAGAATCTAATGGCATTTTGGATAAAAAGTAATTCTGGTCCTCTGGTTGGGGGAGAAATTTATAAACACATTTTAACGGAATTTTTCCATTCCTGAGTGGCTCAGTTAGTTAAGCATCTGCCTTCAGCTCAGGTCATGATCCCAAGGTTCTGGGATCAAGTCCCACTTTGGGCTTCCTGCTCAGCAGGGAGTCTTTTTCTACCTCTGCCTCTGCCCCTCCCCAAAATCCTGCCCTCACTCTCTCTCTCTCAAATAAATAAAATCCTTAAAAAAAATAAACTAACCTCTAAAGGAATTGAGTTGGTATTTGCTGCTAAAAACACACTACAACTTCCTAAATACCATTTGAAATAATTTATCTGCATTTATATAGCTGCTTTATGAAACACTCTATGTCCTTTTACAGAAAGGTTTTGTGTTATCACTTGCTTGTGCAAGTTAGAGAAGCTGTCACTAAATAGTTGTGTTAGATTTGCTTTAAATGATAATGATTATATACTTTAAAATGCACCGAGGAAATTTCTATTTTTTATTGGGGTATTTAAGACAAAGCTTGTAATTCTTCAGTAATTTCTTTGATATGATTACATGAATTTTGGCTAAATAAATGTTTTTTCTAAATAACAACTATTTGAAAAAAATAGAAAAATATGCTTAAAAACAAAACTAGTTTTGCTAATGGGTTGTCATTTAGATTCTAAGTATTCATTAACCAGGAGGTGGCTAATGAACAGCTGTTTAATGAGCAACAAAAATGAATAGATAGGTTTTTTTGCTTGTTTATTTTACACTGACTGAAGGT
Organism: Mustela nigripes; assembly: GCF_022355385.1. Classification (NCBI taxonomy): domain Eukaryota; kingdom Metazoa; phylum Chordata; class Mammalia; order Carnivora; family Mustelidae; genus Mustela; species Mustela nigripes. The sequence goes on from NC_081558.1 coordinate 196,680,466, forward strand.
ATAGTTAATGAAATAAACCTAAAAAATAACCAACTTAATATGAAACAATGGAAAGATATTCTAATAATAGAATTTAATATGGTTTGGAGACTTTCATTAGAATTTCAGAAAATTATTGATATAATTTTAGAGATAAATGAAAGTAATACACAAATAGCAATTGAAGTCATAGAAACAAATGTAATCAGCTCATTTCAATATGTTATGCAATGTTTTCTTGTCCTTCATTGTATCTCCTTAGGTAATTGCCATGTTACTGCTCCTTTACTGGGGTAGGAAATTCTATATATCCGTGGATTCCTCCATCTTGGGTTCAAGTTTACTTACCTGATATTTCTTATACACTATGCATCTCTTATAAGGTAATCATAAGGCTACTAGAGAAGCAATAGAAACATTTTCACACACATTTAATAGTAAAATATTTGGAAGATCAATTAAATGGGTTTGCATTTTATAAAACGGAAAATCACTATCTTCAGATAACTTTTCCATTTTGAAACAATGATTTCTTTTACTTTCTTCTATTTGGTCTATCACTTAAAACTAATTTTCAGATACAGATCTCTTAAATTTTGGTTTCCTAAGTGAAATTTTTCAAAGAAGCAAGTTGTTATCCCTATACCTTAATAAAATTTCATTTTCTGGTTCATTTGGGCAAGTCTTTTTTCCTTTTATTGGCCATTAAACACTACATTTTATTAATGATCAGTTGTAGTTTTACTTTACTTCCCTACAGTAATCACCAAAGCAAAAATTACAGCTTTTCTCTGAATGTTACCTCATACCTACTGGTGAAATCAAATTGTTTTATTTAATCCCCTCCTCAATCTAAATATGGAACAGTTTGGGGAGTAACACAGTTGAATTAATCATGGTTTATCTCTAATCGTTAAGGAAATTTTACAATATTAGGGTAATATATTTTTTCTTTATTTTTATATTTAATTTATATACTGATGCAGCTAAACGATACAGATTAAATACCCTATAATGATCAAATTCAAATGTAATTTTTCACATTCATAAAATAACACATTAGGTTTCTAATTACATGTTTGATTCTTTTTAATGGATTTATGATTGATATCAAAGACCCTTCTGAATTGCCTAATAAAAAGAGCATGAGAATTGGAATTAGCTACTGAGTATCATAGCCACTTCTTCCTCTGTGTTACTGTAAAGAATTCATCTGTGTGTTACTATAAGGAATTTATACCCTGAAGTCTTCATTTAATATTGTAGGTAATATTACATAAAATTATGCATAGAAATGAGCTTTTGAAAAATGTTAGTGTATGCAAGTGTAGGTATTAATATTGGGGTAGGAGTGTTTAAAAAATAATTATTACCCTAGATTGTTAGATACACAGTAATCTTACAGGTCTGTTTCAGGTCAAGTGACTGATTGAATGACTCCTTGCATTGACTGACAAGATCTTGCAAAATTTGGATGTTTATCTAATTCACACTGAGTACTGTAAAATGCAAAACTGGTTTTATTCCTCATGAATCCATTTTAATATGATCATTGCTTAATTTGTATTTCACAAACTTTCCCGATTTATGACAGAGGTACAGAAGGGAAAGTTACAAATTTTTTTAAGGATACCCTGGAGAAACTATCATTTTAGAATCCATGTAATTTAATTATGCCAAAATCTGCTTTTAGCAGGATTTAAGATTTAAGAGATTATGTGCTACTCAGGTAACTATTTTGGGGGGGGGGGCGGTGAGGGGGAAGATTATGAACAGTCAACAGAACTTTAGGGTCTCAAATATTACCAGTCTGGCCAAAATAAAGAATATGCATTGATTCATATTGCTTTCTGTGTTGTTCCTTGACCCCATTTGGTTCCTTCTTTTTTATTCCAGCTCTGTGTTATGCCGACCCCACTTAGTCTAGTATTTCACTTTTGGATTTGTAACATGTTTATTTGTCTTACTAGAATGCAAGATATCAAAGTCAGAGATTATGTCTTTTTGATCTCTGGATTCTCTATAGTAAGGGGCTGAAAGATCTTTTAGTACTAGGTTTATTACCTTTTTGGTGCCTCACTCCCTTGATCGGGAAATGAAAATGAACACATTATGGAAGTCCCTCTGTGATTGTAAGAATTAATCGGTCAATTCCCTAAGTCAGTGGTTGGCATACATAGGCATTAAAAACGTGAGTTATTATTGGTTATCATCATTGTTCTTTTCTTGAAAGTTGTAGAAACTCTGATAGTGCTATCCAAAATTAATCTGGCTGTGAAAATTGTTAAATATTTATTGGTAACAGTATGAGAACCTTGATTTCTTTTTATCAAGTGACTTTAAATTTGGCAGTCTTCATACCAAGTAATCTGGGCCCAGCATCACTCGGTCTCCACTGAAAGGGGAATTTGTACCAGCTGCAGAGAGGGCTGTTAACAGCAGATTTTTAATTTTTTTTTTTAATTTAAATTCCAGTTAGTTAACATACAGTGGAATCTTAATTTTAGGTATAGAGTTTAGTGAGTCAGCACTTCCACACAATACCTGGTACTCATCACAGGCGCCCTCCTTAATTCCCATCACTTATTTAACCCGTCCCCCAATGACCTCCCCTCTGATAACCACCAGTTGTTCTCTAGATTTTCGTCTCTTCAGAACTGTTTCAGTTGTAGATGGTCCCATGCCTAAGGTCACTCCCTTTTTCTGGATCTGTCTATAGCCTATAACCAGTGGAGGTGGTATATGAAAGTCTGGCCTTTCTTTCCCAGCTTCAAAAACAGTCTAAAATACCCCTCCTAACTCCAGAAATTCCTATGGGCTTAGCTGAAGCTGTCATTGGGTCTACATTGCAGTTTGATATCTCTCTCTTCTATTTATTTATTTAGAGAGAGCAAGAACTTGTGAGCAAGGAGGGAAGGAGCAGAGGAAGAGAGAGAATCTTAAACACCCTCCATGCCCAGTGCAGAGCCAGGCACGGGGCTCAGTCTCACAACCTGGAGATCATGACCTGAGCTGAAATCAAGAGTCAAATGCTTAATCCACTGAGCCACCAGGTGCCCCAGTATCTCCCTCTTCTTAATCCTGTATCTCTTCTTTCATTTTCACAAGTGTTGATCCCAAGAGCACTCCATAATAAACATCCTAAATAAACATCCTAAGCACCTCAGAGGCTGTTTCCAGAAAATCCAGCCTGAGATACACAGTGTTACAAACTTTTCACATAGTGGATGTTTAAGAAACAGGTATAAAATCGAGCTGGAGAACAAAATTAAAGCATTCTATCTTCAGCATCCAAAGTTTTTGCAACTCAGCTTTCTTAGGGCATGAGGGGATAAGACTGGGCATAGGAGTTTTGCTCAGTGTTATAGCTTTGGTGGTGCCTAGCACAGGGTCTGATGCCCTAACAGGCCCCCGGCAAATACCGCCATGTGAAAGAACAGGCAGAATAATTCTTTGACTTTGTAACATTTGCTGTTTAACAACTTCTGTTGCCCACTCCTCTTCCAAGTCAACCCTTTGGGTTCTCAGAAAAGTGTAGGAATATCTTTATCTCCGTTACTGCAAGACAGTTACTAGTTTCCTGCTTTGCTGCTCTTATGGCAAAGATGTAACAGAAACAGCGGCTCAGGTAATCAGCCTCAAAGATAGTTCTCCATTATTGTTATTGCCGATATCAGGCTAGCCTCTCCAATGAAAGGACAGAATCTTTTAACCATGATCTTAGCGAGCTCTCTAACAGGGGACTCTAACTCATGATGCCTTTTTCTTCAGGACATTTCAAAGATTTTTGTCCAAGTCCTAAAGTAGGGGTGACTTGTGGCACCTTTTTGTCTAGCACAGAGAGATTCTGTGGGGTCTCTGCTGGACAGAGTCTAAGGAGTCGTCGTTTATAGGGAGCATTGAAACCCTTACCTTCCCCCAAAACTGTAAACTCCATCTTCCTTAGAATGAATTTCTTCCCTGGAAGAGTTTTTGTCCCTTAGGCAAATAGACCTCTGATGGCCCACACAATAATCCTGCCAACCAGACAGGCTCAGACAGGTTAGAAACCCTATAATGAATCTAATTTAGGTTCCAGCTGGAGTTTCCACTATAATTAGAAAGTAAGTGATTGTATAGTATCTTGCTTATTCTTTTCCTTTAAAGCAAAAAAATTTAAAAAATGGACAATATTAGACTATTTAGCACAGAATTCTTGGCTTTCTAAGGAAGTTTAGAGAAAATAAAGGGTTCATAAGCTTCAGATGGTCAATTCTGATTTTTTTGTGTGTTTTTGTATTTTGTTGTGCTTCACTATTCTCTACCATTTTTCACAATTTACTCACCTTTAGGGGTATGCATATAATTTCTTTTACTTAGAGCAGACACTTTATTGAATAGCAGCAAAAAAAAAAAAAAAGCCAAAAGCAAAAAAAAAAAAAAAAGTGATTTTTGTGTGTGTTCTATTGTGAAGATGTTGAGAATCAATTATTATAATTTTATAGAATTAACAAGTTATATTGATAGGCCTAATTTAAAAATAAACTTTGCTTCTGAGTATTTATATGGTGCTTATATATTTGAAAGTTGAAACAGAAAATAAATCTGCAATATAAAAATTGGGGGTGGGCATCAGGGTATATTCTTTCATGTTATCTGTATTTCCAGTAATTTTTTCTTACAAATTCTGATGAAACTCATCTGTGAAGTATGTGGATCAGAAACTTTTAAATAGTTGACTTTTAATAATTTCCAATTCGTTTTATGTGTTTTTCCCTGCTTAGGTTTCCTGAATTCTAGAATTCTAAAGGTCAACTTTGTGGACTACATATTATAAATAATCTATTTTCTCTTAATTTAATTTTTTTGCCATTTATTTTCATGTGACATCTTTTAAAATTATATATATATGTATATACATATATATATATATATACACATATACCTTTTATTATCCCTAATGCTGTATATTTTTCTCTATTTTTTTTTTTTGGTTGCTTGTATATTCTTTTTAAGAAACTAGCTTTTATTTTTATTCACCTCTTTCTTTTTGTATTTTATTCTCTTATATTAAATTAATTTTTATCCATATTGGTCATTTAAATTTTTCTTTATTTTGTTGCTCATTTTCTTTTCCATACATAGTATATACTATACCATGTGTATATATATGTATACACACACACACACACACACACACACACACATATGGTGTTCCCAGAGGTTTAGATTTAAACTATTCTTTTTTAAACTCTGTATGTTTATATAATTGGGAATCTCAGTTTTTAATTCCATGTAGATTTAAAAGATGATCCTTAGAGAAACCAATTACTCAGTCCAACCCAAAGTCTAGAATGAAATTTCATATTTTCATTGGTTTGACTTGAGAATTAGAAACTCTAATTTTGATAAAGTAAGCATTGTATACTACAGGACATTCTTCCCTAGTTAACTGTCACCATCAAAGCTTTTTGTCATTTTGTGTTACTGCATAGCCTGATTACAAATATTTTCAATAATATTACCCATTAGGAGGCTCATTGTTGGATATAGTTTAGACAATGTTCCTATACTATACAAGATAGAAGATATTCAGACAGTTGATTTGCTTTTAGAAATTCATATTAACTTTTTTTTTCTAAGATTTTATTTATTTATTAGGGAGAGAGATCACAAGTAGGCAGAGAGGCAGGCAGAGAGAGAGTGGGGGAAGCAGGCTCCCTGCTGAGCAGAGAGCCCGATGCGGGGCTCAATCCCAGGACCCTGGGATCGTGACCTGAGCTGAAGACAGAGACGTTAACCCACTGAGCCACCCATGTGCCCCTCATTTTAACTTTTTTACTCAATTTGTACATCTTAATACTAATATATCCCTGTGGTCTAACTTCTTAGATTAATATAAAATGTTAAGATTATAACTTTGATTCAGTACATGAAGATATACTACTCATATATACTAGCTCATGAAGAGTATCACAAAATATTTAGGGGCATGGTTTGTAATCATAGACTTGATGAAATCTATTTAGTTGTACTGCTGAGGAGTAATGATCTAAATATCATTATTAGCACATATACATATAGAATCAGTTTATCTTAATACCTCAAAAGTTCATAATTTATGATGGTTAGACACTCAATTGTAAGACATATTTAAGAATTTCACTACAAGTCTGTGCATAAGTAGAACTAAAATACCAATGCCAAGCTTCAAAATATGAGAGAAATTATTTTCTCCAGGTTAGTTTATAGCTGGCAACTCTGTGGTCATAATTCAAAAAGTAAATAAATTTGTTTCAAGTTATATCAGGCTCCACAACAGCATGGAGGTTCCTCAAAATGTTGAAAATAGAACTGCCCTATGACCCAGCAATTGCACTATTGGGTATTTACCCTAAAGATATTAACGTAGTGATCCAAAGGGGCACGTGTACCCAAATGTTTATAGCAGCAATGTCCACAATAGCCAAACTATGGAAAGAACCTAGATGTCCATCAACAGATGAATGGATCAAGAAGATGTGGTATATATACACAATGGAATACTATGCAGCCATCAAAAGAAATGAAATCTTGCCATTTGCGACAACATGGATGGAACTAGAGCGTATCATGCTTAGCGAAATAAGTCAAGCAGAGAAAGACAACTATCATATGATCTCCCTGATATGAGGAAGTGGTGATGCAATATGGGGGCTTAAGTGGGTAGGAGAAGAATCAATGAAACAAGATGGGATTGGGAGGGAGACAAACCATAATTGACTCTTAATCTCACAAAGCAAACTGAGGGTTGCTGGGGAAAGGGGGGTTGGGAGAAGGGGTTGGGATTATGGAGATTGGGGAGGGTATGTACTTTGGTGAGTGCTGTGAAGTGTGTAAACCTGGTGATTCACAGACCTGTACCCCTGGGGATAAAAATATATGTTTATAAAAAATTAAAAAAATAAAATAAAATAAATAAATAATTAAAAATTAAAAGAATTTTAAAAAAGAAGATAAATGAATTGAAAGTTTGACTTAAGCAGTAGATTTTTGTAAAAGTTAATTCAACTCTGCCCATTAAATTTAGATTCTGAGTGTCTTGAAGAGAAATATGCATGTGGGAAAAGCATGACAAAACCTGAATGTGTACTACTTACTTGAAGTGAAACTTTAACTTTTTAAAATTCTTCTTTCCTAGTCTTGAGAGAATAATCGATGAGAGTGTTTATGTCTCATACATCTTTACAGATAAAAACTTTCTTAAAGTGAAATTTCTTTCATTTATTTATTTATTTTTTTAAGATTTTATTTCTTCGACAGATAGAGTGTGAGAGGCGGAAAGTCAGAGGGAGAAGCTGAGCAGGGAACCTGATGCTGGTCTCAATCCTGGGACTCCAGGATCATGACCAGAGTTGAAGGCAGTCGCTTAACTAACTCACCCGCCCAGGTGCCCTTAAAGTGAAATTTCCTTAATGCAGGAATAACTTTGTTACTTGTTGTTTGGATATTTGTTAAATCCAAACACTAAGTTTGGATCATTTTCTTTTAAGATCCACGGGAAAATGTGTATCACCAACACTTTAATGTAAAATGAAACAAAGATACCAGCTACAAGAAAGAAATTCATGTATCATATTTCTTTCTCTAGCATTTCTTAAATTTTGGACAACCCAGCATTGTTACCTGTTATGTTTGGTCTATATTTGATATGTCTAGATAAACAGAGAAAAGAGTTAAAACAGGAAGGCCACTGGGGCATCTGGGTGGCATAGTCAGTTAAACGTCTTAACTCTTGATTTCAGCTCAGGTCATGATCTCAGGATAGTGACATCGAACCCCACTTCAGGCTCTGGGCTGAGTGTGGAGCCTGCTGAAGAGTCTCTCTTCTCTCTCTCTCTCTCTCTCTCCCTCCTCTCTGTCTCTCTCTATACACACACACACACACACACACACACACACACAATATATATGTAAAATAATAAAACAAAAAATAAAAAAAAAGAAGCCACTGAAGTAAGCTAAATTACCTTCCAAACACTTAGACATCATCTGTGTAATTACCCTATGAAACCACTCAAATAATGTGTGTGTGTGTGTGTGTTTGTGTGTGGTTATGTCCACTGGGCAATTTAGTAGGATAGTTTAAAACTTTATCATCTCTCTTGATCCGGCAAGAAATTATCTGATAGGTCATGAGCAGGAAACTATACTGATGATTCCCTTTACTAAAAATAATGATAATTTCAATGTATTATTTCAATGTATTAATAAGATATGTTTTAGGTAGAGGATAATGATGGGGAACCTGAGGATAATTTGAGAGCAGTCCTGCTTGACCAGTGTCTTCTTAGTCTATGTTCATTAATTTGAAATAGAATGAACTCTTGGAAGGACAGATGTTTCCTTAACTGTGCATAAGTACGAAAGCCTATCACATCTCAAAACAAAATGGGAAACACTGTGGGAAATGCTGGTAGAGGTTGTGGTTATGAGAAGGCTCAGGAGCCCCCCACGTGGAATTAGACTAATAACCTCATCGCTCTGTGCCTGTTATTTACACTTCCTAAGCCTTAATTTCCTCATTTGTAAAATCATTATAAGAAGCCTAACTCACAGACTTGATAGAAGAATTGAAAGAGAAAATCCAAGTTAATACAATATCTGGACTATCCCATGCTCAGTAATAATAAGCTCTTATCACCATTATTATTACACTTACACATCCCTAAATGTGTATTACACATTTCTATGGGACTAGAAATCCATTAGAGTGAATAAAAGATAAAATAGTCCACCTGTTTTTAAAGTACCTCATTTTAAGACTATAATAGTTTATATCCAATAAACTATTTTCTCTCTGGGGATAGAGATTCTGGCTTAGGCATTTTTAATTACACTGTATCAACTACTGCCTGTGCCCGTAGTTTAAAAACAAAACAGAACAAAACAAAACAAAACAAAACAAGAACAAAAGCCAGTGTGTATATATTAGAAACCTTACAAAGGCTGACAGGATTCATTTTAAGATTTTAAACATGGAGTCAGGTTTTTGTATTTATTGACGAAACTTCCCAATAGTATATACCTTGATCAACAACATGTATTGAATATATTTGTGAAGAAAAGTGGCAGAAACATTGTGGAATTCCAATAGAAATTCATGAGGAAGTAGATTTTATTTGCCTTTTTCTTATTTTCTCCTACGGTGTAATTTTATTTTACATTCGTAGAACTAGGTTACCCATTCTTCTAGCTCATTTATCAAGTTGCAAAAATTCCTCAAGAGACAAATTAAAATAAATAGGTAATTGCTAGTGGAGAGCAAGTGACAGGGATCCGTATTGTTTTTATCACAAAGGACTTCTCTATTGCTCCTTCTCCTAGAGAAAAAACTGATCTGAAAGGCAAACCGGAGTCAGTCCTGTTCAAGGTAGCTAAACTCACCAAATTGTTGCTGCTATAGAAAGTTGGAGGGTAGCTTTGATTTATACCTTTTAAAATGGAGAATAAACAGAGATCGAAAAGGATATCATGATGAAAAGGCCAAGGGCAACCTGCAGATTTGGGAAGGGAACACTTCAGTAATTGGAGCTAGAATCATGTAACCGTAAAGAAACCAAACAGTAGACTTTTTGTACCTTTTTTTTTCCCTCTTCCATCTATTTTTTTTGGCATTATATAACCTCTTGAATAATATGTTGGAATGAATACTTTTTTATTATCAATAATCCTACCCCTTTGAGAAACACCTTTGAAGGAAAGTTTCTTTGTTATATATTTTTCCCTAGGAAAAAAGATTAAAAAACCTTAAATATAATTGTTGAGTCACTATGTTGTACACCTGGAACTAATATAAAACTGTATGTGAAATATACTAGAATCAAAAAAAAAATTAATAAGGACAATCTTAAAGAGCAAACTTTATAGAATTAAACTTAGGATAAACATATATATATATGTTTATATATATAAAAGTATAAAATATACAATATTTAAACTTATAATTATTGGAAAAGATGTAGGTATCTAAAACCAGATTTAAAGGCATACTTCTAGAAGGAGTTAAAAGGCTTTCTTTGTAAGCACTTTAAACTCCACCTTTTAAATGTTGATGAAAATATACAGAATTTACAACAGCAGTTATGTGAAAGCCAAAAGATGACAGGGAAGAGGAGAGAGTGTGCTTGCAACAAGTACAAAAGAAACTAGAGATGTAATAAAGCAATGGAACTATTTGTCTGTGGATAAACCAGTTATATATTCTGTTTTCATAGTTTGAATGGTTTACCATATAATGGCAGTTCCATTTGGAAGATATCCTATATATAACCTGAATGTAATCAAGGTTTCCAGATTTGAGAGGAGTAATCTCTACGTTTATTGTACAGTACTTGAACACTTATATTCCACAAGTGTAAGTGATCCCCAGGCAGGACAAAATATTTACACATTCCACAAATTGTGATTGTTACTTGTCATCTCTCTTCTGAACTTTCTCATAATTTCTCCCCAATTATAACTGGTCTTCTTGGGAACATCTCCAAGCAATTGATGCTCTTACATTAACCAAGGCATTTTTGAAGTTGTCATTTTTAAAAGACTCTTTCCTAAGGGTTGAAGATAATATAATACAGTGACAACATTAACTAGCAAAAAAAATAAGGTCACTTGCCTCTGCTCCTAGAAGCTTTAGGCCTTTCACCTTCCCTAGGGCTTTTTGGGTTTGCTGTGTGTGTGTGTGTGTGTGTGTGTGTGTGTGGTGTTGTTTTGTTTGTTTGTTTGTTTTACAGCCATTTCTCTCTTGTCACCCTCATCTTCATTATGTGATACTCCCCAGATGGTAGCCTTACTTACACTGGACCGGAAACTCCAATTCCTCTCCCCTTTCTGTATCCAGACCTCAGCCACTGGGAAAAGAACATGATATTCTTGCGAAGAATTTCCTGCTCCCAGTCAAAACGACTTCTCTTTAATTGGACGTAATGCTTAACACTTCATCAAGAACCACCTGCACCAGGGATCAGTAATGCTCAGGAGCTCTTCTTGGTGGATTGATTACAAATGCTTAGCTAAGAGAATGTAACAAAGTGGCCCCCAAGTACATTTCTCTCCCACCCCAAAAAGTCAGCTTTCCAAAGGAAAAAGAAAAAAAAAAGATAAAATATTCAATAGCACTTTATTCCCATTTTTGGTAGTTCCTTTTCTTTAAAAAAAAAAAATACAATTGACTCTCTTCCCTATGCTATATTCCCACTTTCAATACTTTAAATTTCAGAAATACATGTAGTTGAGTGTGTGTATGTGTATTCTGTGATGTTATTTCATTGTGCTCATGCATACCTAAAAGCAGTTTTCACATTATTATGCTGAGAACTCCTCAAATACCCATCTATTCTATAGTAAAGCTAATTATATTTTATTGTCAGTTTATATTAAGGGCATCACCAAACATTTGTTGATACACTCAAAGAGAAATTGAGAAACATAAAGCAGTTGGCTATAGGGTTAAATTATGTTATGTCAAGGATATGGTTTCCAGAGATTTTGAAACACTATTTTGTCAGCCATACATTCAGGTGTTTGTGAAAGCAGGCTTACAGTGAAATTCACAGGAATTATTATATTTTTTTTAATTTCACTTGTATATTGACCCATTGGGTCACGTTTTTCCATGTTCATTAAACAGAAACAACAACAACAAAGAATCAGTTTTTTTGTCTTATAGTCCATTTTTAGTTTTTGGTATAGGAAAATAGCTTTTCCATTCTTCACTGCATTTCTTACTGCAGCCAGCCAAATACAGATGTGTTTGTATTAATTTGCATTACACTGTTCAGACTCTCTCATACCTTGCCTGAAGGACCATCCATAGTCATTGGTTTCCAATAACTATTTAAAATATGACATTCAAACTTGTTAATAACCCAGATATTCCTTGATCGTGGTTGAGTGTATTTTTCCCTCTCCTCCTCTTCTACCTCCCCTTTTTCCAGGTGACTTGCCCATTCTCCCTACCTTCCTGCGGCGTGGACATTATTTCTTTTACAGCAACTTCAGTTTTCATTAACTATTACATTTACCATATCACACATTTGAGTCTTTTCATGTTTGAAATGAAGAACTTTTTATCTTACATATGTCAGCTTCTTTGCATTTTTGTATTTTTTGATCTAGTGCATGGCATTTGAAATGTAAGGGAAATATAGATGAAGGTAGGGAAAGAACCTTATACTATGTCATTTGATTGAGAAGAGAATATTTAAAGCCAAAGTTTGAAGCTACATAAGTCAGAAATTTGGGAACATTAATAAGATATGGTATTGGAACAAAATAGTGTGAGCAGAGATAAAGTGTTTCAGAATTTCAGATTTGATTTTGGTTAGCTCAATTTAAAACTTCAATGAGATATCACCTCTCCCCTATTAAGATGGCTATTATTTTTTTTAAAAAATACAGTTGTTGGGCAGGATGTGGAGAAATTGAAACCACTGTGTACTGTTGGTGGGAATGCAAAATGGTACAACTGCTACAGAAAACAATATGGCGGTCACTCAAAAATTAAAAATAGAACTACCATATGACCCAGCAATCTCCCTTCTGGGTATTTATCCAAAAGACATGCAATTAGGATCTCAAAGAGATACTAATATGCCAGTGTTTATTGCAGTGATAGTCTAAATATGTAGAAACAGCATGTATGTCCATCAAAAGATGAATGGGTAAGGGAAATATAATGAAATATCATTCTGCTTTAATATAAAGTAACAAATTCCACAAACGTGCGACAACATGGCTGAACCTCATGGAAAGACAAAAACTACATGATTCCATTTACATGAGGTATCTAAGATTGTCAAACTCATAGAATTTAAAAAAAAAAAAATTGGAATGGTGGTTGCTGGGAGCTGAGACAAGGGGGAAATGGAGAGCTACTGATCCAGGAGCATAAAGTTTCATTTAAAGAAGATGAGTAAGTTCTGGAAATCTGCTGTACAACACTGCACCTACAGTGAATAATACTGTACTGTAGTCTTAAACATTGTTAGGAGGGTAGATCTTATACTAAGTGTTCTTTAAAAAATATATTACTTTTAAAAAGTTTAAGTGACATTTTGGGAGAGAGACAAACCATAAGTGACTCTTAATCTCACAAAACAAACTGAGGGTTGCTGGGGGGAGGGGGCTTGGGAGAGGGTGGTGGGGTTATGGACATTGGGGAGGGTATGTGCTTTGGTGAGTGCTGTGAAATGTGTAAACCTGGTGATTCACAGACCTGTACCCCTGGGGATAAAAATATATTATATGTTTATAAAAAATAAAAAATTATTAATTAAAAAAAACTTTAAGTGAAATTAATATTTCATTCCAGACTTTGAGATGATGTATTTGGGAGTGTTTTGTAAACAGGAACAGGACTAAACGATCATACTATTAGGGAACATTTTAACCTAAGAACCTTTTTATATTTAGAATACAATGGTCTGTTGTGTGTGTTAATGCAGTCTTTATCTTTTACATAGCATTTATGATACAAGCCATATTTTATTGAGACGTTAAAAATGGTTTTGCACAGTATCCTCTTTGATTTTAAATTAACCTATTCTCAAACTCTAAAGTAGTCATTCTCAGAGATGTTTTGTTCCCCAGATGTAATGCCTAGAGATATTTTTGGTTGTCACAATCGTGCAAGAGTGTGGGAATGCTGCTAGTATTTAGTGGATGGAGACCAACAATGCTGTTGGTCTTCTGTCTTGAATGGCACCACCACCATCAACCAAGAATTATCCAATGCAGATTGTCAGTAGAGTGGAGGTTGAGAAATTCTGTTGTAGAAGCTAAAAGGTTGTAATGTCTGAAAGATTATTTTTGGTGGTGTGTTTGTTCAGATGTGGAAATGCTCAACTGAATGGATTTTGCCTAATTATAATTGATTATGTGAAATATACTATACACATGTCTGAACTATAATCTGATTATAAAGTTAGGGTTGAATTTGTACATGCTTGACATATATTTGTAAAGAGTGACTATTACAGATACACTGATAATGGTTTATTTATTTCACTGGTCTTAAATTTAATAAGATTTCTTAAGCAATACCCAGTTTAAAGAAGTAATAGTTTGTTATATTTCAACTTACCACATCACTGAAAATGAACAAAAGGATCATATCATCAGTGAAAATCCTCACCATAGTCAAACAGTTTTAATACCTATTCCAGCGTTTAATGACACATAAAGGTATTGTGTTATAAATGCATTATCGTATCTGTGTGTGTGTGTCTACACATTTTTTTTCCATCTAAATCCCTAGGTTTAGAACATTTTCCTTAGAAAGTTGTTTTATCTGAAGAAAAAAATGTCAGTTGATATATGTTTAATTGACCCTTTTAATTTTCTATCCAGATGTTTAAATTTATTCTGAAGGAAGCAGTTTCAGGCATTAAAAGATTAGAAACATTAGTTTCAAGACACACAGGAACATTAGCGATATTAAATTGCCAAGTAAAACTGCCTATCAGGAAAGATGTAATCTATCACACCAATATTAAGAAGAGATGGAAAGTGACAAAATTGAAATACTGTGGTATGTCTGTTTTCTGGTATCCTCACCTTAATGGGGGAGGGGAGTGAGTAGTGTATATATATATGTGCATGTACATCTGTGTATACGGGTATCCGCTACTTTTGGAAAGCTCATAATAAGCCATTTTACTTTTACAAAAGACCTACACTATACCTGTTTTTGCTAACTGAAAAATCCAAAAAGGATTCTCACTGTCATAATTTTTTTTTTTTTTTGAAAACCAGAAATATCTTTCAGCATTTGTTTTGCAGCAAGTCCTTTGTTATCAGAGGCAGCACACACCTCGAGCAGCAAGAGTGGCCTCGCCAACGTCCTTCCCTGGAAACTACACTCAGCATCTCAGCATCAAGCAGCCATAGCTTGAATTGTGTCTGTGAGCATGTGTGTTCTATCTCAATTTATTTTGTGCATCTGTTAGCAAGATGCATCCTAAGGCATTGGAAAAGCCTAAGAAAGGTTATTTTTTTGGCCTGGGAAACCTAAGAAAAAATTTTTTTTCTATTTTAAAATTAATGGTAATTGCGTCTTTGCTTTATATCATTTTGGCTTTGGAAGGTTTCATAGAAATGTCCTACTTTCAGAGTGCAGGGGAGACAAAGATAGAGATATCGATGAATGTATGCTTTCTTATTGGGGTAAGAAAGAAGGGTTTTTGCCTGTTCAGTGGAAAACTTCAGTGTGACAAACTTGAGCACTAGGGCAAGCGGAGGGGAAGACATGGGAGCTATGAAACGATGAGGAACTGCTTGATGGAGTGTGTTCACGAATGGAGGCAAGTCATCTAGGGTCCTGGTGAGATTTGTGGGTAATAGGCATGTGGCAAGAAATGCTAAGAGGGATGGGAGAGATCCAAATGAAGATGGACCTAAAATTGAGGTTTTTTTCAAGTTTTTATTTACATTCCAGTTAGCTAACATACAATGCAATGTTAGATTTAGGTGTAGAATTGAGTGATTCATCAACTTGCATCTAATGCCTGGTGCTCCTCACAAGTGCCTTCCTCAATCCCCATCACGCTTCAAGCCCACCTGCCACCCACCTTGCCTCCAGCAGCCTTCCCTTTGTTCTCTGTAGTTAAGAGACTATTTTTTGGTTTGCATCTCTGCTTTTCTGCCCCTGTGTTCTTTCCAAGGGATCTTCTTGGCTGACTTCTCCCTCTTCTTTCCAAGGTATAAAGATGCTTACTGGAAAAAGAGGAAGGAATAAGTATAAGGTTTGAAAAGATGGGAACTTTCCGAATAGCTATGAATAGCAAAGATCCCAGCTATAGGACCTAAGCTGGGATCTGAAGAGTTCTGCTGAGTGGTACCAATCTACATAATATGCAGCTACTGTGATATTTCTGTCCTAAAAGAGAGTTAAAGGCCATATTAAATATTAAACAGTCTCTTTCAGAGTGTTCTTGAAAATAGAGTCTTAGTGTCATTTCATGTTATTGCGGAGGCTTGGCTTGATTATTAGTTGGCTGCTGTTAACAACCACAGTGTTAGATACTGAACACATCATTTTTTCTATTGTGTGGCGTACTTTTTTTCCCCCCAAGTTCTAAAGATAAAGAACATAAAGAACAAAATCATTTAAATTTAGATGCATTTTATACTACTAGGCGTAGTACATGTTGATGATCCCTTTCTTAACTGAGCTGAAGGAGAGCTTTCTTTTATTAAAAAAGATGAAACTCTCAATAGATAATCTGACTAGAAACATTTAATTCGTTCATTCAGTAATGAGTTAGAATTTAGGCAGATAATTTCCCTGATGCTGGAAGAACAAAATACTTTTAACCTTTTATTTCTTTGAAATGTATATTAACTGGCAAAATAATAGAAATTAAATTACTGATAATTAAATTACTGGTATTGATTGGATGTTTAAAACACAAATTTGGTTTGATATGTGGTTGTGCCTTAAAGATCTATTTATAGTCCTCTATATGGGTCTGGACTACTGTTATTTAATTCTGTTAATTTATTAAATATTCATGATGTATTTAAAAATAATCTTTATTTACAGTGTTCTGATACTCAATTATAATATCACAGAAATAATAGTAGCACTTTACTGTAATAGTAATTATCATCACATTATATGTTCTGTATTGGAAAGCAGGAATAATAGAGAGTAGAGGCTGGGGGAGAACCTACTTTACAAAATAAGGATTGTCCAGACACCTTTACTCTAGATGTTCCCGCTCTCCTCACTCAAAGGATAAAGCAGAATATCACTCATATGTTTACTTGGTTATCAGAAGTGGTCATATGTAAAGTTAAAACATTAATTGGGGGAGGCATTTTTGTTTGTTTGAAGTGAGGAACATATCTTGAAGGAAAGAGAGGGCGTTTTTATTTTTAATTTTTTATTAAAAATTAATATTTTTATTTTTAATTATCAGTATATACATAAAGAAAGCTGAAGGATAATAGTTGGGTATACATAAAATTGTCACCTTCTGCAAAACACTCATGGCCGGGGTGCCTGGGTGGCTCAGTGGGTTAAGCCGCTGCCTTCTGCTCAGGTCATGATCTCAGGGTCCTGGGATCGAGTCCCACATCGGGCTCTCTGCTCAGCAGGGCCTGCTTCCCTTCCTCTCTCTCTGCCTGCCTCTCTGCCTACTTGTGATCTCTCTCTGTCAAATAAATAAATAAAATCTTTAAAAATATATATAAATAAATAAAAACACTCATGGCAACATCTCAAAATGTTTTTTGTTTTTTGGTTATTTTTTCTTCAATATACAGAAATCATCATCCCCATGTAGACTGTCATAGCCATAGAACATTTATTTTAATAACATCAATAAATCACAAAAAATAACATCTGGTGGTAAATCACAAAGTATACACAGTTTCATTATCCCACTATAATACTTACTCAACAAACACTTGGCATCCACCCAGTGCTATATCTTAGTCAGGGATACAACATCCCTGCCCTTTCAGGACTTGAGGACTACAAAGGAAGCAGAACAGAGACAATTACATAAATAGGAAGAGCATTGTGATAAGTAGGAGTAGAAACGGTATTATTTTATTTATAATGATACTGAGACTCAAGAGAAAGCATTTGGCTCCAGCTAGGTTGTTAGACTGGTAAAAAGTAGAATTTAAGTCCATACATATTTTATTTCTGATTTTATTGCCCATACTCTTTTGGAGATTTCATAGGATTTACATTTATTTAACTATGTTTTAACATATTTAGTGACATTTTTTTTCTTTTAATGAGCATGCCATAGGTCTGTCAATTGAGAAATTTTTTTCCCAAAATTATTTTACCATGATCTGGTTTACTTTGTATAATGTTTACTTGCAATATCTTTTATATTTACTATAAATGAATTCAGTTGGAACATTTCTTTGATTGATGGCCTGTGAAGTTATGTGATGTCTTAAAACAGAGGCTGTTGCTATACCAAACCAACAGTGGGAGACTGGTTTGTATCCCTCCTTCAATTCCTATGTTGAAGATACCTAACTACCAGTATCTCAGCATGTGACCTCCTGTGGAGACAAGGTCGTTATGGAGCTCATTGTGTGAAAATGAGGTAATTAGAGTGGGCCCTGATTCCAGTGTGACTGATACCGCTATAAAAAGGGGGAAATTTGAAGATAAACACCCAAGGAGAATCCCTTGTGAAGATGAAGGCAGAAATGGAGGTGATTGAGCAAAGTCCAGGGGCCAGCAAAGCTTGCCAGTGAACTGTCAGAAGCTAGGAAAAAGGCATGGAACAGATTCTCCCTCAGAGACCTCAGAAGGACCCAGTTTCTTGATCTCAGACTTTTGGCCTCCAGAACTGTGAGACAAGTTGCTGTTGTTTAAACCACTAAGTTACTGATATTTTGTAACAGCAGCCCTGGCAAACTAATACATCAACTAATAAGCATATGTTTTGAATGGGAAAAATGTATTGTTTGTTTTTATATTTATACTAATAGAAAGGTCAATTGTAGCTTGCCTAGAAAAGAAAGCCCTCATATCGGTGATTGAAAATAATCTTGTAATCATTTTCAGAGAACAAAATTAGTATGTTTATTTGGATTTGAAAAGCTTATTCTATGTCAGACAGAACAATGATTATATATAACACACATATGAAGGAATATGTATGAAGGAAACAATACTGTTTTGAGTTCTCAGAATGTAAAGCATTTATATTTTCAGATCCTTGCAGTTAACCTTACATTATAATTTATCACAATGAAATCTAACCTATGAAAAGAGAGCATGAACATTGGCATAAAATAATAAAACTTCAGTATTTTTTTTCTAGTCCAAAGTTATCCTACGTAACTATTTTCTTTTACCCACTGCTGGCAAAACTAGTTCTATAGTGCATACAAGTAAATAGATTTATAATCTCTGTGAATCACCGTTGAATCTTAAACTTGCCCATCAAGTCAGAAAGCTATCTATCCTTATAGTCTTAATACTGTGGAAAGGATGAAATGTGTAAGTGTGAGGTTTAAAAATCACATATAAATCTAAATGTGTGAGGAAACAATAAATTTCCCAGTTAATAAAATAGCTACCTTAATATGTGTGAGGGCCTCCAAAAGGAAAAAAGAAACAACATAACAAAAATATGCCAAACAAAACAAAAACCAAATCTCATGCAATAAAATGTGCTTTGTAAATTATCAATGCTTTTTTTTAATCCATGCTTTTTATAATATTTATTAATGGTAGTATCCATTCTAATTACTGTATTTGCATTTTAATAGCTTTAGGAACTTAATAATTATGAGGCACATTGTTAAGTTTTGGCGATAAAATAACTAAAAAAAGCTTTTTATATCAGTGGAGTTTTTGGTCTGCAGTGGGCATGAGATATTTGCATAAATAATTATATTTTGATTACAGCCAGGAAGAAAGCAAAATTGAAGGATATAATGAGAAATAATAACAGGCAATTTTTTTTTTTTGGTTTAGACGTGTAGGATGAGACATGTTGTTATCTGAGATGTGAGTGATACTAGAGATTCCTGGCGAAGACTTGGGGAGCACAGATGTCCATAGAAGGAATAGGACCTGTGAAAACAATGAGCTGTGAGATTTTAGCACGTGCTGGCAATAAAGTAAGAACAGTGTGACTACAGTCTAGTGAATGTGGATTGCTCTGAGCTGGAGATACAGACAGGGATAAGACTACACTTGTCTCTGAAGGGCATGTCCTTTGCTATTAATACTTTGCTATTAATCCAAGCACATAACCTTAATCATCCTTCAGGTCTCAGTTTAAGCTTTGAGTATAATAAAAGGAGACCCAGTGTGGTTGTCCCAAAGAACAATGTTAATCTTGATTCTGCTTCTTAAAAAGACTGACCTAGCACTTTCATGGAATGTACTGTGTGGAAAACTCAGATATCATTTCCCCAGAGTTTCTCAGTCACAGCATTCATTAAAAATTGCACTCTCTCGTTGATGGATTGATGCAGTTCCCACCTTATGGTCTCTTGTCATTTATTTCCTTTTTCTCCACCCAAAGCATCCTGGCTTCCACCTGCAAAGCCACACTAGTCATTTTAGGAATTGCTCTAGGTTCAGAACCCTCTGAGAAGTGTGGTTTCTCTGTCACTTTGATTGCTTGTTTATTAGAAATGCATATGGACAGTTTCTGATAAAATTCTGCATCCTGTGAGAAATGTTAATCTCAGGTCTCCAGACATCATTTTTAGGTTATTGTATCTTTGTGTAGTGGTGGGGCTGTTACTGTATTTTCCCTTATGTTAACCTAGGCATCAAATCCGTAAGATCTCCGTCCGTTGACTGCTTGATTACCTACCATCACCTCATATTTATTATTCCCTTTTAGAAATAATAGAATAATACAGAAATTATAGGCCAACAGTACTTCTGTACCTTGAGTTCCATTTAATACAGATATTAACTTGAAAATCCCAAGTCACATGTACCCTGGTTTTCATTTTGATCATATGAACACCAAACACTTTAAGAATTTAAGCTTTACTGCTTCCATTTATATCTGAGAATCACAAACACCCCCTAATTAACAACAAAATAAATGCTTTAAACAAGTCAACAGCTGAAGCATCATAAACGTGTATGCATACTGGCATTACATGAACGTTTTTGTTCACTTTTGAATGGGTGAATCTTTACAGAATGTTTCTACTCATGTAAATAGTTCTTGTTATTAAAAATGGTGGCTTAAAAGGTTATTCTTTTATTCCTGTATGACAGGTTGTCCGGAGTCCCAAATCTTTGAGGATGGCTATTACTAGTTAATTCACTATTCATAGTTTAAAATTGGAAAGAGTTAATCATTATTCAAGGTCATAAAAGTATTTGTTACTTTGATGGAAATATGTGCTATGACTAATATATTTGTTATTAGATATTTATAAAATGGTTTATATGGAAGAGTTATATGTCAATAAATTTGAGCAAAGTAGACAAAGGAGTGTTCTATTTCATTTCAAAGATAATTTTAATTCACTAACTCTTAGCTAGATTAATGCTCCTAATAAAAATTAAGCACTCCCCAATGCATGGCATGTGTACCAAATGACCTCATTAAATAGGTATATGGAGAACAGATGCCTCTATGACCTGTCTCCAGATTTACTGAGGAGGGAGTGTCCTTGCTGTAGTGTCCCTATGATCAGTGAATGAATCTCCAATTAGAGACACAAGGACGACATTTCCTCACGGGATGTTCTCTATGCAGTTTGGCAAAATTTGAAATGTTAAACAAGATTCATCTTTTGCTGATGAATTTATCATCTTCTTTACAAGTCAATAAATGCTTGATTAATAAGCAGATTTTAGTCTTTGAATATGTTTTTTCAGTAGGATACCCTTTCAGGCAACGGGCATCAGTCTTTAGGTTCATTTTTGTAAATATTACCACATTTTAAAACGATATATGATTTGAATTATTCTGTACATAATATTGATCACTGTGAATGCACTGTTTTCCATAACATACATATGCCCTTGGGGGTATAGCTCAGGGGCAGAGCATTTGACTGCATATGCCCTTAAGGTGTCTAATCAAACCATTATTTGTTTGTTGTTACTCTAATTGCTTCTGCTACCGTGATTAGTTTTATAGGTTTCTGTTAGCTACAAAATAATATAGCTGTTAAACCAATTCTTGACCTTGTGTTGTACTATGGATGGCACCTCCATGTATAGGAATATTCAAGGTAGATATAAAAATCGTAACATTGTAAAATTAAGTTTTCTAATGCTGTATTTTAGGTTGTTGGCTTTTCTGTTGTTCTGCCTTCTACTTAAAAATCAAAAGGAAAGGATGCCTGTGTGGCTCAGTGGGTTAAGTGTCTTCCTTCGGCTCGGGTCATGGTCCCAGGATCCTGGGATAGAGTCCCACATTGGCCTCTCTGCTCAGCGGAAGCCTGCTTCTCCCTCTGCCTGCTCTGCCTGCTGCCCCCCCCCCCCCACCCCCGCTTGTTCTCTCTCTCTGACAAATAAATAAATGAAATCCTTAACAACAACAACAACAACAACAACAACAAAATAACCGAAAGGAAATGTAACATGACTTTAGAGTCAGTTGGTGTATTCACATCGAAAGCTCTAACAGATACATGAAATGGGAGCTAAGTTTGATGATAAGGATTTAATGTGCCCACAGCATTGTTAGGTGGTCTTAATGTTCCTATAGAAATCCCTAATTACTCTTTTGATTGAAAGTGCTCATTTAGTCTTAGCACTTTGAGAGAACCACAACATAAGTTACCCATCTACTGAGCATGTACTTAATGTTATCTAAATGTTACCTTGCTATTGGAAAGCTTTAGAAATAGGTACATTAGCTAAGTAGGCTTATATACACTTGGAGCATACATTATTAAGAAAGGAGCTGTCTGCATAAACAACTCTTTAGTAAAATTGTTTGGCATGTTTATCAGCTCAAAAATTTTTAAATATGAAAATTTACTAGGCAGCACATATAAATTTGTTAAGACTTGTCAAATGTAATTAACTACCTTTAAAGTTGGCATGTGAGGGAGAATAATACTTCAATTAAAAATGCATTACTGAAAAATCCTTCTATAGGAAAAGATAAACTCTTTTTATAAGTGTATGTCAGGAAGGAAAATATGCTATATTTTTAAATAAAATAAGAGAACTAAGTAAATGAATATTATGAGTATTCCTTTTATAATGTATTTGTGATACATATAGAGAAAGAAGAATGTTGATCTTAAAATATGGATACTTGTTTAACATGTGAATGATGGGAATTGCCTTAAGAATGAGCGTTTTCTAATAATAGGTCACTCAAATCTTAATACATGTGGAAACCTTTTGGAAAATCTGAACCTTGATATTACTCATAAATTAAAATCCAGAACATTCTGTGTACTCCTTTGCATCATAATATTTTTCTACAGGCCATTCTTCAAACACTGGTAAATGCTTTACATAATATAACACAGTTTTCTTATTTATATTAATTATATAAATTTATCTTATATTACTTGGAAGAAAGAAAAAAGTAGACTTCCATAAGTTACTTGAGAAGATTAACATGATATATAGCAAACAATTAAAGGCAAGGAAAATATCTATAGAACAATTCTGTTTTGATAGACCCAAAATTAATATGTGTATTTATATATATGTTTGTATAATCGTAGGAATTTTAGAATGTACCACATTGACTTGTTAATTAATCTTGGCTATAATAGGGAACTAGGATTGTGTATATTGGGAAATAGGGTGAGGAGTTGTTTCAGGAATACATAAAGGATAAATAATTTCTTCAAAAATGCGATGTATTTGTCAAGCTTGCTTTCTTGGTGAAAGAAGTAACTGAGGAACTTGGCTTTCATGTATCTAATATATTACTTTAACTTTTCAGGTTATAATAAGTTTCTATAAAAACAATGTCTCTACATATTCAGACACACTTCCCTTCATCATCCTGGTAAGAAAGGCTTCCAATATAAGCATCTTAACTAAATCCTAGCAAGATGAAATGTATATTTCTATCATCCACCTACTGGTGCTTCATTTTCAAGAAGATTAAGGTGAATTAAGTATTAGTGATGAGGAGTTTACATAGTATCGATATGTGAAGATCTCCACAAAAGTTATTGTTTTATTTCCTTTCTTTCAGTTCATCTATAGTAGCCATCCTTAGAGGTCAACAGTGATCTGATTTTTAAGGTCGATACGAATGAAATCATATGACTTCTCTTGGTAGCTTATTACATTGGCAAAGTTAACTTTGCTTTCCGTAATATGGGTTATTAAGTGAAGAGTGAACTCTCTGTCTCTTAATTATAATGTCCCTAAGTGTATATATAGGCACTTAGACAAGTAGGGATTCATCTTAAGTCATTATGTTGAGGATAATGTGTAACAAACTTGACATATTTCAGAAAATATAGAAGAATCTTTTTCCTTTTGGCTTTTAATTTAAATCATGCTTTTGATTTTAGAGAATTTGATTTTATTAGTATTACTTAGGATTCTTTTTATCAGAAAAATACTAAATATTACAATTCAATACAACTTTGGTTTGACTTAAGAACCTCCAATAATTTTGGAGAAAAGTAGATGGAAGAGATCTAAAAAAAAGGCATTTAAAATTTATTAGATACCATTTTCTCTCCTGGGAGGTAAGGATTTGGATATCTGACTCTCTGTTTCTTCTCTAAAAATAATGAAAAATCTTCTTTATCCATTCATCTGTTGATGGACATCTAGGTTCACATGCATGGAACTAGAGGGTATCATGCTTAGCGAAATAAGGAGAAAGACAACTATTATATGATCTCCCTGATATGAGGAAGTGGTGATGCAACATGGGGGGTTAAGTGGGTAGGAGAAGAATCAATGAAACAAGATGGGATTGGGAGGGAGACAAACCATAAGTGACTCTTAATCTCACAAAACAAACTGAGGGTTGCTGGGGGGAGGGGGTTTGGGAGAAAGGGGTGGGGTTATGGACATTGGGGAGGGTATGTGTTATGGTGAGTGCTGTGAAGTGTGTAAACCTGGCGATTCACAGACCTGTACCCCTGGGGATAAAAATACATTACATGTTTATAAAAAATAAATAAATAAATAAATAAATAAATAAAATTTAAAAAAAATAATGAAAAATCATTGGTTGTAACAAATATGATTGATTTTTATTTCGACTTTTTTAAAATAAGTTTGAATTTGACTCCTAAGGAAGGTGATCAAAATGACTCCTATCATTCAGTGAACTGAATGGATCAAAACAGAGTGTTTCCCAGAAGCATATAGAAACATTCTACTCCACATTCTTGAATTATTATGTAACATATGCTGGAGAATAGGTGCTCAGTTATAAGTCGAATGAATGATAATGGTACCAAGCTAGAGTGGGTGTTGGGAAATATTGGATTAGATAGATATATGAGATTTATATCTATCTAATTTTATTTTCACTGTATCACTTTAAATGATTTCCTTTTTTAATATCTAATTTCCTTTCAGCCATTTCAACTAGAAATAGAATATAGAATAGAATATATCTTATAAAATTATAGATTTATACATTTTTGGGGTTTTGTGATGGCTTGTCTCATTTAACCTAATGTCTTCAAGGCACATCTATATTGTAGCATATGTCAGAATTTCCTTCATTTTATGACTGAATAATATTTCTGTGTGTGTGTGTGTATAATCTATATATACACACATATTATATGTATTTACACATATTGTTTATCCTTTCAAATTTTATCCATGAATTTTTTTTTTATTTTTTTTATTTTTTTTTTTTAAAGATTTTATTTATTTATTTGACAGAGAGAAATCACAAGTAGACGGAGAGGCAGGCAGAGAGAGAGAGAGAGGGAAGCAAGCTCCCTGCTGAGCAGAGAGCCCGATGTGGGGCTCGATCCCAGGACCCCGAGATCATGACCTGAGCCAAAGGCAGCGGCTTAACCCACTGAGCCACCCAGGCGCCCCTATCCATGAATTTTTGAAGTTTATTGACATTGCATTAAAACCCGTCATATCTAATGTGTTACTCCTCAATCAGAATGCATAACTCAGTGAATGTATAATATAAAATTACAGTGAATATGGTATGATACCTCAGCATTTCCATGAGACCCTGCACATGCTTACTTATGTACCACAGAAGGTTTGGGTCTCTGATTTTCTATTTTTTTTCTTTCTTTTTTTTTTTTTTAAAGATTTTATTTATTTATTTATTTGTTTGACAGATCAGAAGTAGGCAGAAAGGCAGGCAGAGAGAGAGAGTGGGGGAAGCAGGCTCCCTGCTGAGCAGAGAGCCCGATGCTGGGCTCGATCCCAGGACCCTGAGATCATGACCTGAGCCAGAGGTAGAGGCTTTAACCCACTGAGCCACCCAGGTGCCCCATCTTAGGGTCTCTGATTTTCACTGTACCTTTAATATACCTGAATTGAAGAAGTATTTAAGAGATTCATATTTAGCCCACTTAGTTTTGTAAATTGTCATTCAACAGTTTTCTCCCCACTCTGGCATAATAGAATGGCAGCCATTTTGTTGGCTCCAGTCCAGGTGATCTCCCCCTAGTCTGTCCAGTGCAGGCATTTATAGGTTACTTAACATGATCAATAAGTTCAATATGTGCTTATATTTCTAGTGTTTGTGACCACAGTGTGTTTTAAGCAGGTTCATCTTTCCTATTTTATAGAAAAGGGATCTGATTGAAACTCTGATTGAGTATTAAATGACATGCTGAGGGTCAAGTGCTTTTATCAGAGTCAAGAATAGAACTAAGCCCTCTTGGTTCTCTATCCATAGCCCTTTCTCCAATATAGTGTTCTTTGTGGTTTCTCATGTATTATTTTTATACAAGTTTGTTTGCTTAGTGTTGGTTTGATATAATCACACTTCCTTAATTGTGTCTTGAAATTGTCACGTAGCTAAAGCTGTGTTTAATGCCTTATCTCCCTAGAAAAATATCCAGGTATTCCTGTCTGAGATTTATGATACATACAGAAATAGAATTACTTGTCGTAAATTTGCTGATATTACAGAAAAGATAATATATAATTTAAAATATTTTTAAATGGTTAATACAGAGATACCTTGAGGATATGCTTTAATATTCCATATCAGGTGGAATGCAGTTTTCATCTTAGACTCCAGCTAAGTTGACTGGAACTTCTTCCAGTGGGTCAGGATCTGCTCTTCATCAGTGGGTCAGGGTCTGGCAGATGGAGAAGGTGAGAAGCATGAGTCACTGCTTCTGAAGAACCATCCCTACGATTAGATGGAGTTTAGCTAACAGGTGTTCTTTGCTGCTTCCTCCCTCTTTACTCTCTCTTCATTTTGGTATTAATAAAATCAGATTAAAGACTTTCTGTGACAGGATTGATTTGGGGGGAGCACTAAAGAATCATGTGCTATCTTTGTTGGTGATGGTGATTGTTTTATGTGTGGATATTACATATACGGGACTCAGTTCTCATTTTAACAATTGCTAATAGAGCCACATTCTCTTACCCGAGTCATGCCTTAGTGACAGCATGGGGACAGATTCATCATATACTGAGATAGACATACATAACCAAGAGCTCAATCCTACAAATGTTTGTTCAGATGACTAGAATCGGTAAGTTTTGTGGGCAGTAGCTGATAGGTAGTACCCAGTGAACATAAGCAGGTACCATACAGGATTACAGGGATAGGTTTAAAGCCTAGGAGGCACAATAATTCTGTATCAGCCATGGTGGCAATTGACAGCTTCCATTAATTCATAATCAGTTCTGAGTGTGGTGCCTTTGGATCTACCCGTGTTAATGCCCAAATGAAATCAGAGGCTTACAGATAAGCCTTACTTTGCTTCAATGTTGAGAGATTTTGGTCAATATAAATGGCAGTTCCTTGAATCTTCAGCGTTGTTGTTCAAGTAAACCTCAACTTTGTCCCAAAGTCACAATAATGTGGTATAATTGCTCATGTTCTAAATGCATGCAGATTTTCCTTTTTGCAGGATTCATTCTTTAAATCCCATATAAACACAATTCAATACAGAAATATAAAATGAGAGAAAGTTAACTAAAAAAAAAGTGAAAACCTTCTCTAGAGATAAACTGAGAAACATGTTTAAAAAAGTGAAAAACATTCTTGCTTATGATGATGTAGTTTAAGGATATGATCATGAAGATCAGCATTTTCAAAAGAATTTCGATAAAAGTGTAATTTGTATTACAAGGGAAATGGACTGAAAACATTCTTCTATAGTGCTTTTATGGGATTTTTAAAAGCTGACTATGCATTTAATGCTGCACATATTGAAACTTGGGCTCTTATAATTTACTGAAAAGAAAAAAACAAACAAAAAAAACCCTTAAACAAAAAGGATGTCTTTAGTTTCTGTTCTGATCTTTTTGAGTGCTTTGCTAAGTAATTATTTCAGACTTATACTTGCAAAAATTTGTTAGAAAATTAGAACCTTTTTTTTTTTTACTGTTTTCTTTTGTGCACATTTCGCTTCGCCTAGTTTTTTCTACTAAAGATGTTCATAGCTCTGTCAGTTAAGTTTGAGACATGCCATTCCCTCTTCCTTCCTTTCTTTCCTAAATATCATTTGTTTTAAAACTGGGTCAGTCTGCTTTGATTTCATTTCCTTGCTTTCTGAAGATTATTGATTCCAAAATGAAGAAGCTCCCTGACATTCAGTATTATATATGATTCATAAAATAGCTTTTAGAGTCCTCACAACTGGCCATGTGGTATGTCATGTTCTCCAGGTCCTAATTTTCTACTTTTTTTTTTTTTTTTTTTTTTCTTGCACAGTGCGGGGAAAACCTAATTCTGCTCAAAAGTCTTCCTTTTCTAGGAGCAAAATGGGCAGAATCCCATAAGACACAAATTTCTTCTCAGCTCTCTTCTTCCATCTGGTTAGGGAGGCTCAGAGAATTAAAGGCGGAGGACTCCCCTGCAGCGAGTGCATTAACAGAGACTGTGAGGTGACCGTAACCTTGGCCGTATTGTTAAGGCTAATTTCTTTCCATGATTAGAGATTGTTTGTCAGGGAAAAGGTGGCAGCGTTGAGCAGAGAAGTCATAAAAAGGAAGTCTCAAATCCTAGTCCTCAACTTCTCTTAGATTCAGTTCTTACTTAGAAAAAAGAGGGACAACCCCTACCTTTTTTTTTTTTTCTAATAAATACACATTTATTAGAATGGCTAAAATCCAGAAGACTGCCAACACCAAATGCCAGCTCCTGCCTTTTAAGGAAACTTTATGAGAAGATATTGTAGATAAAGTACAAATCAAAGATTAGTTTTTCTATAATTTGCAACTCAGGTGATGATTACTAAAGATAGACTACATGTAGCACTGGAATTGACTTAGTGCTTTATTTTATCCCAGTTTTTCCACATAGATTATTTAAACCTAAGCAAAGAACACTTCTGCCTTCTGTTGCAGATTCTAGGTTGGATTTTTTTTTTTTTAAATTTTCCTTAATAGGGTAGGCCCTCAGTTACCTTTCAAAGATAATTGAAGGATTATTGAAAAGGAATCATCTGCTAGTTCTTGTACAAAAATAAATAAGACAAACCCCTGTTTTGCTCCCCTCCAAGTACTAACCAGGCCTGACCCTGCTTAGCTTCCATGATTAGACACGATCGGGCGCATTCACGGTGGTACCTTGTTTTTCAATTTGTATCTATCTTCTTTCTCAATTCCACGTTATTAAGACTCATTACATTTTGAGACAATAACATTTTTTTTTTAAGATTTTATTTATTTAATTGACAGAGAGAGATCCCAAGAAGGCAGAGAGGCAGGCAGAGAGAGAGAGGAGGAAGCAGGCTCCCTGCTGAGCAGAGAGCCCCATGCGGGACTCGATTCCAGGACCCTGAGATCATGACCTGAGCCGAAGGCAGCGGCTTAACCCACTGAGCCACCCAGGCGCCCGAGACAATAACATTTTTTAAAGGATAATTTATAACCCCAAAAGGGAATCAGAGCCTTTGCTTTCATATACAAATTTTATAAGTAAAAATGAAAGAGAATTACAGGATAAAAATCCCTTTCCTCCTGTATAAAAAATAAAATAGTTCGAATACATAGAAGGAGCAGGAACAAAAATGTTAAGATAAGTTTGAGATGAGCTTTCACTGATCCCATTACAAAAGAGCTACAGGTGTACTTTAACTGACCTTTACTAATAGACCACAGGTCAATATTTTATTGCCTACAGCCTTATTCATTTACCAGAGCACGATTTTATTCATTTACTTGATTTAGAGAAAATGGTCATGTGATTTTCATAGGCCAAATTGCAACTAACTCTTTAAGGTTTTGATGAAGTCCAACAGTGAATTTTGAAGATTGTAATTTAGAGAATACTGTCATCAAATGTTGGTTTTAAGGGAACGGGAATGGTAGCAGAATTATCTTATAGTGAAAGTAAAATTGAAGTCAGTAAACTTCTAATTCATATCACTTTATAAACAGGGCTTAATTTTCAGTAAATATGTATCTCATCTTTTTTTTCTCCTTACAGGGGAGTATATTGTTCTATGTTAACATACAATAAAATATAAAAGTATTTAGTATTACTACCTCTTGTTTAGACTCAGTTGTTTTTAGGGCCACATGTAATGTGCTTGTGTATTTCAGTGTTTCTGTATGAAGTTGAGGCTTAGCTATATTTGTGTGTTAATCATGTAAAACAGCATGGTGCTCTATGGATTCAGCCTACTTTTATTCTGAAGAATTAATTGTAACTTCTGACTTTTTTTTTTTTTTAAATCTTGGATCATCATCTGACCATTGACATAAGTGGCACTTTTCTCAAGTGTCCTGTTTGACAGAATATTTAATCTCTCACCATAATGGTAGCTAAATTTAGTTTGAAAAGTAGCTAGCTCGATTAGTTTTTAGTAAAGACGTCATTAAAAGTGATACTACATGTTACTACTACTTTCACTCCTGTGATTATTACACCTAATGATACTGCAGTTAACAATAGTTAAAGGGCTTTGTATTTGCCATGCAGTGTTAATAGTACTTTGGGGTCTTATCTGAGTCTTTGCTGTCACCTGAAGGAGTCACTGGACTGATTTGTTAATATCATCTTTATACCCCGTGCTCCATTGTAGTAGAACCGTGGTTTGTCCATCTCCTTCCCTGCATGCCAGCTCTACTAGATGCCTTAGATTTTCACTGATTCACCAGTCTCTTCGGCCTCTGAGCTTTCTTACTTTGCTTCGACCACCTGATAAGCCCTTCCACTTTCCCAGGACCTCTATCTCATGAGGGACAAGTATTCAAGCATATGTAGTCCAGAAATCTCCCTAGCTTCTCCTGAAAGTCTGAGCGGGAAGCCTACTGTTTGCTCCTTCCAGTGTTTTCCTTCTGCCATCAAAACAGGACATCTGTTGATTTGGCTGTCTGATTGGCTCCTTATTCCTGAGGTCAGGAGTCTCCATTATAATCAGTAGTAGTGACGGTAGTAGTGGCAGCAGTCCTGGTAATAAGAGTGGTAGTGGTAGTGGTAGTGGTAGTGGCAGTTTTATCAGTAGTAGCATTTTTATTTCCAACTTTTTAGTATAGCACCTGGAACTCAGTGCAGACCTAACGTTTGAATGAATGCATGAATGGAAGAACGGGTAAAGTATTATCTTTGAAAATTATCATTTTCATTTTATTGGGGAGAAAGCTGAGGTTTAGAGAGGTAAAACTTTTTCTTTGCAGATTTATCACCTGAACTTGGAATCTAGATTCCAATGAACTCTGAAATGCATTTTTTTATTTAGTTGAGCTTTTTATTGAGAGAATTGTAGATTCAGTGTTGTATTTGGGTTCTTCAGAGAAGCAGAACCAGGAAGAGGTAGATGGATGGATGGATGAGTAGGTAGGGATATCGCTAGAAGAGATTTATGATGAGAACTAGCTCACCTGGTGGTGAGGCTGAGACATGTCAAGGCTTGCATGTCCATGCAAGCTGGAAACTCAGGAGATCTTGGTATTGTTTAAAGGCCCGAGAGCTGGAAAGCCAATGATGTAGATTCTAGTCCAGGATGAAAGCCTAAGAGCTAAGAATATAAAGGGTAGGAGAAGATCAGTGTCCAGCTAAACAAGCAGAGAGGAAATTTAACCCTTCTTTGCCTTTTCGTTCTGCTCTGGCCCTGGAAGGACGGGATGGTGCCCACCATAGGGAAGAGGGCCATCTGCTTTCCTGAGTCTGCCAATTCGAATGCCAGGCTCTTCTAGAATCCCCCTCACAGACACACCCAGATATAATGCCTAACTAGCTATCTGGGGATCCCTTTGGACCCAGTGAAGCTGACACATAAAATTAACCATTGTAAGAAATTAGAGAAATTCCTTGTAAATTTTGTCCAGTTTTTCTCAATAGTAAGATTTTCCAAAACTCTGGTATTATGATAACTGGATATTGACATTGGTGCACCTAGCTAATTCAAATTTCTGTTTTACTTTTACTTATTTGTGTGTATTTTGGGTGTAATGAGTTTTATACAATTTTGTCACCTGTGTAGTTTCCTATGTCAGCCAGCATAGTGGAAATACTGAATGGTTCCAGTACCACAAGGATACCACAAGGATTTTCATATTATACTGTCACAACCACACAGATTTTCTTTCCCCTTCTCCCTGGTTCCTAACTCCTTGCAATCACTAATCTGCCTTCATTTCTAAAATTCTGTTATTTCAAAAGTGCTATAGATATGGAATTATATAGCATGTAATCTAAGATTCTTCACTTTAAAATACTGGTAATCAATAAAAAGTAGTTATAATAATATTATTAATGATTTACTCTCATCTGTGCATGTTATATATTTATCACTGATTAAATGGCTGTGTCATATCTGGGTACTTCCTCTCCATGTCATAAAGACAGGGACTGTCATTCCCCACCTCCCCACCCCTCATTCTGCTTCTTCCCAGGTGACCTGTACAGCACACATCATGTAGTTGATATTCAATAAATATTTGTCTAAAAGAAAGAATATAGGAGCGCCTGGGTGGCTCAGTGGGTTAAACCGCTGCCTTCGGCTCACATCATGATCTCGGGGTCCTAGGATCGAGTCCCGCATCGGGCTCTCTGCTCAGCAGGGAGCCTGCTTCCCTCTCTCTCTCTCTCTGCCTGCCTCTCCCTCTACTTGTGATTTTTCTCTGTCAATAAAAAAAAAAAAAAAATCTTTAAAAGAAAGAATATAAATTTGTAGTTAAAATGGCAGAGTTTTATACTCTGGGTTTATATAGTAAAAAACAGAGTAAAATATATAAAAATATAGTAAAAATTATCTTTCTTTTTCATCTTTGATAATCATCGTTCATGTAATTAAAATATTTTTATATTGAGTTAAAATAGTTGGTCACTGTGCTGGTGTGATTTTACAGATACTAAAGAAACCGAAGCACTGGGCTCCTGTGTCCACTTCTACTTCAATCAATGGTTAAAGTTCTTCCATTATCACATTATTGTAGGATTCAGAAGGCTAAAATTTAATCTTTTTAAAAACCTAAATTCTAATAACACAGTATTATATTGTTTTCAGGTGTACAATGTAGTGATTCAACATTTGTATGCATTGCAAAATGATTACTATGGAAAGTCTAGCTGCCATTCATCATTGTACAGTATTAATACAGTATTACTGCCTGTTCTCCATGCTTCACATTGTATCCCCATGACATTTCTTTTACAACTAGAAGTTTGTACTTCTTGATCTCCTTCATGCATTTTGCCCTTCCTCAACCCCCTTCCCTCCAGCAATCACTGATCTGTCTTCTGTGTCTAAGAGTCTGAGTTTTGTCTTGTTTTTATTGGATTGTTTTGATTTTAGATTCTACATGTAAATGTGGTTTTTGTCTTTCTCTGTATGACTTATTTCATTCTTTTTTATGACTGGGTAGTAATCCATTGTGTATCTATATGTGTGCATGTAAACATCACAACTTCTTATATTGGTTGTATGATTTGCAAATATATTCTTCCATTCAGTTGGTTGCTTTTTCATTTTGTTGACAGTTTTCGTTGCTGTTTAGAAGCTTTTTAGTTTGATGCAGTCCTATTGTTTACTTTTGCTTGTTTTCCTTGCCTTTATAGTCAGATTAAGAAAAAATAATAAGTCACTAAAACCAAGCTTATAGCCTATGTTTTCTTCTATAAGTTTTATAGTTTAAGGTCTTCCTTTAAGTCTTTAACCTATTCTGAGTTAATTTTTGTATATGGTATAAAATAATGGTCTATTTTCATTCTTTTACATGTATCTGTCTAGCTTTCCCAGCACCATTTATTGAAGGGATTGTCTTTTTTCTGTTGTGTATTCTTGCCTCCTTTTTCAGATATTAGTTGACCTTATGTAATGAGCAGTATGGGCATTTTAACAAGATTAATTATTCTGAGTTATGAGCACAGAATCTCTTTCCATTTATTTATGTCTTCTTCAATTTCTTTCATCTATGTCTTACAGCATTCAATGTACACACTTTTCACTTCCTTCGTTAAATTTATTCCTTGGTATTTTATTATTTTTGATGCATTTGTAAGTGGAATTGTTTTCTTGACTTCTCTTTTTGATAGTTTGTTCATGGTGTATAGAAATGCAAAGGATTTCTATATATTAGTTTTGTATCTTACAAATTCACTAAATTCATTTATTAGTCCTAACAGTTTTTTGGAGGTGTCTTTAGTGTTTTCTATATGTAGTACCATGTCATCTACAAATAGTGAGTTTTATGTCTTTCTTTCCTATTTGTATGCTTTTTATTTCTTTTTCTTGCCTAGTTGCCATGCCTAGAACTTCCAATACTGTGTTGAATAAAATTGAGTAGGATGAGAATCCTTGTATTTTCCTGATCTTAGAAGAAAAGTTTTCATTTTTTCATGCTTGAGTATGGTATTAGCTGTAAGTTTGTCATATATGACCTTTCTTTTTTTTTTTTTAATTTATTTATTTGACAGAGATCACAAGTAGGCAGAGAAGCAGAGAGAGAGTGAAGGAAGCAGGCTCCCCGAGGAGCAGAGATTGGGTACATTGATGTAGAATTTTATCAAATTCCTTTTCTATATCTATTAAACAATCATGCTATTTTAATATTTTGTTATTATGGTGTATCACATTGGTTGATTTTCAAGAATGTTGAACCATCCTTGCATACCTGGAATGAGTTCCACTTGATCATGGTGTGTGATTCATTGTATTGTTGAATTCAGTTTAATAGTATTCTATTGACATTTTCTGCATCTATGTTCCTCAGAGATGTTAGCCTGAAATTATCTTTTCTTTGTTGTTGTATTCTTGTTTGGTCTTGGTAATAGGGCAATGCTAACCTTATAAAATGAATTAGGAAGCATTCCCTCCTCTTCAATTTTTGGAAGACCTTGAGAAAGATAGATATTAAATCTTCGAGTGTTTGGCAGATTCACCAGTGAAGTTATCTCATCCTGAACTTTTGTTTGTTGGGAAGTTTTTTTTTTTTGTTTTTTTTTTTTATTGATTCAATCTCCTTACTAGTGATCTGTCTATTCAAATTTTCTGTTTCCTCTTGATTTTGTCTTAGAACACTGTACATTTCTAAGAATTTATCCACTTCTTCTGGGTTGTCAAATTTATTGGCATGTAACTGTTTATAATAGTCTCTTGTGTTCCTTTATTTCTGTGGTATAATTTGTAGCTTCTCTCTTATTTCTGATTTTATTTATTTGAAGCTTCTCTTTTTTCTTGGCGAGTCTAGCCAAAGATTCGTCTATTTTGTTTATGTCTTCAAAGTATCAATGCTTAGTTTCATTCATTTTTTTTCTATTCTCTTTTTAGTCTATGTTTTCTTTATTTTCACTCTGATCTTTAGTATTTCCTTCCTTCTACTAAATCTGGGCTTCGTTTTTTTTTTCTTCTTCTAGTTCCTTTAGATGTAAAATTAAACTGTTTAAGATTTCTCTTATTTCCCGAGGTAGACCTATATTGCTATGAATTTACCTTTTAGGATCACTTTTTGCTGCATCCCATAGGTTTTGGTGTCTTGTATTTACACTTCATTAATCTTTAGGTAATTTATATTTTTTCTTTGATTTCTTCTATGATCTAGTAGATGTTCACTAACATTTTTAATTTCCATGTGCTTGTAGTTTTTTTTTCAGTTTTCTTCTAGTAACTTATTTCTAGTTTCATGCCATCATGTTTGGAAAAGATGCTTGATATGTTTTCAGGCTTGAATTTATTGAGACTTGTTTTGTGGCCTAACATGTGGCCTAACCTGGAGAATGTTCCATGTACACTTGAGAAGAATGTATATTCTGCTTCTGTATCTATGGATCTAATGGGTAATTTAAGGCTGGAGTTTCTGATTTTCTATCTGGATGCTCTATCCATTGATGTCGTTGGGATCTTAAAATCCCTTTTTGCTCTATTGCTTTCAATTTTTTCCCTAGGGTCTGTTAGTATTTGCTTGGTGTTTCTATGCTGGGGATATAAATATAAATATATATATGCATATATTTATAAATGCTATAACTTCTTTCTGAATTGAACCCTTTATCATTTTGTAGTGACCCTCTTTGTCTTATCTACTTCTATAGTCATTTTATTTTTTAATTTTTAAATAATCTCTACACCCAGTGTGGACCTCAAACTCACAACCCTGAGATCAAGAGTCACATAATGCTCTGAATGACCCAGCCAGGTTCCCCTCTACAGTCCTTTTGAAAGTCTACTTTGACATATTAGAGGTACCCCAGCTTCTTTTTGTTTCCATTTGCATGTAATATTTTTTCCACCTCTTTACTTTCAGTCTGTGTGTATTCTTACTTCTGAAGTGAGTCTCTTAAATTTAGACAATATATGGATATGAGATGTGCCTTTTTTTTCTTAATCCATTCACCCATTCTATCTTTTGGGAGTCTATTTATATTTAAAATAATTATTGATAGGTAGATAGGTACTTGCTGTCATTTTGTTAATTGTTTTATGGCTGTTTTTGTAGTTTCTCTCTGTTCCTCTCTTCTCTTTATCTCCTACTTTATGGTTTGATAATTTTCTTTATGGTTATATTTTGATTCTTTTTGTTTTTATTTTACCTTGTGTATTTACTATAAGTTTTTGTTTTGTGGTTATTGTGAGGTTCACATACATCATCCTACGTATGGAAGAGTTTATTTCAAGTGATAGCAACTTAAATTTCAACATATTCCAAAACTCTACCCTTTTATTTTCCTTCCACATTTTATGTTTTGATGTCACATTTCATATGTTTTTATTTTATGTATTTCTTAATTAATCATTGTATTAACTTTACTACTTTTGTGTTTTAACCTTCATAATAGCTTTATAAGTGATTAATGTACTACTTTGGCTACATATTTACCTTTTCCAGTAAGATTTTTACTTTCATATGTTTTCTTGTTATTAATTATGGCAACTCCTTTTCAGCTTAAAGAAATCCCTTCAATATCTTTTGTAAGATTGGTTTAGCAGTGATAGACTCCTTTAGATTTTTCTTGTCTAGAAAACTCTTTGCCTTTCCTATGATTCTGACATTGCTGGGTAGAGTATTCATGGTTGGAGGTTTTGTTGTTTGTTTGTTTGTTTTTTCCTTTCAGCCTTGGGAATATGCCACACCTTTCTCATCTGGCCTGCAGAATTTATGTTAAGAAATCTGTTGGTGACCTTATGGGGTTCCTTTTGTATATAACAATTCCTTTTTCTACTTGTTGCCTTTAAGGTTCTCTTTTTATCTTTAACTTTTGACATTTTAATTATAGTGTGTGTTGGTATGGATCTCTTTGGGTTGTTGTTATTTGAAACTCTCTGGGCTTCTTGGACCTAGATATCTGTTTTTGTACGGTAGTTTTCAGTCATTATTTCTTCAAATAAATTTTCTGCCACTTTCTCTCACTTCTTCCGGGACCCACATAGTGTGAATGTTATTCTGCCTATTGGTCTTGTCCTATTGGTCCCTTAAGATATCTTCATTTAAGTATTTGTTTCCAGCTCTCTCAGGGTCACTTCCATTGCTTTGTCTTACAGATTACTGATTTTTTCTCCTTTGTCATCTAGTCTGCTGGGGAACTCCTTTATGTATTTTTATTAAAGATTTTATTTATTTATTAGAAACAGAGAATGAGCAGGGGAGAGGGGAGAAGGAGAGGGAAAAAACAGACTTCCCACTGAGCAAGGAGCCCCATGCAGGGCTCTATCCCAGGACTCTGGGATTATGACCTTAGCCAAACGCCAACACTTAACCAACTGAGCCACCCAGGCAGCCCATCTAGTATACTTTTTAGTTCAGTTATTATTTTCTTCAGTCCTATTACTTCTGCTTGGTAGTTTCTTATATTTTCTATGTCTTTTTTGAAATTCTCTCTGTGCTCATCCATTGTTCTCTCAAGTTTGGTGAGCATCTTTATGACCATTACTTTGAATTCTTTATCAAAAAAATTAGCAATATCTGTATCATTAAGATTTTTTTTCTTGAGGTTTATCTTGTTCTTTCATTTGGAACATATTCCTTTGTATCCTTATTTTGCTTGACGCTCTGTGTTTGCTTCTATGTGTAGACAAAAATCTATGTCTCAATCTTAAAGGAGTGGACCTTCTATAGATCATGAAACTTTATTGAACTTTGTGGTAGTTGTAAGTTGACTCTTGAATCTTTGTGATTGTCTGAAGTGCCTAATTTATTCCTGATATGTCCCCATTGTTGAGAGTCTTCCAAGACCCGTCAGTCATCCAAGGTGAGGAATCTCTTTTACCATGAACTTGCTACTAAGAAGGAAATGCCTAGTGGTAGAATTGTATGTGCACAGCAGACCACTGTTCAAAATGCATACTGCATCTTCAATAGTCAGGAAGGGTTTATCCCATTTTCCTATGCTACTTCATTTGTTTGTATTGAAAGCCTGAGGATGCATAAGGTGGCTTTTGAGGTGCTACAATGATCAGGGCTATCAGAGAACAATGCAGGATGCTTCAGTGTAGCAGCATGTCACCACCTCAGAAACTGTAATTAGCCATTTTGAAAGATTTACATAACAAGATGTGTAATGGGGGTTGTGGTAGTGCTTAAATATGAGTCCTAAATAAAATGGACAGTTAATTCAACTAGAATGGTGAATAGAGCAGTTTAATTTGGTTTAAAATATCACACTCTATGCCTCAAGAAGTTCCCAGTTCAAGTGTGTGTGTGTTTGTGTGTAATTTTCTTCTTATTCTTAGTCTTTACTAAGTTTTTACTAAATTTTATTCAATGTGCTTATGTTATACTGATTTTTTAATTTAAAAGATTTTATTCTTAATGTTTTTCAAATACAAAGATCAATCCATCGTTTTAATAATGATATTTAACCTTTTATGGACATATCTAACATTGTAGTGTCTTCCTGGCAAGACAAGTATTTATTGTATGACAGTTTAGGTTGCCACTGACATTTAGATTATGCATTGCTATATTTTCCCTCTTAAATTCTTTCCTGATAATTGCAAGGATTAGAAAGGAAATTTCAGGTTTGAAAAGAAAGCATACTTTTTGTATTCCTTTGAGGGTTTGTGTGGCTGCTGTCTATTATTTACTTCCTCCGGTCCCCTCTACACTTCTGTACCCTTCTCTGTCCCAGAAACGATTTTAGTCTGTTGGGATTGGCCAATAAGGACTCCTTTCAAGAGACAGAAGGAAAGGGGGTCTGAGTATTATATATTCCTTGACTTATTCTTTGAGACCGTGTCCTGCCCTATTGCCACCGTTTCCCTTCAAACAACTCATCCACACATCTCTTCTGGGTTTCGATAGCTTCTTCTCCCATTGAGGAGACAACTAGTAGCAACCACTCCACCCCTGCTAGCCCTGGTCCCTGAACTTTCCCTTATTGTTCCCCTATTCCTTGTCCACATCTTTGTAATTAGTCCCTTTGCAAATAAAGTGTTACCTTAATTTGAGTGTACCAGCTGTCTCCTGTGGGGACCATGGGGAGATACAGCATTTTGGGTAGCACAGACAGGATGTGGAATCCACTGAGACAGGAAATTGTGAGATTATTGCCTAAGGTACTAAGAATGCATCTGTTCGGATTCTGGACTGAAAAATCAGACAAGAGTCTTCCGTTTGTCTTTTCCCTTTGTCTTTGGCTTTTGCATCATTTCTGACAAATCTGATCTGTGTGTAATCAATAATTGTGTGATCACATAAGGACTCAATATAACTAGGAGTAGTATATCAGAAATCAGTCATGTCCTGAAATTTATCCTTACTATCTGAGTATCATTTTTCAAATACATTTAAATAATTAAATTTATATTGAA
Organism: Mustela nigripes; assembly: GCF_022355385.1. Lineage (NCBI taxonomy): Eukaryota > Metazoa > Chordata > Mammalia > Carnivora > Mustelidae > Mustela > Mustela nigripes. Next base: position 196,720,240 of record NC_081558.1, read on the forward strand.
ATAAATATCTCCTCATTTGTTTTATATATTGACATTCTTTAAAGTGATGTGGAACTGTAATTATATTATAACAAGAATATGACACTATATTAAATAATTAATACTTTATTTTGTATATGAAGTTAATAGCTTTCAAACAGATAAATAAGAGCCATATTAGCAGTCAATACAGATATTATGTGTATTACCCAGATCACTTTAGAAAAAGCTTTATCTTTTTTTTCAAGCTAAGCAGATGTCAATAAAAATTTAAATAATGCAAAGCCAATATAATAGATATTATATGTATCTATATAATAGATATTATTATATAATAGATATAATAGATATGCCAAATTTTTAAATTCATGTTTCATTGTTTAATGTACTAATATCCAAATATCAAATAAAATAATCTTCAAGAACTATATTTAAACTATAATTCCATTTATCAACTATGAATTTTCAAGAAAGAGTTATGTTGTAATTCTTCGCTTTTTGAAACTGAATTAAAAACAGATGTCCATGTTGTTACTTTATACTTTCATATTAGAGGAAAACTCCAAATCACGTATAACTACCCTTGTGATCAGTCATGTTGCATTCAGACAACTATTAAGATAATCTGATATTGCAGGGGTTCATTTTGTGATGAAATTTTTCCTTCAGGATCAGCTTTGGGGAATTTTTTTTAATTGAGATATAATTTACATGTAAGTTTATGTAAGTTTAAGGTGTCTATGTGCTGATTTGATACATTTATGTGTTGCAATATGATGACCACCATAGCATTAGTTAATACCTTTATCATGTCACACAATATCATTTCTTTTTTGTGGTGAGAACAATTTAGATCTGGTCTCTTAGCAGCTTTGAAGTTTATAATATAGTATTGTTGGGCACCGGGGTGGCTCAGTCAGTTTAGTGTCTGCCTTCAGCTCAGGTCATGATCCCAGGCAACTGCCTTTGCCTCAGGGTCTAGGATGCCTGATTGTCTCCCTTCCTACCCGCTCATGCTCTCTCTCTTTCTCAAATAAATAAAACTCTTTAAAAAAATAATATGGTATTGTTGACTATAATCGCTATGCTGTGCACTAGATCTGCAGATTGTATATGTGATTTTAACAATCAGAGTTCAGTGTAACTGTTTGTTGAACACAGGCATTCACAGCCAGAGACCTTATAAGTAGTGTTTTTTAAGCTTTAGGGATCATAGATTTACAATTGGGGTAGCTAGCCATCTTATTGTAATCTTTTGTGAGTTTTTTTGTTTGTTTTGTTTTGCTTTTTAGCAAAAACTGGCTGTTCAAAGCCTTCCACTCAATACAAGGAGTTTAGAACTAGAGGAATTATGCCTTGGAAGAAAATGGAATCTTTATTTGAAAATACAATAAAAAAATCACCCCAATAGAGAAGTATTTGGAACAATTACTGTTAATAAAGGAACCTACCTTTAAAAATAATTTTGTTTTCTGAAAAACTACCCCCAGTAGCAGTTTGCTATTCTCAAAGTTATGGTGCAATTTAGAATATGACAGCTTATTTTGGCCAGAAAACTTCTATGAGGTTTTTTTTTCCCCTCCCTTATGTATCTATCCCATCTGCTGGCTATTAGTGGCAATCAAACCCACAATAAAGAATCACATTAGAAACCACTACTTTTTTTTTTTCTGTTAGTTTTCTGAAATTCTCACACTGTTGGTAATGATGCAGACTGAATATTTCTCTGAACGTCTATTTGTAATTGAAGCTGGATACCTACATCAGAATGAATTGTCTGAAACTGAGATCTGAGCATGGATGCCCATGACGTCTAAAACAACTGTTCTCTGCTTGCTTTCTTTTTCTCTGTGTTAATGTTATTCAGTTATTATGCCCCTCCCCTCTCCCCCAGCATTCCCCACTGTGATCTGTCACTGCTGTTTACATAGCATATTTAAGCTGACTGTCCATGTGTTCCTGAAAGTCAACTGACTTTATATTTCAATGGTGAAACACGCTACTAATTATTTTTCTTTTGAGTTTATAAGTGTATCACCTGTGTGCATTGCAACTCCAGTTTTATTTTTAAATATTTTATTTATTTGAGAGAGAGAGAGAGAGGGAGAGAGAGCATCAGCAGGGAGAGTAGAAGAGGGAGAAGCAGGCTCCTCGCTCAGTAGGGAGCCCGATGTGGGACTTGTTCCCAGGACCTTGGGATCATGACCTGAGCCAAAGGCAGTTGCTTAACCAACTGAGCCACCCAGGTACCCCCCAATTCCTAGTTTAAAAAACTTGCTATCCTCTTTACTTATTTCATCCAAGAGACCATATTCTAAATCAGGAGATAAATATTCAGAAGGCTACAGGCATCAATGCAGTAACTGATGGGGTCCGTGATCAAAGGAGCAAGACTGATACAAAGCAAAGGTCAAGCAAAGCTTTATTTCGCTCCAGCACCGAGAATCAAACTGACCGGCTGGTGCTGTCTCTTACTGAGAGAGCGACCCCCTCCTGACCTCACAGACTAGCTTTTATAGAGCAAAGGCCATGTGGTTGAGCCTGGCCAATGAGATTGTAACACAGAGAAAGTTGCATAGTCATGCTAGGTCACACACGGGTGGCCAGTTGAATTACAATTTACCCTAGAGTAGCTGTTTGAACTAGCCTATCACTTTGGTCAGAATTGGTGCCCAAGTTTGACGACTGAAAGGCAGGATATACATTCTTTGGTGATTAGGGAGATTTTATATGTCCTTTACTGATTGGATGTCTCCACCTGGCCTGACTCGTCCTTGCATTTGGGCTCTGTTATCAGGGGCTCAGGGACTGGTCTACCATATTTTACTGGTTACCCAGACTTGTTTCTAAGTAAGTTTCTCTGGGGGGCCAGGGTCAATTTAAGTTTACTGCATAAACAACAAAATGGCTGTTCTACCAAGATGGAGTCACTCTGGCTAAGTAGGCCCTTACAGTAACAATAACAACTTGAGCAACAACAGTGAATGGGTTGGAATGTGGGGATTGGAGGAGAGGGTGTGAACTGTTACTACCCTCTTGCCCCTTTCTACTCCTGGTCTGGTCTGGACCTGCATCATTAGCAGCCCCTGGAAGGTTGTTGGAAATGCAGTCTCAGGTCCTGCTCCAGACATTTTCAGTCACAATCTGCCAACCACAATTTCCCAAGTGATGTGTATACACATTAAAGGTCCAGAAGCATTGCTTTTCCCTTCCTTCTTAAACTTTCTTTGTGTCTTTCTATCTGCTGTTGTCAGATCTGCTATCGTTTTTTGAGGTATGTGGATTTTGAATGTGAAAGTTCTTAATTTTCAAAAATTATATAATTTGCTTTTTGTTGTTAACTGTCATTTTTCCCCCCTCTACTTTCTGGGACCAATAAAACGAACTGAAAATATCATTAGGTTTGAGAGACTACCAGTTTGCAAACTGTTCCAAAACAGGCAAAGTCAGAAGTGAATATGGGCAGCCTTATGATATTTTCAGGAAACATTAGTACCTAAATAAAAAAAAAACAAAACTATTAACAGCAAAAAAAAAAAAAAAAAAATCAAGTGTTGCCATCACTAGATATGCCAAGTTTTATTTAGTTTTTAATAAATGGCCTACGTTTATGTTACCTGTATTGCTGCCTGCTTTCCCTCTTCTGCCCTGTGTATTGCAGTCTTATAGCAGCTAGAGTGACCCTATTAGAAATGAAGTCAAAACTATCAGTTTCTTCAGTGGCCTCTGTCTTACTCAGGAATAAAAGTCAGCACCTTGCAAGCTTTTTCAAAGACTCTTGATCCAGTTTCTCTTGTTTAAAATTATGTCCAGTCACCCTGGCAAGCTTGCTATTCCCTCGGTCACCTAGAAGACTCTGCCCCGTCTACCCAGACATGTGCGTGCCTTCCTCCTCAGCTACATGAGCGCTGCCTCAAATGCAGTTTTCACAATGAGGCCTTCTTTGGTGAAAACTGGAAACGGAAAACCCCTCACCTACCCTTCAGCCCCTGACCTTCTTTGGTTCCTTCCTTTAGAGCATTCACCACCATCAGACTTCTGCAAATTGGTTTTTTATTTGTTCATTCCCTGTCTCTCAGCACTCGAATGTTCATCCTGAGACAGGGACTTTCGGACTCGTGTTCATGGGGTATCCATAGTGTGAGGACAAGACTTGGCACATGTGTGGTAGGCTTTTAATAATAGACCCACGTGCTATGAATGGATTACACCCTTGCTTAAAATTTATGTGATACTACTCCCTTGTGTATAGGTTTTAGTTTGTTTGGTAATAGTACACAGTTGAAGATTTTATTAAGAAAGTGTGTAGTGCAGGTATAACACGCTTAGAATGTTTTTTTATTCTATAGGTTATATGTATCTGTGAGTTATTTATTCCTCTGTTATGCTGAAAGTTTTATGACTATATTACTTTACTTTTAAATGTGCCTGTAACATAATATCTTCTTTAATAAAATTCCTTCAAATTGTGAGTTCTAAATTCACAATAACATCTCTATTCTAAGTTGCATATTTGAGCTCTATTATTTTGAACAAAATGCAACTTCAAATAAAATAGGAACTCTCATCATATAGTATAATGAAACAAGTCCAGTTATCCTTAAGAAAAGTGTTTTTTTTTCCACTAAATCAGAATAGCAATGAAACAATCTTATATAATTCTTCCTTGAAATATTTTCCATTTTACTGAGAATAACAGTGTGATTCCAAGTGCTATTCAGGTATCATCCTAAGACAGATTTGAAACTGTATGTTACTTTTCTCAAGTGCACTAACTAGTCTCATAATTATCTGACACTGAACAGGTTACCCTAGATAGAATATCTTAAAAGGCACAATGTGATGTATTACTATAATTAAATTGCAACATTCAAGAAATGATGCTTTAAAAATAAAGATTTTTCTTTTTTTTCTTTCTTTCTTTCTTTCTTTTTTTTTTTTTTTTTTTTTTTTTTTTTTTTTTTTTTTTTTTTTTACTTTTTATAAAATCCTTCAAATATGTACCTAGGAACACCTTGAAAGCTAATATTCATTTATGTATTCTCCATCAATTAAGGAATTGGTCTTCAAAACCTTTGTTTTTTTTTTTAATTTTTTATTTTTTAATAAACATGTATTTTTATCCCCAGGGGTACAGGTCTGTGAATCGCCAGGTTTACACACTTCACAGCACTCACCAAAGTACATACCCTCCCCAATGTCCATAATCCCACCCCCTTCTCCCAAACCCCCTCCCCCCAGCAACCCTCAGTTTGTTTTGTAAGATTAAGAGTCACTTATGGTTTGTCTCCCTCCCAATCCCATCTTGTTTCATTGATTCTTCTCCTACCCACTTAAGCCCCCATGTTGCATCACCACTTCCTCATATCAGGGAGATCATATGATAGTTGTCTTTCTCTGCTTGACTTATTTCGCTAAGCATGATACACTCTAGTTCCATCCATGTTGTCGCAAATGGCAAGATTTCATTTCTTTTGATGGCTGCATGCATACATGAAGCCCTCACAAACTAGGTGTTTAATAAATATTTGATAAATAACAAATGAATTCACTGAAAAATGAATTCGTGGTCAACATATGTATTTGTCTATAGAATAGTTAAGTTCTTGCACTGAGTTCTCAGTGATAGGTGGGGAACTTGCCTGTTATGGGAAGGATCATGAGGCTCTTTATATAAAATGGGTGGTTGGTACAGCGTCTCTTGACTGAAGAGTTCATTGAAATGTACTCTCTGAAACATCGTCAAATGTTTCCACTGTGATAGATAAAATAACCTTAAAGGGAAAAATATTTTGAGTTTGCATCCAATCTACTTTAATGACAGAAGAGTTTTAGTAGCCTTCTTACAGTTTCTTTTGAATTGAATTTCAATTTATGTATTAAAAATAATTTTAAATATTTATTTTACCCTTATCTACTGCAAAATAGATGGTGATGCTAGAGGAATTTTCTGCACTAACAATTTAATAAATTTTAGCTTTTATTTTTGGTAGAAATATCCATTAGCATGTATAGTTATTTTTATTGTCTAAGTAATGGCAACACATAGTAGCTTTGATGCTTTTTTTTTTTAGACGTTTTATCTAGTCCTACTGGTTCTCCGAGAGAACAATGTCTAGACTATAATCCACAAGGAATCATTAATCTTTGAATGGGTATAAGGCAGGCCGTCCCATTACTGCTCAAATCCAAAGATGCATAAATCCACTAACCTGACTTTTTAGAGAGTTCAATATCCCTTGCCTTACAAGGAGAAGAATGCATTGCAAAAAGGAAAGCTGAATGTATCAACATATATGCATGGTGAACAGATGCCCACTCTGTCCAAAAACACTGTGTGTGTGGGAGAGGATGAGAGGTGGTAGAGAAAGGGACTGGTCTTGAAATGACGGTCTGGGAGTGGCGTCTGGGAGCTACAGCATTTCAATTCCAAGTGTATCATGGGCATGGCGTTTTTAAACAGTCCTTCTATTGTATATTTTGTACCACTTGGCACCTCTCCATTAAAAAAGAGTTGCACATGCTCTTAAAATAAGTCTGATTTTTTTTCATTACTTCCAACTGTACAAAATGTTAGTGTCTTGTAAGTTTTGCCTGTTTTTCCCTTTATCGTTTCCTCTGGGCCACTACTGTTTTTTCTCTTCACCCATTTCTCCTTACTGCTTACTGCTTTGATGCTAGTAAGAAGATAAATGTGTAACATTTCTAGAGATGCTAGGTTAAATGAACATCAAATTAATTGATTGAATATTTCTATTTTAATGTGGAAAAGAAAATGTGAGACAAAGGAGTGATACAAATTGGGAAATCTGGATAGGAACTTGAATCCCTTGATTCTCATCTAAGCCATGTTTATACATGTAATACATAGTTACATATTGCAGACATGCTCTAGAGATATTAAACTGATATATAATCCAATTAGTATATAATAGAAAATAATACTTCATATCTCTTTAAAAATATGTTGTTTTTATCTTCATTTATATAGTAAAATTCTATTTAATATTATAGAAAATAGTAAAATACAAATAACAGCGTCAGTTACAAGTATTCAGAATTTGTGTAGCAATGAGTGGAATATCAGTTACTTGACATTACCTACAGTTTTTGTAACCTTTTAATAACTTTTCATAATGTGTCAAGTCCAAAGATACCAGAAAATACAGGAATTGGAGGAGGATCAGGAAGATAATTGGTCATACCCAGGAAAATTAATCAATAGGAGTAATAAATTGGGTCAAGGTTTAAATGATGCGGTGCTCAAAGCAGGCATGGTGTATGAATAACAGGGAGGCTGAGATTCTGGTCTGCCTCCAGAGCTATCATTTTGCCTCGTCACTCTCTCCTTCCCTAGAATAGCACAGTCTCCTTTTGGGAACTGCCCCTCGACTTTCTCTAGTTAGGGGTCTAACTGACAGATGCTATTGGACACTGCTGCCAGCCTGGGGATGGACATGTGCTGTAAACTCATCCCATCATTGTTAAGGGTGTTTCTAAGTAGAAATGGCAAGAAAGAACCTATTCCCCTTTGGATCATGTGGTAATGGGATGTGTACTTGAAAGGGTCTGTAGATGACCCTTCAAGGGAAACCAAGCAAAAATCATAACAAAATTCTTGATAGCATATAGGTCTTTGCTCCACTAATCCTCTCCTTTCCTGTGATGTGGTGACGTGAGCCAGGAATTCTTGCTTAGGCTGAAACTAGGGTCATTCTTTAGTTCTCACCTTGATTTCTGATTAAGGCATCTTCTCTGGCAAGAACAGTTCTTACTAGTGCTGTTTGAGGGCAGATTTTATGTTAGTGTGGGCTGTACTGAAACCACAGTTTTAGGTACAGAAGAAACAGGAAATAAACATAATATAAGAGAATAGAACATAAAGATGAAAGGATGATAGCAGGCATCAAATTCAGTGTCTGTTATTATGGAAAATGAAGCAAAAAATCCCAATATTTTATTTTCAATGAGATGTCCCAGCTCATTTATTTAATGAATCATCATATTGAGCCTCAGATCTGGAATCCCACAACATTTCATAGAAAGCTACTCCTTTCAGAACTCTCCCATTTCAAGCAACAGCCTTAGCCCAAATAAAAAGGAGACATTCATGATCAGAATATGTCCTCTACCTAGGGCTCAACCCATTGAGGTCTGTTATACTTATTTTTGAACAGGACTCTAGCTTGTAACCTTGATCCAGATAGAGATAGTTTAATATTTTGGTTCAATGTGTGTCTCTTTTCTTCCAGCCTAGCATTCAAATTCTCTTCTCAGTACTCTTTCTGCTTTGGCTTTGGTTTGGGAAGCATTTACGGATCTTTAAATCACAAATTTTCCCTATGGCTTTGACCACAGGGCCAGTTGTAGGACTGTGTGAGTTGGGGGAAAAGGAGACCCAAATATTTTGTAATATTCTTGACTATACGAATAATTTGAGTCCCCAGGTCTGCATATCCAGACAGTTCTGGTGAGCTAATTTTATAATGTCAGAAAAGAAATCCCACACTGACCAGAAAGAGTGATGTTTTTATCAGGTCTCTCTCTTGAAACCTACCTTCCCACTAGGTCCCTAGGAGATTACTTAGACACAAGTTCAGAAACCTTCAGGGCAATTAGTTTGACTTCTTAAACAGGTTGGAAGAGAGTATCATGAAACACAGACATGTTGGAAAGGAATTAACTCATGTGGGTCCTGGTCTCAGCTCAGAGGACCCCATCCAAAAGCCCCTTCCAGCCATGCTCAGTCTTACACACTGAATGGAAACTTGATGTCATCCACTAGTGTCCATCTTCACAACCTCCTTCATGGACCAAGCCATCAGTGGTATAATCACTTCATAATCCATTCTAGTCCCTCTTCTAGGGAGAGCATCCTGTTTTAAACTGGAGGCATGATTATACCACATTTTTGCTGCCAAAAAATTGATTTAGTCACCTCTCAGTCTTAGAATGAAGTATACCAGACTATGGTAGGGACAATTCCTTTACTGTGACCTGCTTTTGTATTGCCTCCTCTCTCCCATATCTCTCCCTTAGCAGCATCTTTCCCTGTGACTGATGTTGGTCTCTAGGCTCCAAAGTGCTATCTGTATTTTGGTCCTTTGTACTTCCATCATTTCACTTCCTCTTGCCTTCCTTCATGGCTTCATACATTTCATCTAAAACGTAATTTCCCCAGGGAGATCTTTTTCTAAAGGAAATGCCTCTGAGTGGATCAGATGCATTTTCTCTAAACTCTCCTTGCATTTTGCACTTATTTATTTCTCGTCAAATTTGCAAATTTACATTTATCCTGTTTCCAGAGATATGCTTATGTTCCCCACTGTGTCAGCTCCATGAAAAGAGATCCAGTTCCTCGTTTTGCTACAAATTATATGGTCACCCTCTTAGTATTGTGACTGGCCCTGTAGGTTGAATATTGAAAAAAAAAAAAACCTGAAAATTGAAATTTATTGATAGATAATGAAATTGAACTGTTCATTGTTGAACTTATATGCACAAATATACATTTGATGTTAACTTATAGAGAAATGGAATTGTTTTAAAAACATACAAACAACAATGAAAACAAATAATTAGATTGTTCAAAAAGCAAATGTATTCAGAAAGAAAAAGGAAATATATGCCCTGAAAAAGCCTACAGGAATGGTAACATAAAGATAATTACAATGTTTGGACTTTTTTTTTTCCTTATCTGAAATGTAAGGAGTTTGCTCAGTCATTAAGGATGTTCTTCTAGAAAAAAATATTAGAATAGCAAGTATATTTCAAAAAGATTTGCTTGAATGAAAAAATTCAGTGTGGTTTTATAAATGGCACTTATTTCAGGTTTTAAATTGCGTTTTCTGAATGAGTGAATATAAGCTTTGTTTTGAACTTTAAAAATGTGTACTACAAGGTAGCGTTCTGCAGGGATATTAGTTATGGCATAATTTGAGGGCTTATGTATAGATGTAAGTGAATATGTTTAAATACAATCCTCAAAGGGTAGGTTAACTAAAAGATTTGAGAAAATTCAAATTAAACACTTCTAATTGGCAAAATTTCCATAGGGATATTAATCATAATCAGTGAATAATAAAGAATATTGGTGCATATTAGAGACATAATGATTGACTTCTAAGAGAGTTTTAAGTTTCTCTGAGCATTGATATTCACTATTAAAAAGGAATCAGTTCATTAGCTTTCTCTAGACAGATTTATTAATTAACAACGGATTAGTTAAATATGATCACTTTCCTGAAGTAGAACTTTAGGCTTGATGTCTTGAGAAATATAAATTCAGGGGTGCTTTGGTGGCTTGGCCAGTTACTGCTCAGGTTATGATCCCAGGTTCCTGGAATGATCCCCCCATTGGCTCCCTGCTCAGCAGGGAGTCTGCATCTCCCTCTGCCTCTGCTTCTCTCCCTGCTCTTGCTTTCTCTCTCTCTCAAATAAATACAGTCTTATTATATATATATGTGTGTGTGTGTGTGTGTGTGTGTGTGTGTGTGTGTGTATATATATATATATCAATTCAGACTAGGTCTATGTTTTAAAAAGTGAAGTGTATACCAGTTCTAAAATGAAAGTGTTAACTTCATTGTCAAAAAATATAAGTCAGGGACACCTGTGTGGCTCAGTGGGTTGAAGCCTCTACCTTCAACTTGGGTCACAATCCCAGAGTCCTGGGATCAAGCCCTGTATGGGGATCTCTGCTCCACGAGGAACTTGCTTCCTCCTCCTCTCTCTCTCTCTCGATGTCTGCCTGCCTGTCTGCCTAATTGTGATCTCTGTCAAATAAATAAATAAAATCTTTAAAAAAACATATGTCAACAAATAGATTCTTTCAAAGCATGTATGCTCCAGTTTAATCTTTTCATTTGGAGATAAAATTTTTGGTATAGATCACATGAGTGCCTTATTAGTCACAGAAGAAAAATTAAGGCACATATCTACACATAAGACTTTTTTTTAAATTTATTTTTTATTTATTTTCAGCATAATAGTATTCATTATTTTTGCACCACACCCAGTGCTCCATGCAATCCGTGCCCTCTATAATGCCCACCACCTGGTACCCCCCCACCCCCTGCCCCTTCAAAACCCTCAGATTGTTTTTCAGAGTCCATAGTCTCTCATGGTTCACCTCCCCTTCCAATTTCCCCCAACTCCCTTCTCCTCTCTAACTCCCCATGTCCTCCATGCTATTTGTTATGCTCCACAAATAAGTGAAACCATATGATAATTGACTCTCTCTGCTTGACTTATTTCACTCAGCATAATCTCTTCCAGTCCCATCCATGTTGCTACGGAAGTTGGGTATTCATCCTTTCTGATGGAGGCATAATACTCCATAGTGTATATGGACCACATCTTCCTAATCCATTCATCCGTTGAAGGGCATCTTGGTTCTTTCCAGTTTGGTGACCATGGCCATTGCTGCTATAAACATTGGGGTACAGATGGCCCTTCTTTTCACTACATCTGTATCTTTGGGATAAATACCCAGGAGTGCAATGGCAGGGTCATAGGGAAGTTCTATTTTTAATTTCTTGAGGAATCTCCTCACCGTTCTCCAAAGTGGCAGCACCAAATTGCATTCCCACCAACATTGGAAGAGGGTTCCCCTTTCTCCACATCCTCTCCAATACATGTTGTTTCCTGTCTTGCTAATTTTGGCCATTCTAACTGGTGTAAGGTGATATCTCAGTGTGCTTTTAATTTGAATCTTCCTGATGGCTAGTGATGATGAACACTACACATAAGACTTTTGATACAATTGAAGCAGTAGTGTGACTCATTATTACGGCAAGCACATAAAATATTCCATACATTTTTCAAAGTCATCTATCTGTTGAAAGACATAGCTACCTTCACATTTAGCAAAAGATAAGAAAAGAGAGAAAACATGAAATATATAGACCATAAATGCATGTCCAAAAACTAAATATGGAAGCAAAATAAAGTGAAACTTAAAAAGTAAGATCTTAAAGGGAGAAAGACTGATAAAATACTTCTCAAATATGCCTATTTCTACAAAGAATGAAGGTATCGTGTACTTGGGAATATATAAAGACAATAGGCATGAATATTATAAAGAAAAATGTCAGTGAATAAGAAAATATTAGAAACTTGTGTGTCATTTATTAAAGAAAATCATGTTATTTTTTATCCTTTGTTTCAAATTTCTAAGTATCAGCTTTCCCATAGTATCTTTCAGAGAGCCATGATTTATCTTTTTTTTTTTTAATATATCTAATCTAGCACAGTATCTGATATAGAGTAGAACTCTTTAAGAATTGGCTGTTGACTAGTACATCTTCCCATCAGAAATTGACAGATGTACTTTTTAAAATAAATGGAAGTAAGAGACAAGAGCGAAGAAACTAATGAGGCAGGTATATATAAAAGTCAACAGGAGCAGAACATCTGTTCATGGGAAACTGAGAAGTCCTTAATTATCCGACGGGAATAACCATGAGATTCATTTACCCTTGGATTTTGTCATTGTCTTACCTTAAATTTTACCATTACCTCTTACTGTTGATTTTATTTACTACGTTAGATAACATTGTCACAAATTCTGATCAATAAGAGTATTTGCCAGGTTGTTTCCAAGTTTGTTATCTCAGACAGAATAGATAAGGTGTTGACTTTAAGTGTATTAATTCATTTTACATTCCTGTTGTTTAGTATGAATTTCTTTTTGCATTTTCTTTCTTTCTTTTTTTTTTTAAGATTTTATTTATTTATTTATTTGTCAGAGAGTGAGAGAGAACACAAGTAGGCAGAGTGGCAGGCAGAGGCAGAGAAAGAAGCAGGCCCCCCACTGAGGAAAGAGCCTGACGTGGGACTCCATCTCAGGACCCCGGGATCATGACCCGAGCTGAAGGCAGTGGCTTAACTGACTGAGCCACCTAGGCATCCTTCTTTTTGCATTTTCACTCTGCAGTGACTATAATGAATATGATTTCACTATGCATACGACTATAATGGTCTCTCAGCGTGCATTTACATGGAAGTGCAGGGCCATAAAATGACAGTGCAAGATGCATCTATGCAAACAAATCAATGGGAAAATGATGATTGTTCTGTTACATTTAAGTTTTTTTTTTTTTTTCAGAACATTAAGACATTTCTTACTGTGGTCATGAATACATAGAGACATGAAAAAAAAACAGTAAAACTAATATTTATTTAATACACTGTAGTTTAAAGCATTAGGCATATTAAGAATTAAAGGAACTTCTTTCTTTGTAAAATCCTTCTCCAGAGTTGTGTGAACAGTGCTTGGCTTCTCATTGTATAATTCATGGTTACTATCTTTTTCGGATGCCTTGGTGACTTGTCATATTTCCTTCTAAGTTTAGATGAGCTTTCCAGTACTTTATTCTTTGCTCTTTCAATGTCGTGAAATATTTCTGAGAGTTCCTTTAATGTGATGTTTTTGTTGGCATCACTTCCTTTGGAATATCTTCCTCCTTTTTGTCAAAATCAGTTTTTTCATCTTTGCCAAGTTTTGCCTTAACTAAGTTTCTCTGGCTTCCTGTCTAGAGCCTCTGCAGTGGCAGCAGTAGCTACATTCCCAAGCAAGTTATTTCTTCTATAACTCCATTTGCCTTTGATGTAAATTTTACTTCACTTCAGCACTGTCACTCTGAGTTTCTTCCTCAGTTTTCGTTGGCCAGTTCCCTCATTCATGATCCATTTCTGATAAATGTCATAGGAGTTCATCACTGAGAAACAGAGAGACAATACAACCATCGGCTTTGCTTTTGGCTCATGAATTGGATAGGCTGATGTGATCGATCACCAACAGACTATGAAAGAGGTGACATTATTCATCATTAGTCATGATGAGCATCTATTATTTGCATAGTAATCTACATGCTGAGGAGCTAGCAGCCAGGTGTGGACCTAATGCAGTTACAATCAATATGCCATTGTATAATATACTATGTGTAGACGCTGATATTATTTAATTGAATTGTGGTAACCAAAATTCATACACCTTGGAACTGTCAAAAGCCAGGACTACCTGCATGTTTATTATTTGGTATAAATATTGAATAGTTTTTGTGTGTGTGTGGACGTATATGTAAAATTATCTTTTTTTCCCATTTTATTCTTTATTTATTTTCTCTAAAATAAAAATATGTGAGTTTATGGAAATAAAAATAGAGCCTAGTAAGACTAAACACAGGCCCCGCTTCTTCCATTGGCCTGGAGGCTTAAGGTCTTTTTCTCTACTTCTCAGGATTACTTTTTTTTTTTTTTAAGTTTTTATTTAAATTCTAATTAGTTAACATATAGGGCAACATTAGTTTCAAGCATACAATACAGCAATTCAACACTTCTATACAACACCCAGTGCTCATCACAAGTGCCCTCCAATCCCTATCACCTATTTAGCCCATCCCCTACCCACTTCCCTCTGGTTACTGTCAGTTTGTTCTCTATAACATGTAGGTTCCTCAAAAAGTTAAAAATAAAACTACCCTGTGATCTAGCAAATTCACTATTCTGTATTTACCCTAAGAATACAAAAATACTAATGCAAAGGAATCCATGCACTTCCATGTTTATAACGGCATTATCTACAATAGCCAAATTATGGAAACAGCCCTAGTGTCCATTGACTGATGAATAGATAAAGATGTGCTACACATGCACAATTGAATATTACTCAGCCATAAAAAGAGCAAAATCTAGGGGCGCCTGGGTGGCTCAGTGGGTTAAGCTGCTGCCTTCGGCTCAGGTCATGATCTCAGGGTCCTGGGATCGAGCCCCGCATCAGGCTCTCTGCTCAGCAGGGAGCCTGCTTCGCTCTCTCTCTCCCTCTCTGCCTGTCTCTCCATCTACTTGTGATTTCTCTCTGTAAAATAAATAAATAAAATCTTTAAAAAAAAAAAAAAAAAAGCAAAATCTTACCATTTGCAACAACATGGATGGACTTAGAGAGTATTGTGCTAAAAGAAGTAAGTCAGCCAGAGAAAGACAAATACCATATGATTTCACTCATATGTGGAACTGAGGAAACAGAACAAATGAGTAAAGGAAAAAAAGAGAGAGGCAAACTAAAAGACAAACTCTTAAAATTATCCATTAACAGAGATGTCTTTTAAAACTTCTCATATCCTATTTTAAATATAAACTTTTCTATATTTTAAAGTGCACATAAGGTTTCCGCGATGGTCCTATTTATGTTGCATTAACTTGGACACATAGTGGATACCTGTTAAGTGAACAGTAAAAACTTATCTGGCTGTTTCAAGCATGCCAAAGCCAGTGTCTGCAAGGAAGAGTCTGCAGAAACTCTTTTATACCAAAATACTAATTGTTTTACCTTAAAGCACTTTGAGATTGATTCATTCTAACCCAACACAAAAAAAAAGCAGTATGTGACTCAACTTAAATGTTTGAGCTGATAACAAAAATATAACCATGAATTGGATGAATATTGTCACATTGGGTTTTGTGATACGTTCTTTCACAGATAGGAATCCCAGCACAACTTTCAGCTCTCATGTGATGGGTTTGGACAAAGAGCTAGAAATAGAAGGCTCTTCCCTCAAAGAGAAAGTGAGTACATGTTCTCACTGACAGGCCCCTCAAAAGGCTGGGTGCCGGACACCTGAAAGCACATATTCTACAGCAACGCATCCTATTGTGGTAGCCATTAACCACCATGGCACTTGAGCACTTGAAATGTGGCTAGTCCAAATTGAAATGTTCTAAGTGCAAAACACATGCTGATGAAAAATTAATGTAAAAATCTCAATAATTTTTGTATCAGTTATATGTTGAAATAGTATTTGGTTGTATTCGTTTAAATAAAATATGTTATTAATATTTCACCTATTCCTTTTATTTTTCTCAATGGGGCTGCAGAAAATTTGAAATCACATTATGTGACTTACATTGTAGTATTGGGGTGAGCATGACCCCAGAACTATAATGAACTAGGTTCAAATCCCAGCTTCCCAATCTCTTCGTCATGTGAGAATGGACCTGGCATAAAACTCTTTTGTTCTGTTTCTTTATCTGTCAAATGTGGAAAATAACAGTTACTAGAATATAATAAGTTTTATTTAAGTAAGTTAATAATAAATATTAAGCACTTAGATATTTGCCTCATATTTACTTAAGTGCTATGTGGTAGTTACTATTGTTGAGCATTGACCACCGGAGGAAATACATTGAATGTATCATTTCTTTTAAACTCTTTTGTATGTTTGTGTTCTTACAATTAGCATCCTTTACTCTTTTCAGATATGTTGCTGTATAAATGGATCAGATTACATTTTCTTTACATCAGCCATTTTGAGACATCTTTTCCAAAGAATACACACAGGACTGTTGACAGAGTTGAAACACAGCCCAGTTTCATCACCATCTTGTTTATATTTCATCACAAGCATATTCACACACTATTCCACTTTTTGGTTCACTTCTGTGTATAATAATTGTATCTTTTGTGTGTGTATATATGTCTGTGTTTTAATTATTCTTACTTTCCTTACCAAAGGATGACTTTTTTCTCACACTGTGGCAAAATGATTTTTTATGGGAGAGCTCTTCCTTGCTAAGAAATGATTATACTATTTAGTTTCAAAAATAAATTTTTTTTCTCACTATGCCTCTGCACTCGTTTTTGTTTTAATTTCTAATTTTTATTTTTCTCCATTTTTATTTAAATTCCAGTTAATTAACATACTGTGAGGGTACTGGGTGGCTCAGTCGTTAAGCATCTCCCTTCTGTTTAGATCATGATCCCAGAGTCCTGGGACCCAGCTCCACATTAGGATCCCTGCTTAACAGGAAGCCTGCTTCTTCCTCTCCCACTCCCCCTACTTGTGCTCCTGCTCTCACTGTCTCTCTCTGTCAAATAAATTAAGTCTTTTAACATACTGTTTAATACTGGTTTCAGGTGTACACTTTAATGTTTCAACACTTATTTATAACACCTGGTGCTCATCATAAGTTCAAAAGTAACTTTTAATTTACATGTAATATAAAATTAAATTTTCATATGTAAATATTAAGTACAATTTTGAATATAAGAAGGTTTAATACTAGTGTGTAGTTCTGTGGTACCTTTTATAGTCCCAAGTAACCACAGGTGTTGTATAAACCACATAGAGTTATAGGTTATAGGCTCATTGACATGAATTTAACTTTCAGATATATTTTCAGAAAAATACTTTTAATATGGAAATGATTTCTAAATGTAGGTGACTTAACTAGATTTCTGTGGTAAATCAAGGATAAATTGCTTTCATATCTGTTTTATGTTAAAAATTTTCTGTTGAGATATTTTGAGAAAATAATTCTTTGAGATATCTGTAGTATAATTTTTCATTTCTTCACCATAAGTAATGTGCTGTATATCAATTTGCTTTCTGTGTTTTATTTAGTGAGCAGTACTTGTACAACCAGAATAACCATAATCCAAAATAACTCTTCCTTAAACATAGGCTTCCAATGACATGACTCTGGTATTTCTATATCCTTTTCTTTTTCTCAGTGTCTAGTCTAGTGCTTATGCATAAGCCTAGATATTGAGAAAAATAAAAGGGTATAGAAACACCAGAGTCATGTTGTCTAGGGCTTATACATAATTCCTAGACATTGAGAAAAAGAAAAGGGTATAGAAACACTAGAGTCATATCATTGTAGATATCCTAGATATCCATAAGTAACCATATTCATCATTCATGATGGTCAATGAGAACACAAGGCTTTAGTGTAATTTTTAATCTCAGTTATGAATTTTTTCAGTTTGAAATATTTCTATCCCGATGTTATTGTTTTCTCTTAAAAATATACCCTCTTATCCTAACTCATTTTATGTCCCATTCTTTGGTTAGTTAATTTATCTATTAATATCAGATGATAAACTTCATCTAGAGCTTTCCTAAAGTCTATACTTAATGAATTGAATTTGAATGTATTGAGGCAGTAATAACCTCAAAGTATTGTAATGGGTTTGTTAAGCATGAATTCTCCTACCTGAATTCATGTTGGCTATAATTAATCAAATTATGCTTTACCAGGTGTGCATTTTCTATGCTCCCTAAATACGTTTCCATGAGTATAATTCTACAGCAGATGTTAACCTTTGTCACTCTTAATTCATCTTCTGTTGTTCATTTTATATTACATTCTCTGATTTAAGTATCCACTTAATGAAATAATAATACTCATTAAGTAATAGAAGAGATTAGTTATTCCAGTTGAACTTCTTAGTTATTTTAACTGGAATTTCCCAAGGATTAAATCTTAACTATGTCCTTAAACTCTAAATTCTTACAGTCAACAAATATATATGAAATGATTACTGTAAAATAAATTTCAAGTTTTAGAAGGTTATCATTCCTACATTTTTCAACTTTATTTTTACTTACAATCATGTGGACAAAGGGAATGAGAATCTCTGTAGTAGCATTTACTCAGATGAAGAAGAATCATCATCAATCCCCAGGAGAAGGTAGCTTATCCCTGAGTTGTACATTGGGGTCTGGAGGTAATGAGAAAAGAGTACAATTACAGCTAGTCTTAAAATGTGCGTAATCCAAAAAGCAAAGAAAACAATTTAAGGTATCCATCATCTGCTACACAAATAGCACTATGACATATACCATCAATCTTTAATATTGTCCTAAATTATTATTTGGCTTTGCAGTGTGGAAACAGTTAAAAGAAAAAAAAAAAAAACAACAACAACAAAACAGTATTCTCTTTTATTGGTAATTTTAAATAGAACACAAAATGTTTTATCTCTTTAAAATTGTTGTCTTTTTGAAGGTGCAAATGAGGAGTAAAAAGAAGTGTGGCCTTAATAAAATACAAGTAACAAGTACTGCACTTGGGTGGCTTAAACAACAAAAGTATTCTTCTCACGGTTGTGGAGGCTAGAGTCTGGGGTCAAGGTATTGGCAGAGTTGCTCCTTTGAGGATTTTCTCCTGGGCTTGTAGATGGCCTCCTTTTCCATGTGTCTTCACATCATCTTCCCTCCTCATCTGTTTGTGCTAATTTCCTCTTCCTATTAGGATACAAGTTTCATTGGATTAGGGCCTATTCTAGTACATCTTTGTAACTTCATTACCCCTGCAAAGATCTTCTCTCCAAATATGGTCACATTTTTGTGGTATAGGAGGCTAGGATGTCAACGTACAATTTTTTAAGAGGGCCCAGTTTATCCCAAAACACCCTGGAAAATTTCAAATTTAAATTTTTAAAAAAGCACATAAAATATTTTTGACCTTGTTTTTTAAATCAGAATTTGTATTTTCATTTTTATTTCATTTGTAGAAAGATTTAATTAACAAGATATATAATTAAATGTTATGCTTCAAATAAAAAGTAAGGAGAAATTTCTGGTGAACAATATAGCTTATAATGTCAAAATATTCCTTTGTTCTGAAATCTGCAGTTTTTCTTGATTTTTTCCTATATTTGCAGGAGGCAGTAAGTACTTTAGTAATTGAATGCACAGTATAGGGCATTAAAAGATTTTTTTAAGGACTTTATTCATTTTGGAGGGAGAGAGAAGAGAGAGAGAGGGAGAGCAAGAGTTCAGGAGAGCACAAGCTGGGAGAAGCAGAGGAAGGAGAAGCAGACTCCCTGCTGAGCAGGGAGTCTGACTGAGTGCTTGATCCCAGGACTCCAGGATTATGACCTGAGCAGAAGGCAGACATTTGATCAACTGAGCCACCCAGGCACCCCAACAGATACTTTTAATGAATAAAAATGGAATATGGTTCTCTAGATTGGAATCATAAATGGTGTTACTTTTTTTTTAAGTACAACATATTTTTTTTGTTTACTTTTCTCACAAAAAATATATACCATACAAATATTTAAGTACTAATCATTATAATTATATAAAGTCATACTCATCTTTTTACATTTATTAGAATTATAACATTTTAAAGTGTAATTTAAATGACAAAGAACAAGTAAATATTAAATGAACTACTTTAAATTTTATTCTTACTACAATATATGCCTTTAAGGTTTAATTTTATAAAATTGAAAGTACACATATATCATATCGTTCTAAACTATTTTTAATTTTTAGTACTTTATGAATAAAATTTCATTTTAATTTTTTGATTTTTGTAGTTTTTGACTTTTATAGTATTGAAGTCAATTTTTGGAAAACCTATTATTTATAAAGATGTGCATTGATGATATAAATGCAAATTTAAATATCCATAGTGCTATAATTTCAATGCTATAGCTATATTTCTATTAGAAGTATTAGCTTTTTTCTTTATATATCTTCATAATAGACATATTTTATAATGTGATTAATTTCTTTATGTATCTTCATAGAATTATTCTTACTAATATCTGACATTATATTAAATATATTCAAGTGGATTCAGAACAAAACAGGGATGATCCATTTTTAGTATGTTACTATAGATTAGATATTAAACTTATTATCAGATTTATTGCTAACAGTTGCTCTATTAGGGAAGTAGTATTATCCCCATTTTACAGACGAGGAAGCTGAGGCTCAATGGATTGAGCTGAGGAATTGGCTCCATTTTATTCCAAAGCTGAAGTATTTTCTGTGATGTGCACTGAGCTGTGAGAGAATGTGCTTCATAACTCTCTCTGAATGTTCATTAGCTGTATCTGACTGCAATGTAAAGACTGACAAAAAAGAATTGCATTTGAAGTTGATATCAATATGGAAAACAGTTTTTGTTATTATTTTTTAATTTAAATTCAGTTAATTAACAGGTAATATATTATTCATCTCAGAGATAGAGTTCAGTGACTCCTCAGTCTTATGTAACACCAGTTGCTCATTATGTTATGTGCCTTCCTTGATGTCCATCACCCAGTTACCCCATCTCCTCACCCATCTCCCCTCCAGCAACCCTCAGTTTGTTTCCTAGGATTAGGAGTCTCTTATTGGTGTCTCTGTCTCCTTTGTCTTATTTTCTTTTTCCCTCTCTTCCCTTACGATCCTTTGTTTTGTTTCTTAAATTCCACATATGAGTGAGATCATATGATAATTGTCTTTCTCTGATTGACCTGTTTTGCTTAGCATAATATCCTCTAGTTCCATCCATGTTGTTGCAAATGGCAAGATTTCATTCATTTTGGTGGCTGTGTAATATTCCATTGTGTATATCATTGTGTATATATCACATCTTCTTTACCTATTCATATGTTGATGGACATCTGGGTTCTTTCCACACTTTGGCTATTATGGACATTGTTGCTATAAACACTGGGGTGCAGGTGCCCCTTCAGATCACTACATTTGTATCTTTGGGGTAAATACCTAATAGTGCAACTACTGTGTCGAAGGGTAGCTTGATTTTCAACTTTTTAAGGAACCTCCATACTGTTTTGGTATGGCTGCTCCAGCTTGCATTCCCACCAACAGTGTAGGAGGGTCCCCTTTTCTCCACGTCCTCGCCAGCATCTGTCATTTCCTGACTTGTTAATTTTAGCCATTCTGACTGGTGTGAGCTAGTTTCTCATCATAGTTTTGATTTGTATTTCCCTGATGATGAGTGATGTTGAGCATTTTTTCAGGTGTCTGTTGGCCATCTGGATGTCGTCTTTGGAGAAGTGTCTGTTCCTGTCTTCTGCACATTTCTTAATTGGGTTACTTGTTTGGAAAGCAGTTTTTTAAATCTACTATTGCTCAGAGGCCTAAAATGGCCTCATCTGGAGTGCTAATTTTAAGAAATTTCCAGAGGCTGATGAAAGGAGAATTTCCTGTCTAAAATCTCCAGGTGTAGGAAGAGCTAGGGGATTTTGTTTTTTGTTGTTATTGTTGTTTGTTTTTTCGCCTCCTTTGTCTTCTGCGGGCCAGCACAGACTAAGGAATTAATCAGTGTTTTGTTGATTGTTATTTATTTTTATTTACAGCCTTTCTCCCTCTGGCCCTTGTCCCTCTCTGCTTCCCTCCCTTCCTTCCCTCTCTCCTCCATATTTTTCCATTTCTCAAACTTGAGTCTAGTTCCTCCGAATATGGGCTTGTGCTATCGTTGGCATCTCGTTCTGCTTAGACTGCCTTCTCTTTCTCCTTTTTTGTTTCTCTGGCCTGTGACTGCTCGTAAATCTCCTTTCTCACCTCTGCAGGGCCTAGACACACAGGTACATATCCATTTTCTTGGGAGCACACCTCTTTCAGGCATCCTTTCGCCACTTCATTTGTCTTAATGTAACAGATGTGCTTCCCCAGGATTCGGTTTGCTCAGCCTAATAAATTTGATCTGTGACATGGACTTACTGACTAAGCCCTAAATGTCCCCAACAATATCCTCCAATGAAATCTATGTAACATGGTGACATTTAAGGACACACCAAGTGTATAATGTATGATATTCTGAGGAGGTAGTTATCTAATAGCAGTCTGATGTGAGTCTATAATATTTACTCTTTAATAAATATTTCACAAACATTACCTCAATTTAGCCTTTTACATGAATAAATAATAAATAGTATGTGTCAGTTTTCCTTAAAAAATAATATATAGGAGTATGCATACCCCTAAGCATTACAGATAATAGACAATAAATATATGTTTTTGGACATGGGAAAATATGTATGAAAAATACAAATGCATAATCATAGTTAATTATAAAATGGAAATGATGTCTCATTTCTCTTGTGTTTCTCCTTCTATGATTGTGATTACTTAGATACTGCTTTTTTATTTTTGGAAGCCTGAGCCATGCATACTACCCTACTTATAATGAAACATGCATGTTCTCAATGAGTCAAGGCTGACTCAATATAATCAAGTGATTTTTCTGACTCTAGAGTCAGACTTCCTATGTCTGAATGCCATTTTCAATGTTTCCTGGCTGTTTGACTCTGTGCAGGTCACTAGACCTCTCCATGCCTCAGTTTCCAAATCTGAAAAGTGATGATAACATATATAATTTATACTGTTGAGGATTAAACAGGATAACATGAAGCACCTAGAAAGCACTAAATAATTGTTAATTTTGATGTTTCTTTTATTTAATAGGTACTCATAGCTTTAAAGCTTTCTTTTATTTCAAATATTTAATCCTGATGTCATAGGGTAAAACATGGCACAATTGTCAGACAAGTAAGAGAAAAGTTATTTATGACTCACAAGCTAATACTGATAATATGTTTAAATGTAACCACTTTTCCAAAAAGTTAGAATAGTGTTCTCTGACTTCTGAGGCAACCAACGGAACAAAAGCAGCAGAAAGGAAGAATGAATTTAGATTGTTGTACAAACAACTAAATGATGCAAAGTTAAAAAAAGTAATTTAAAACCATTAGTTTTGTTATTCCATTTTTATTTTTTGAGTTTACACACGGATGCTACCTGAAGCCACAGGTTTGACAATGATTAGTGGTGTTTACCAAACATCTCCAGCTTTCACCTTTTTGGGGTATGTTCCAGGATTGTATTTGCCTGCTTCTGAAATTAGGCCTCGCATGTAACAAATTTTGGCCAGTAAAGTGCAAGAAGAGGAAGTGGTCCCCTTTCTTTGCTCTATTCTGATGATCCTGGAAGCTCCAATCAAGGCAAAGCTTCCATCATCCTGAAACTGTGACCATGATCAGAGAGCCCCCTGCTGACCTTCACCAGAAATGAAGCAAGTGTTAAAATAGGACACTTCATAGTTGTAGGTAACTACACCAGAGCAGGCCTAACTAAGCTGTCCTGACTGTCACAACATTTATTTAGATTTAAAATCTAAGTGTATAGTATAATATGCTATGATATAGGATATAATATGACATGATAGAACACTTTTATTAGAAACATTATTTACTTAAAATTCTCAATATGAAAGGTGGTAAGAACTTGACAATTTAATTTTTTAATTCCTCAAAATAAAGTACTTCTCAGGTGGTTGTGTATGT
The DNA here is from genome assembly GCF_022355385.1 of Mustela nigripes. Lineage (NCBI taxonomy): Eukaryota > Metazoa > Chordata > Mammalia > Carnivora > Mustelidae > Mustela > Mustela nigripes. The sequence continues at coordinate 196,744,094 of NC_081558.1, forward strand.
ATGGTGTGGTTCTAGTGTATTACAAAAATCTTTGAGCAGAGCAGCTCAAGGGAAGTGAATTGGACATTTAGTAAGATTCTTTGGCACTTAACATATCCTTAATTCATGGATATGCACCAAAACAGTTATAATAAAAATTAATTTCAAGTGCAAAATATGTGTAAATCACTGTGGTAAATTTTTGAAGGAAAAACATAAATGAAAATGGGGAAATGAGGCATCCACTTCTGATGGTTTTTCTAACTTAATGATGCTGAGTTATAAAAATTCCAGTAGAAACTATCATTTGTGTATTGTGAAAGAGTTTGAAAAGGTCTTTCAGTGAATCAACCTGTCTTTGGTTTGGAGTTTTATTTAAAATGAGAGTAAGAATGAAAGAAGGAAAGAAAGACAGAAAGAAAGAGGAGAGAAAGGCACCATTCTCTGCCTGTTGCTATTTTCCTGATAGGTGTTAAGACAAATAAAAAAAGAAAATCCTTATATATAATTATGTAGTATATCTAAGTGTGTTATCATACATTCTTTTGTGATTTTGCCATTTTTTATAAAATCTGTCATAAATAGTTTTAAGTCTCATCATCTAATGCATGCATTCTTGTCTTGTCTTTTTATCAAAGGATTCATTCTTGTGAATCAACAAGGCATAGACCCAGACCAAAGAGAGCTTTCATCGTTTTTAAGAAAGTGACGCTAGCTTACAGTCTCCTAGGAAACTCAAAAATTCAGCAGCTGTAGAAAGCCCAAGTTTTACAAAACAGCTATTATTGGGGGTAAAATCTTCCAAAGAAGCATACCCTGCAATCTCACCTTATTTTTAAATTTAGTCTAAGAAATACTTATGCAGTGTTAATGCTTAGCCATTTGTTACAAGAAGAAAAAAATGAACAAAACCCAGATTTGGACAGTTTCCATATTCCTTGATCTGTGTGGAACTGCAATTAAACTCAGGAAACTTAACAAAAGGCTGATTATTTGAAGGGAATGGTCGTCAAACAAACACAGAAAAAAAAAATACAAATCCAGTAGGCACAGACAGAATCATTAATGAAGCAGTGTAATAGCAATTAATTAGGAGAAATGTATATCCACCCCAGAGAAATATGTATTTCAAAGTATAAAATATAAAAATTAACAATACATGAAATAGCCAATTTCTTTCCATGAAATCAAGAGCTTGAGCTAAATGAGCTTCAAAATTGCTATGGAGAGAAAAACAATTCTGCGATACTGTTTTTTTTTTTACTTTGTGAGTGTCTAGCATGCTCTGCTTGTTATTTACATCCCCTTTTGGATGCTAAGAGAGCAGCAGGATAGAATATTGCTTTTAGAAATATGTACCTGTTTTACATTTCCATGCTGCTATGGAAGATGGTTGTACATTTTGCCTTCATGGGGATATTAAATTTTTGTAATTAGGTGAACCCTGTGTAATATTAGGCATTTCATTCGTGTGTGTTAATGACTCCTTTATTATCATTGGATCTTGACGAGAAACAGTCCTACTTTTAAGAATGAAAAATTAAATTCTAGAACCATTTCCTTGACAACAACAAAAAATAACGTCTGAGAAAATAAACATGCTTGTGGAATTTTCAGCGTGTTGATTCATGCTTGCCACTGTGGGGTAGAACAACAAAGAGGAATGTCTGACATCCAGCAGATCTAAACAGAAAAAAAAAGATTTTTAATATTATTTCTGGGACTTTGGAAAAGTTTAGTAACTTCTCTGAAATTCAGTTTCTTTATATGAAAAATACAGACATTGTAATTACCTTAGATGGGTTTAGGAATTTTTTCTTTTTTTTGAGATACTATCCTAAGGTGTTTTTTTGTTTGTTTGTTTTTTGTTTTTTGTTTTACTTCTTTATATTTATGACATTTTTCTTTTTTTTAAATCTTTTTTAAAATTTTACTTTTTTTTTATTTCTTTCAGTGTTCCAAAACTATCTTAAGTTTTTAGCAAATGTTACCAACCTTTCCACTCTCCCTTCCCCATAGAGACTTAAGTAAATTCTTAAGCAGTTGCTATAATCTGATATATATGCATATATATCATTATCATATAATATATATATTCTGATATTTATTTTTATATGTATATTAGTGTGCTTTGTATATTTGTTTGCCAAATGCAAAATAAATAAGATGGAAAAATAAAAATAAGAAAAACATATTTGCCATACATGTTATTGAATAGCTTTCATATCATCTCTATATTTTCCTCATAGTTTCTTTTATATATATCTATATGCTTTTATGGAGATATTTACTACTTGCCATGCATTTACTTTAGGAATGGCATTGAGAAAAGCAGACATATTTTGCTGTCATGGACCATATATATATTCCAGTGGAGAAGAGAACATGAGAAAGTTAATAAGCAATTGAACTACTAGGTATTTACCAAAGCATACAAAAATACTTATTCAAAGGAACACATGCATTCCAATATTTATAGTAGCATTATCTGCAATAGCCAAATTATGGAAAGAGCCCAACTGTCCATGGACTGATGAATGAATAAAGTAGAAGTGGCATGAATGTGTTTGTCTGTGTGTGTATGTGTTATATATACAGATAAATATATAATATATATATACACATATAATGTATATAATACATATATAATTTTGTGTGTGTGTGTATTACTCAGCCATTAAAAAATAATGAAATCTTGCCATTTGCAATGACATGGATGGAGCTAGAGAGTATTATGCTAAGCAAAGTAAGTCAGAGAAAGACAAATACCATAAGATTTCACTCATACATAGAATTTAAGAAACTTAACAGATGAACATGGGGTGGGGGAAGAGAGAGAGAGGCAAACCAGAAAACAGACTCTTAACTATAGAGAACAAACTGGAGGTTGTTGGAGGGGATGTGAGTGGGGGACAGGTTAAATAGATAATGAGGATTAAGGAGAGCACTTGGCATGGAGCACCTGGTGTTGCGTGTAAGTGTTCAATCACTAGATTCTGCACCAGAAACTAATGTTATACTGTTTGTTAACTAACTGGAATTTAAATAAAAACTTTAAAGACACAAGAAAAATTAGAAAGTTTAAATTCTTTTTCAAGATGGTTACATTTGAACTGAAGAACTGAATGATACATTAAAATCAACCATGCTGTCATCTTGAGAAGATTGTTTCAGGCCAAAAGAACAGCTAACGCAAAGTTCCTAAGGAGAGAATCACCTTGGAATGGAAAAAAATAGGAAGGAGGTCCTGTGACTGGAGTATAGATAGCACGGTATAGTAACAAGCCACCAGTGGCCGTTAATGGTCCCTGCTTGTGTCATCTGTAGCCACATTGTACTGAGTTTGGTTTATATACACAACAGAGTATGGCAAAACTGATGGTATGTTACTTCTGAGATCAAGTTATAAGAAACACTGTGACTGGGGGCACCTGGGTGGCTCAGTGGGTTAAGCTGCTGCCTTCGGCTCGGGTCATGATCTCAGGGTCCTGGGATCGAGTCCCGCATCGGGCTCTCTGCTCAGTGGGGAGCCTGCTTCCCTCTCTCTCTCTCTGCCTGCCTCTCCATCTACTTGTGATTTCTCTCTCTGTCAAATAAATAAATAAAAAATCTTTAAACAAAACAACAACAACAAAAAAAAAAAAAAAAGGAAAGAAAAAAAAGAAACACTGTGACTTCTTTCTTGAATTATTTTTTTTTTTCTTTCTCTTGGATTTCCTGTTCTGGGAGAAACAATGTTGTGCATAGTCCAGGAGGGATGTTTCTGTAGAGAGGAACTAAAGACTCCTGCTAACCAACCACAGGAATGAGCTTAGAGTGTATCCTCTAGCCCCAGACAAGTCTTCCGAGATTGCTCCCCTAACAGGCAGCTTGCCCGCAATTATATGAGAGGCAGACCTGCTTGGTTAAGCTCCTCTGAGCTTCTTGACCTTCAGAAATAGTATGGAGAATTAACTGCTTATTGCCTCAAGTACCCATGTTTGGGGATTGCTTTTATGCAGCCATAAATAATAAATACACAGAAGAAGGGTGCTTAGAAATGAAGTACATGATGTAAGATTTCACAGACCTTGGTAGAGTTTGAATTTTAAGTTACTTAAAAAAAAAACTTCATTTATTAAGTAATTAGAAATTATGAAATATACAGGTCAAGGGGTTTGACTCTGCTATAAATAAAACTAAGCTGATTCTTGAAGACACAGTAATTTGAAGGACCGTAAGAGTTCATCAGGATGTCACTTTAATAGAAGTAATACAGATGTGTGTGAGATAATGATTAGAATTGAATAGAACAAACACAAGTGGAGGTATTTGGGTTACAAAGGTGATGGAACTGGCAAGAAATGCTGACAATGCGGATATCCTTAATATACATGATTACTTAAAATCCATGAGAAAAATAAAATGCAAGTAACTAATGAATTTATAAATGACAAAAATGTATTTGCAAAAGATGCTCAATCTCATTGAGCAAAATAAAATCAATAATAATGACATTTTTCATCCTGCAGATTTCAAAAGACTGATAACACTCTTCATTGGTAAGACTGAAAAACTTCAGTCTCATTTATTGTACATGTGAGTCTAAATTGATATAAACTCTGTAGTCTGCAAAGCACATATAATTTGTTGTAGGGAGTCTACTTTCAGGAATTTATTATAATGAAATTTTGCAATATTAATGAATACTCACTGTTCATTGCAAGATTATTTATGTTGGTGGAAATTTGGAAGTCTTTTGTAGCCTCACCCTTTTATCTGTAGTGAATCATGCTTATGGCGTCATGCTAAGCAAAATAAGGGTTTCAAGATGGTGTGTTTATCATGAATTCATGTGTGTAAAACATTTGTACCATTTTTCCATGGGGTGTGTGTGTGTGTTAAAAGGTAATAGAAGAATGTTCATTTGGAGATGATTTTTACTTTCTTTAGATTTTTCTCTATTAAGTTTCTTTTTGCTGACATAGGCTTTATTTTTAAAGAAGTTATAAGCTCCTGGAAATATTGGGAAAAAGAAAGATTTCGTGTATACCCTGCAAAATATGCCTCACTACTTCTCCCATTAATCCCCCACCAGAGTAGTACATTTATTAAAGTTAATGAACCTACATAGACACACCATTATAACCCAAAGTCCATAGATGCGCTTGTTGTTGTACATTCTATGGGTTTGGACAAATGTATAATGGAATATATAGATAAAGATACAGATATAGATATAGATATAGATATAGATATAGATATAGATATAGATATAGAAATAGATATAGATGTAGATATAGATATAGATTGCAGAGTATTTTCACTAAAAATCCTTTCCGCTCTGCCTGCTCATCCTTCCCTCCCACGTAACCTCTGGCAACCACTGATCTTTTTACTGTCTCCCTAATTTTATCTTTTCCAGAGTGCTATACAATTGGAATAATACAGTGTGTAGCCTTTTTCAGATTGTATTCTTTTACTTAATAATACATATTTAAGGTTCCTCTATGACTTATCAATGTTTTATAGTTCATTTCTTTTCAGCGCTGAATAATATTCCATTGTCTGTATGTGCTACAGTTTATTTGTCCATTCACTGAACGACATCTTGGTTGCTTCCAAATTTTGGCAGTTAGGAATAAAGCTGCTACAGACATTTGTGTGCAGGTTTTTGTGTAGACGTAAAAGTTCAACTGCTATGGATAAATAAATAAATAATTAATTGAAGGGTATATTTAGTTTAAAAAAAAAAAAAACTCCAAAATGTCTTACAAAGTCGCTGTATCATTTTGAATTACCATCAGTAATGAATGAGCATTCCTGTGACTCCACATCCTCGTCAACATCTGGTGTTGTCAGGGTTGTAGATTTTTACAATTCTAATTGGTGTATAATGGTATTTAATTGCTGTTTTAACTTGCATTTCTCTGATTAAATTTGATGTTGAGCCTCTTTCAATATGCTTATTTACCATCTACATATCTTCTTAGGTGAAGTATCTATTAATGTGTTTGGCCATTTTTTTTTGTTGTGTTGTTTATTTTCTTATTGCTGAGTTTTAAGAATTCTTTGTATACCTTGGGTAACAGTTCTTTATAAAATGTGTCTTTTACAAATGTTTTTTCCCAGCCTGTGGCTTTTATTCTCATTCTCTTTATAGTGTCGTTGGCAGAACAAAAGTTTTCATTTCACTGAAGTCCAGCTTATCAATTCTGTCTTTTATGGACTGTGCCTTTGGATTGACATGTTATTTTTACAAATGCAAATAATCCAAAACTATGGAAAAAATAGAAGAAACTAACTGAAGGGAAAGTACTTAAAAATCTTAATCTATATCATATTTTCTACTGTAACAAGTAACTACAGAAATAATTCTATTGTAGTAGTCATTTTCCCCTTCAAGCATTTTCTTTGTAATTATACTTTTGGATTTTCCATCGTCTATTTTATTTACATTTATTGGTTTTAATTAGAGCAGAAAAAGTATAAGAATAATAAGAAAAAAATAGCACAGGACTGATCATTGAGGAAAAAATAAAACAGGACATGCAGTTTTTTAAAAAAGGAAAAGGAAAATGAAAAAAAAAGGAAAAAGCTACATATTCGCTACAGATTTATTACAGATACCAAATTTCCTGGTTTTTAAATAAATCATGGGCCAGTCACAGATTTTTCATAGAGATTGCTAATGTGATGACTTTTTATGTCAGTTTTTGCAAAACAATTTAATTGGATAAAAACTACTTCCCCCCAAATTATTCTTAGATTAAATTGTAGTTTATTCAAGATCTGTAGATCTCTACTTCAAGAATCTTACCCACCAAAATACTGCTTTATAATTTTGGCTCTTGGGTGGTCAAGAATCAAATCTAAAATCAATATGAAAGTTCTGCTTTCCACATTTATTTGATAGTAATTTATCTTATTTAGGGATTATTGGAGGCCTTAAAATATCTGGCAATTTAATCTGGCAATAACAGCCATAATAATAATAATGTGTTACTTTTGTAATTACTAGTCTTATTTGTGCTTTACATACAGTATTTCATTTTATATCTACCATAACTTGGGGTAACTTTAATGACCTCCATGTGAGAAATCAGACAACTGAGGCTCAGAGGGGTTAAATGGTTTATCCACCATTATAAATCTATTAAGTAGTAGAACAAGAAAAGGATTCCAGAGCTCAGAATGAAATAATGTCTCCAAAACCATAAATCAGATGTTTTTTCCATTCAAAGATTGTATATTTATTCACACAGTTTTCAAAATGTCCCATTTGGTTTCATTATTAAACAGGGGCAGGAAATTTGTTCTGAAAATTGTTTTTCCACCCCAGTCTCTCCACCTACATTTTTCGCTCTGTATAGTAAATACTTCAGTTGCCCTATTTTCTGTGTAATTTTTGTTTTGAATATACTTGCTTTATTAATTCAATTAAAAATAGCTTTATAGGGACGCCTGAGTGGCTCAGTTGGTTAAGCAGCTGCCTTCGGCTCAGGTCATGATCCCAGCGTCCTGGGATCGAGTCCCACATCGGGCTCCTTGCTCCGCAGGGAGCCTGCTTCTCCCTCTGACTCTGCCTGCCTCTCTGCCTGTGCTCGCTCTTGCTCTCTCTCTCTGACAAATAAATAAATAAAATCTTAAAAAAAAAAAAATAGCTTTATATATGTCTTAATATACTCTATTTACTACATATAAGCATTTAAGACAGGACTGTAGTCCTAAAGAGCTTACATGGGGATGGATATAAAGCACATTAGAGAAATCATTGAACAGGAAGAGCAACTTGTAGTTCGGTGCATTCATTATTGACAACTTGGGTCTTATCTCTACCCAGTGGATATGATATGAAACGACTTTACTTCAACCTTGATGTCATTGCTAAGACTTAAAATATATTTATCAGAGTATGAATTACATATCTGTCTTCTTTAGTCTTCTTTAATCTGGTTACTTCAAAACATTCATAAGATACTACTTGGATATAATCTGGTATTATTCTGCAGTTCATTAATATATACATGAGTATATGAAAATGTCTAGTATACATTATTGCATATACTGAGTGGAAGTATATTTGTTCTATGTATAACACCTGCAACATATGAATGACCATGAAGTTTAATTATTTAAATCCTATGTTTTTTATTTATTTTTTGTATATTATGTCTCAAAAATGGCCTTATGTTTGAAAAGCTAAATTGTTTCACTCAAACATAATCAAGTATTTTTAAAAAGCAATTTGGCTCATAAATACTTGATTCTCTCTCTCTCTCTCTGTTTTTTTTTTTTTTTTTTAATATTTTATTTACTTCTTTGACACAGAGAGAGAACTCAAGCAAGGGTAGCAACAGAGGGAAAGGGAGAAGCAGGATCTCTGCTGAGCGGGAGCCTGTTGCAGGAATGGAGCCCAGAAGCCTGGGATCATGACCTTAGCTGAAAGCAGATGCTTAAGCGATTGACCACCCAGGGGACTCTATACTTGATTCTTTTTCTAAAAACATTAAAATGTACTGTATGCTAGGCTTTAAGTCTCACTCAGGAATTCTACAATATGAGGCAGTATTTTAGACAGCTGAATTTCTTTCACAGTTTAATTTCTGTTGTAAAAATTGAAAAACAGTGATGTAGAATACATCTGGCCATCAGTGGTCCTTTTAATTTTGAGGATATACTGAAGCTGTCACACTGCTGCCCAAATCATTGTCAGAAATGAGTGTGCTAATTGAAAAGCTCTGGCTATGAAATGAAGTATTGTGATTTTATCAAGCAGGGATAACAAATCTATATAATCTGTGGGTTTTGAGGCAAATTGATTATCAAATTTTAAGAGAGCACCACAATTAGAAAATCCTACAGTAGATTTTTTTTCAATTTCTGATTTATTGTGAAGACTGCATAGAATTTCAAATATGAATATTTCTACCTAGATCTAAAATTCCATACTCACATAGCTCATGAATCTTCTCCTTGCTTTCTGTTGGATTTGGAGGACTATCTCACATACAAAATACTGAAGTTCAGGAATTTATAATCAAACTCAGAAATCATATGCTTTTATTTTCTGAATCAGAGTGTGTGTGTGTGTGTGTGTGTGTATAATTTATATAATTTATTTGGAGACTCCACGTTTCCTTACTCTAAAACTATCATTGAACATTGAACAAGGACAAGAAAAACAATTTATGACTGAATATTGGCTCTACTGTTTATAAATGGAAAAAATTTAGTACCTTAGTCTAGAAGCTTCAGATCTTATTCCAGTACATACAGATAATAACTACAGAATTGGTGAGATTATCAAAAAACTAAGGGAAAGTGTGTCTAGATATTGTGGTTGTTTAATAACAACAATTGAGTATAGAGACATGTCAAAGTACTTATCATGAAAAATAGTTATTGTAAATATTATTTCAGAAAACATTCTTTGTGTACTATCTTCTTTTATGTTTTCATTCAAATTCCATTTAGTTAATGTACAGTGTAATATTAATTTCAGGAATACGATTCATACAACACCCCATGCTCATCACAAGTGCACTACTTAATCCCCATCCCCTACTTAATCCATCTCCCCACCTACTTCACTCTCTTGTCCATTATTTTAAAAAGCAATTAAATTAATTCTTCATAGAATATGGTTCCAAGCAAAGGATTATTCTCCGAACAAAAGAATAGGCTTACTTTCAAGTGAAATAGCCTATTATAATATCCATCATGTTTTCCTTTCTAATCAATCTTTCTACATTTTGAAGAAACTCAAACCTAAATGAATAATAAATTATAGTAACTGTGGTTTCCCAAGTTCTGATTATTCTATTTTACTTTTCATGCAATACTGCTCTTCTAAAATATCCAGTTTCAGTAAAGAGATCAAGACTAGAATTGTGCATTTGGAATTGAAAGCGCAGAGTTGTTATTTAAAGCTGCAGGACTGGATATGATCCATTAGAGAGGGAAAGTGGAGGGCGGAGGAGATTCCAGGCTGAGCTCTGGGACATTACAGCATCTGGAGGTCTTCAGGATGAGATTAGTCTCACAAGAGACATCGACTGACACGGAAGAGAAAGAATAGCTCCAAAAGCCAAGTGGAAAAAGTAATTCAAAGAAGGGGAAATTGAATCCTGTTACAGATGAAGGCAGATTAGATACAGAGCAGGGATAATCTGCTCACTGGAACAAGAAGAAAGTCAAAGTAGGTGGTTCCAGAAATCAGGTGATTGGTAAAACCAGTGCATAGATGGGGAAGGTGGAAGTTCTCCTCTGATTCTATTTCATTTTCAACATCCGAGTCCCATTAATCTGATAAATGTGAAGATGTGGAAGGGAATGTTTAAAGTGAGGAAAATGGAGAAGGCATGGAGCACTCCACCAGAAAACTCAGAACTCATTGACTAAGGAGGGTCTCTGTCTTCTCATTGGCCTGTGCATTTTTCAGAGCAAAGCTTGAGTCTCATGACCAGTAGGTAAAAAGCGCAATGGATGAATTTGGCATAGTAGATTAATGTTTATTGAGTGAATTACTCAACCATTATTTTAATGAATCACATAATCCAGGCATACCTCTATGTCATTACCTTTTGCTTTATTGCCCTTTACAGATACTATGTATTGACAAATTGAAGGTTTGTGGCAACCCTGCGTTGAACAAGGAATGGTGCCATTTTTTTTGTTGTGCCATTGTTGTGCCTGTTGGTGCCATTTTTTTCCAGCAGCATTTACTCACTCTATGTCTCTGTGTCACTTTGGTTTTTCTCATAGTGTTTCAAAACTTTATTATTATATTAGCTCCATCTAAGCTTTCAGTGAATTATAATCACTGATCACAGATCAATATAACAAATATTATTATTATATTTGTTATATTGATCTGTGGTCAATATAATAATATAATTATTATTATTATATTTGTTATATTGATCTGTTATCGGTATAATTATTATTATATTTGTTATATTGATCTGTGATCAGTGATTATAATTCACTGAAAGCTTAGATGATGGTTAGCATGTTTTAGCAATAAAACTTTTTTATTTTTTCAAATTTTTTTTGAAGATTTTATTTACTTATTTGACATAGAGATCACAATTAGGCAGAGAAGCAAGCAGAGAGAGAGAGGGGGAAGCAGGTTCCCCACCGAGCAGAGACCCCAGGATCATGACCTGAGCCGAAGGCAAAGGCTTTAACCCACTGAGCCACCCACGTGCCCCAAAGTTTTTTCTTTTTTTTTTTTTAAGTAAGGTATGCACATTTTTTGAAATGTAATGCTATTGCATACTTAGTACAGATAACAGTATAGTGTAAATACAACTTTTATATGTCCTGGAAAGCCCAAAAATTCACTTGGTTCACTTTATTACAATTTTTGCTTTATTGCAATTATCTATAGTTATATATCTACCAACTATATTTATCTCTAAGGTAGTGTGCCTATAGTTGTAATAAAGGATGTTTTATTAATATGCTGAACAGTTACACAATTATGATTTGGTACAGACATCCCATTGTCATTTTATTTACCATAATTTTATCATACACAAAATTCAAATTTTTGCCTTCTCTGTTAAAACAAAATATTGTATTCTTAACAATAGAATTATCAATTCTTTCTTTTTTAAGACATAATACTCTATAATGATTCCTTATGTTTTATTTCAACTCTGCCACTGTTTTCTCCCTCACTTTCTCTCTCACGATATATATATTTTTTCCTTTTTTCCCCCTAAAGCATATTTTGGGTTTGGGTTTTTATCCCCCTTACATTCTGCTCTGAATTCTGAATTTTGTGTTTAGATTTTTTTTTTTTTTTTTTTTTTTTTTTTTGCCTGTGGAGAATAGAGAGGCAGCTTGAAAAAAGTAACTATTTTTCTAAAAGCATGACCCATCCTTCCATTCTTCTCTTACTTACCTGTTTCTATTATAACTTCTATCAACAGTGTTGCTTTCCTTTTTGAAATAAAGTCGAACCATCACAGGCAGCCTGAATGTACTTTAAATATACCTCAAAGGAAATTGAAATGTCTCCATTCCTTCTCATACCTTCAAGGCCTGCAGTCACTGCTCTCTGGCACTTACTTTGTGACACCCTGATTGCCAGATGGTATCAGTCCTGATAACTCCATTTAAGAAGTGTAGGGAGAGAAAACTTTATCAGTCTGTCACCATCAGCCCTTATCACCCGCAAGCAAGTGGTCAAAGCTAGAAGAATAGTACAGCTCAGAAAGAATGCCCCAAAGCAGATTATTATAGGAGATTGGGCAGGAAGATTGAACAAGTTGCACAGGATTCCTCTTTTCCCTCTTGAATCAATAACACGTATTGGTAGAAGCATATCTTGAGGCCTCCTTAAACTACTTAGGGTTAAAATTGGCTCCCGAGGATTAGAAAGAAGCCTATGTGTTCTGTGGCTTTTCCACACGTGGACTTGAAATGCAGTGCCTCAGTTGCTGTCCTGCACAGAGCCATTTTTTTCACCAAACTTCTTTGCTATGAGTTAGCATAAGGTGTTGGGTCTTTCAGAAGTTAAGACCTTCACCAGTAGTTCTCAAAGGGAGGATATCCTGCAAATCCATGGACTAAAACTTTCAGGGGATTGTGAATTAAACAAGCTGTTTTTGTAATGATGCTAAGGCAGTAGTTGGAGTTTTTCGGGGTGCGGATGTTTGCTCTCGCGGTAGAAAAGCAGTGGTGGGCAAAAATTCTTAGCAAGAATTAGACTGTGCCACAAAATTATTCTAGTGGTCCTTTTCTTCACTATCACACAACCACAGGGAGAAGAAAGCCAATTTCATTTAAGAATGTACTTCAGTAAGCAGTGAAATGTAATGTTTTACATCTCAACACTTGACTACGCATCTTTTCAATATTTAGTGTGACAAAATTGCAACTACATATAGAGCACTTCTGCTGCAAACAAAGATATAATTATCTCGAGGAAAAAGCAAATGTGGGTTATTTGAGTGTGAGCTGAACTAGCTATTTTTTTTTTTTTAACATGGGACATTATTCTTACTTGAAAAAAACATGACTGACAAAATGTGGTTACTCAGATTTGGGTTAGCAGACATTCCTTTTTTTTTCCCTAAAATGTGCAAAGCAAGCCTGTCATTTCAAGGAAACCACAAACAGTATTTGTTGTCATTCGTATAATTTGTGCTTTTAATCAGCTAATCTTAAATAATGAGATGTATACTGCACTATGAATATTTGATATTTTTTTCCCTCCAGTTATTTATCTAAGGTTTTAAGACTTAAATTAATGCCTCTTTCATTCTGGTTGACCTTCTAGTAATCCAGCATTAATGCTGGTTTCAAGGAGATATAGGCATATTGTTAGGCAGTCGATTTTAATTTGAATGACCTCAACTTCATACTAATTGCTGTATTTTAGAGTTAGGCAGTCTGAAAGTTTCATACCGTTCTGAGTTATAATCACCCATGTGAGTTATAATCACTCATGTGAATCAGCTAATTTTGTCATGTCTATTTTAGCCCCCGTTTCACTCCCTTGCTTAATCTGTGCTTCCATAATATATTCTTACTATTTAGTATGTGAGTACTCACGAACCAAAAGAAAAACACCTCCGAATTTATATTCCGTAACATTTATTAGAAAAATGATAGACATTTTGAGTACGCCTTTTGGATTATACCTGACTGCCCAAGGTCCTCATTCCCTACCCAATTTTTGGGAGAAGAGTGTGGCAAGCTTTCTCAAGAATATTCAGGCATATACACACTTGAAAGTAACATAAAACATCTGATATATCATTTTTCGTTTGATATTGGTTTTAAATGAGCCTTTGTTCTATACAATACTTCATTCTTTAAATAAAATGTGGGTTGTTATGAACAATATTTCATCCTATATGGTACTTTTAGAAGCATCATTTATACGTTGCAAGTGGTTTTGCATGAATGTTTTTCTAAAATTGTTTGGGAATACATGTGTGATCATAGACTAATGAAGCTCCTGGGATATAACCCTTAGTTTACAAGGGTCGGTGTTAATGCACGACCATGGGGACAGGTTAGTAATAAGGGTGGATGTGTCATTGGTGCCAAAAGCTGTTTCTTAAAACTAAAGAGCATGGCAAACAATATAGCTTAGGCTATTTTAATGATGCCAAGAGTACTGAAAAAGTGGTTTATCAAAAACTGTCACAATGAACCACTGAGCAGGCTTCTTAGGGTAAGGGTGGGAGACTGAATGACAGGCCAAACAGCTCTGCTTTTTTTTTTTTTTCTTCTTTTAATAACCTGGTTACTCCTTATGTCTATTGCTTTTATTTGAAGACACAGTTTTCCTACATGAAATAGTGTGAAAAAGATGTAAGGAAGCCATAATTAATGACTGCTCCTGCAAGTTGTTGTTAAATTTACTTGAAAAATTGTCCCCTAATATTAACCAGCATGAAAAAGAAGACTAGCATAAGAAAATGTCTTAGACCTTTTTCTAGTCTGTCCTTCTAGCATTCCCCTTTACCGTCTGCCCCAGCTCCTAATGCTCAGTCGCCACTTAGCACCCTTGTTGTTTGATTAACATACAGTGCAGACTCAAGGAAGGTGCACGTTTTATAGGAATTAAGTTAAATAGAAACATAAAAGTGTCAAATTTGTTTTTAGTGTCCCATGTCACTTAATTCTGCACTGCATCTCTTCTCAACAGGTAAAACACTAGATTCATTCTGGTCCTAATGGCCAGATCAGTTGTTAAAACAAACTGCTGTTCTCACTGGTAATTAAGTCCCATTGCCAGCTTCTGTGGATAGGTTCATGGAATGTTTCTATATTCAATGTTCATTTTCCTGGGGACAGAGTCTTTCAAGAAAATCTTACATAACATGACTTTTCCCAGATTGCGATCGTGTAATTCTATATTCTGAATTAAGTGCCTTCGTTTTTTTAGGTACTCATGATTCTACAACCTTCCTTCCTAACAACTATACATTTTTTTTTCCTGGATAAAGTTTACTTTTGAATTCAGAGCCACGGAAAGTGTGTGTGTGTGTGTGTGTGTGTGTGTGTGTGTGTGTGTAGTTTGCCGTGTTTTCTATGGAGAGGAGTAAAATCTATTTGAATTGGCTCAAAGATGTTGAAATGTTATCTTGTGAGATAACGGGAAATTCACGGGTAGATCTGGAGTTCAGGATTCCGGCTCCACTTCTCGTAGATTCTCTTCTTTCCCTTTTCATGGGTTGGGTCTTTCCTTGGTTAGACTGCTTCCATTTTGGATACATAAGTTCCAGGCATCATATCCAGATACAGTAATGTCCAAAGGAAGAGACTATATTTCCTCTTCTTGCATTTCTTACCTGAGGACCAATTAATTAGTTTTCAGATCCTCCCAGCAGACATCTCTTTTACCAGAAGTGAGTTATGTGCCTTGTATGAACAGATTATCATGATTGCTTGGATGGATAATCTGGGGAAACCTCCACTCTGACTAGTATAGTACCGTCGGGGGAAATAGTTGTTTTCTTGAACATTGTTAGAGTGTATGGGACATGACATACAATAAAGAAAATGTACCCTTCAGTACTTTGTAAGTTTATTGATATACATAATATATCATGCCTGGAGTGAGCTGGTGAAGTTGTTTCGGCATACTGACCTTCATTCAGTTCATTCAATATCTTTCAGTGTTAAGTCCTTTCCTATGTTGACACTCTGGGACACTCCTTTTATTTGTCTATTAAAACTTAGATTTTAAAAGAACTGTAGTATTGTTTCATAGCCCTAAGTTGCATATTAAGCAGTAATTGCTCTTTCGGCTAATATATTTTTGTTATTGCTGGAATCATTCATAGTTTATAAAGCAGCAGAAAATGTGCAAAATCTAATCAGATGCATCTTAAAATAACTTTTATTTTATTATTATCCTATTTAATAAGCCAATATAGAAAATAATGCAAGTCTCTTTACTTGTGTCCTCAGATCACTTCCTTGAGGGATCTTGAAGAATCTTCCTAGATTTTCCAAATTGCTTCAAGTCCCTCTGTATTTTTTTTTTTCTATCGCTTAAACATCAGTTGGGTAGTCATTGATTTGATGGCTTTCACCTTATTGAATTTGGCCCATTTAGCATAGTGAGTGCTGCAAGAAATAGTTGTTTACTGACTCAAAAAATATATGAATGAATGAATGAATGAGTCACAGAAATAATTAAAATTGCAAAGCAGTGTCTTTGAAGAAAAGCAGAAAACCACCAGGACTACTCTCTGTACAGAGAGCAGAGTCTTCCATCATTTAATTCAACTTGTGAAGATTTATTGAGGATTATGGAGCTGGTCCTTAGTTTTTAAAGGATATATCACAGTTTGTGGTCCACATTTATATGTATGTTTCTATGGTGGTATTCCTCATTAGATTTCAAGTTCTGTGAAAAAAGAGCTGATTTGATTGACAATTTAAACAAAAACATAGCTCAGTATTAGGCACATACTAAAAAACTTAATCCAATTCTGTTTAATGATTGAAGTAACGGGGAGATTAATTTATATGATATTCATGACTTGTACTGACGGAATTAGAAATGACTGCACATTTATTTAGGAATAAGTTTTCAAATCTTACTTTTTAAAAATATTTTATTTATTTATCTGAGAGAGATAAAGAGAGAGAGCCTGAGCAGGGGAGAGGCAGAGGAAGAAGCACACTCCCCACTGAGCAGGAAGCTGGATGCAGAACTTGGCCTCAGGACCCTGGGATCATGACCCGAGCTGAAGGCAGATGCTGAATCAGCTGAGCCACCCAAGCATCCCTAACTTTTCAAATCTTAATGGAACAATCAGTGAACACTAAATTGGAGAAAAATCCTCAATTTTCTCTTGTCAAAATACCTATCTGTTAGAGACTCAAAAAAAAAAAAAAAGAGTAAATTCTTGTTATGACACTATTTGGTGTATGTTTGTTTGTTCTTCAGAGTGACACTCCATCACCCTTTTATCCTGCTCCATACCCTTGCTTGGTTAAGTGGATCATGTCATCAGCAGGAAAGGAGTTCAAGTTGTCCCTACCCATGCCTAACCATCTGTTCTAAGGAATTATTTATCATAAACAACCACCACGGCATAAAAAGAAGGGTATGATTCAAACTGAAAATGAGTTGAAGAACAGGTGTCTCAATAGTGTAGGAATGGGAGAGGTCTTTCTGTCTTCCTGCAAGATGGGTGACCGGAACCGGGCCCTGAAGGCTTAACCAGTTCAGACAAGCTAACAGGAAGGAACATTGGAGAGAACTGGAGAGAAGTTAGTAAGGAGTAATTTTCCAGTTCAGTGTAAAATCTGAACTGATCAGTAGCCATACTAATTAAGATAACACTGAAAGAAAGGCTTTTGCTTTATTTTTATTTCTTCTCTTCCATATATATATATATTTTTTTTTGCTCATCCCCTTCTTCCTCTCTCATTTTTCTTCTCCCATCTCATTCGTATCTTTCCCTTTCCAACATTTCCAGTGGCGAGTAATCCCTTCTTGATCCCTGCTCCCAAAACACACACTCTTTTGTCTGTTACAGTTGTTTGAAATAGCCTGCTTGCACTCTCCCCACACTCACTAATTTCTGATATAAAAGATCAGCACTTCATTCCCAGTGCTTCTATATGACAGTGTTTTTAGGAACCCAATTATGTTTAATTATGTCTATGTTGTACAAGTTCTTAATATTATGTTCATTCTTAGAGTTTTGATTAGTGAGTACTATTTTCTGGGTACCTCGTTTTGTTTGGGTTCCTGTTTGTGTTTGTTTTCATTTTATTTTGTTTTGAGCATTTTGTAGTCTTCTTGAAAGTTCAACTGTAATTTTTTATTTGGAAGATCATGATACTACATTTGAACTTCATTCAGAGCAAGGTAATTGGGCATTTTCCTTCAGTTCTAATTCTCTTTTTATATGTTCTTTTTAGCATAATGATTACTTCACAGTAACATTATAGTCTTCTTCTTACTTTAATTAATGTCACATCTCAATTCTAAGTGCTTGTTTTCAGCCCCAGGGTACTAATTTCATATCTTGTTTCTTAAATTAGCTGACTGTAAGCTCAGATTTCTGGTGGTTATGATAGTCATATAGCTATTCCCTGTTCCCAACAATAAGAAGAAATTACTGTTTTAATGAAGAATTTTCTGCTATTCTGTTAGGTATTTGATTTTAAAAGAACTGTACTGTTGTTTCATAGCCCTAAGTTGCATATTAAAAAATAATTTGCTTTTCAGCTAATATATTTTTGTTATTGCTGGAATCATTCATAGTTTGTAAAGTGGCAGAAAATGTGCAAAATCTAATCAGATGCATCTTAAAATAACTTTTATTTTATTATTATCCTATTTACTAAGCTAATATAGAAAATAATGCAAGTTTTTTAGAAGCCTTAAGAAGATTTGTTTATGAACTCTATTTTTTCTTTAATAACAGTATCTAGGAACAAAAGAAGAAGAGATCCTCTAGAGACATCTTATTTATACTATATCTAAACTGTTAGGAAAAAAATAATTCCAAATGCAGGTTACAAATACTGAAATTTGTATTTTTATATTTATTCCACAGAAAATCCTGAATCTTAAAACATAAATAGATAAGATTTGTATTAAAGTAAACTCTGTTGTTTGTGTTTAAATATAACCTTTTTACTTTGATTTAAATTTTTGCAAAATCCCATTGTGACTTTAACCTGCCTTGGTCCCTAAGCACTGATTTTTCTCCATTACCTCAGTGTTTGATTTGTTGCCCAGTGAGTAGTGATGATTATATTGAAGCCCCATCATTGTTATAGTTGCTTTAATAAATATATTGTCTTTATCTTTAGTTAGAAAGTTTTACCTGTTGCATTTGTTCCTTATGTGCTGTAGAGAATGAAAGATACTTTTTTAGTCTTAATTATTTTATTAGGGGAAATAATGCATTTCCTGAACATAGATATTTTGTTTACATTAATAGCTTTATTAATGATTTCTGAGGAAATGACATGTAATTTGAGTTTTCCAGAATTGTATTTAAA
Organism: Mustela nigripes; assembly: GCF_022355385.1. Classification (NCBI taxonomy): domain Eukaryota; kingdom Metazoa; phylum Chordata; class Mammalia; order Carnivora; family Mustelidae; genus Mustela; species Mustela nigripes. The sequence continues at coordinate 196,763,057 of NC_081558.1, forward strand.
AATGAAAAGTTGGAAAAGGAAGTGATGTCCCTTGACTGTTGGAAGTCATACATGATGAAAAATACAAGTGATATGATGAAGAAGAAAGTAACATTAATTTGGGGAGAGAAAAGGAATTTCTGTGGTGTCACTGTGTGTATGTCTGCGTGTATATCTCCCTAAGACGTGGTTTAAAGATGATATTGGAAGTGTGAAGTGAAAATAGGAAATGTATTTATAGCCAGTGGAAACTGTTGATGCAGAACTCCTGCAATAAAAGGGAGCTTGGATTCAACAGGATGGGGGAAAGAGTAGCTTGGTCCAGCATGGAAAGGCATATAATGACCTTTTTAAGGGCAATGAAAATTTTAAAAGAAATTTATTTTTTATTTTTTTTAAAACTGAGATGAATTTTTTTAAGTATTTTTTTTTTTTTAATTTAGTTGACAGAAAAGAGAGAGAGTGAGCACACAAGCAGGGGAGCAGCAGGCGGAGTGAGAGGGAGAAAACAGGCTCCCTACTGAGCAAGGAACCTGATGCAGGGCTTGATCCCAGGACCCTGATATCATGACTTGCACTGAAGGCAGACACTTAACTGACGGAGCCACCAAGGTGCCCAAGAAATTGACTTTTTTAAAAAAGAAATTGATTTTTACTTGTATACTGTGAAGGACGTTATTGAACATATATTTTTACTTTATATGCCTGTTGGGTTTCTCTATTTTTCACTGATCTTTGATATGATTACTATCTATAATGTTGCTTTCTAATGTTCCAGAAGTTTCTTTTCCTTTTATAAAAGTCTGAAGGATTGTGCTCTGCCAACATTGATTTTGATGATTCAAATTTTTACAATGAACATCACAGATACTTCCTCCTTTTCGTCTTCAAGCTGTTTATTAAAAATTATTCTTTAGGGTGTTTGAGTGGCTCAGTGAGTTAAGCCTCTGCCTTCAGCTCAAGTCATGATCTCAGGGTCCTGGGATCGAGTCCCACATCGGGCTCTCTGCTCAGCAGGGAGCTTGCTTCCTCCTTTCTCTCTTTGCCTGCCTCTCTGCCTGCTTGTGATCTCTGTCAAATAAATAAATAAAATATTTTAAAAAATTATTCTTTAGGTTGTATTTAAGATAGTTATAATCTTCCAAGCACATGAATTGATGCCCAGAAGAGAATAGATGAAATTACTTGACTTATTTAATATTTGCTGTTTGATATAAACTCCATACCATGAAAGGAATTCTTTGTTGTCATAATTTTATATTTAGTTGCATATCACAGCTAAAAATCTGAATAACTTTGACAAGGCTCTAATTATGATTGGTAAAGTTATGAGAGTTTATTTATTCTGTTGTATTTATTAAGCAATTAAGATATGTCCAAATATGATTAAGGATACAAAAGTTATTATGATCCTTCTTTTAAGTCCAGAGCTCTTACAGATAAGAGAATCCAAACTAGACAGTTTAAACAGAAGAGGACTTATCATGGATTATAGCTTGCTCACTGAAGTGTTTTGAGAGCTGATGAAAAAGGCTATATATAGGCTAAGCCTTCAGGAATGCCTGCCAGAATCTTGATGTTCAAGTGACCCACCAGTGGATCTGATGTCTCCATCATGACGTGGTCTATGATAAATCAAGAAGCTAATACCTGATCTATCTGCATATCATATTGCTTCAGAAAAGGTGATGAGATAGGTTGAAGGGAAAAAGACAACTCATTGAGCTGAATCTAAAAGAGTTATTATACCTGATTCCAGAAATAGCTACAAAATATGAGTATGAGCTTGAAAGACAACACATTGTGATAAGCACTTGAACCACTTGGGTTTTATAAGGAATTAAAACCAATTACTATTATTAGTGGATGTCTGATAATACTTAAGTTATGAAATATGATATCAGAAGTAGCAAACATTGGTAGACTAGGAAAAGAATCAACCTTTTAGTTAGAGGAATTATGTCCTATGATTGTCCTTGCATAATTTAATAATAATCCAGTATTTTAATGATAATGACACATTTTAATAAACTTCTTAATATAATCTGGTAAGGTGATTATATGAGATGCCACATGATTCAATATAGAAAAAAGATCCTATTTTCTGTATATAGTCAAAGCTACTCCATAGACTATATAAAGCCTAATTTTCACAAGACATGCAGTCTTAATGTTAGTAACAGGCAGAGGAAAAATAAGTGTGAATCCTTTGTCTCACAGTGCATTATTTCTCCTTATATTAGTTGTGAATTTCCACAATAATGTTACACAAAAAGCTATCCCAATAATTACTGGATAAAACATCAGCTATTTATTATTTCTCACAGTTCTGTGGATTGGTTGAGTGATCTTTCTGATCTGAGTCTATGTTGGCTAACTTAGGCTGGGCTTGCTCAGGTGTCTCCAGTCAGGTGGTAGGTTGACTAGAAAACTAGCTGGGTCTTAGCTGAGCTAGTCAGTTTTCCTTCACTTGCTTTCAGATTTTCTAGGAACACAATCCTGTGTTCTCAAATCAGAGACAGGAATCCAAGAGTTTTGGAAGCATGTCAGACCTGTTGAACCATAGGATTAGAGCTGACACACTGTGACTTCAGGTTCATTTTGATAGCCTAGGAAAGTTATTAAAGACTATCCCAGAAGTAGGAGAGAAATAAACCACTACTTTCTAGATATTGCAAAGCTGCATTGCAGATCATTTACCATACTCTCCTATACACATTTTAGAAACAAATCAAGCAAGCTCATTATCCTCAATGAGTTTTCCTCAACTGCTTCTCCCTTATTAAAATAGCAACTCAGTTTCAAATAAACACAACTCTAAGCAGGATATGTATTGTCCTTGCCAGTAAAATTACCCAAACCCTAGTAAATTTTAAAATTTATTGAGCACACATTATTTCAGAATTCTGCTATGCCCAATACAGAATTGAAACAGAATCAAAACAACCCAATTTCTAGTATAGTCTGTAAGAATCATGGAAGTTTTCACATCATCTTAAATAAAAAGCTAAACAAAATTCAAACAAAAACAGAAACAAAAACATTTCTTAGATCTGTGAGAGAAATGAGGCCCCCCAAATTGAAGATAGGTGTTTACTGACAGGTGGACACAGAATTACAATTTACCTGAACAGAGTTGAAATGTCCTCAGAAACCAGCGTCAAAGTAGGGAAGCCTGAATTATAATTCAAGAATTGCTGGGGGACACCTGGGTGGCCCAGTTGGTTAAGGTCTGCCTTTCAGCTGAGGTCATGAACCCACACTCCTGGGACAGATCCTCTTGTAAGACTCCTTGCTCACCGGAAGTCTGCTTCTCCCTTTCCATCTGCACCTCCCCCTGCATGTGCTAGCTCTCGCTCTCTCTCTTAAATACATAAATAAAATCTTTAAAAAAAAAAATGTTGGAAGCTCAGTGTGGAAGTTTCAGAGATAAATAATGCAGAGAAATCCACTCATCAGGAAACCCCCATATTTCTGTGAATTTTATTTCCTGGGTTTCTACCAATTCTCTTTCACATGGTCTCACAGTGAAAGTCAGGGAAAAATGCCCATGCGCTTCTACCACAGGGAGGGCAAAAAGAACCATTTTGAGTAGGCCAGAACATTCTGCAGTTCTTAACAATGTATGTTCTCAGGAAAAGTATTAAAATAGAGCTTCACATGCTGGGGTTTTATTGGAGTCTAGCTGACTTGGGTGAAAGGACATACCCAACTTCTGCTCTGTTTACCCTTCCTTGTGGGAGACAGAAAATTCCCAACTGTAGCCCATGTAGCATCCTGCCCCACCTAAGAGTGAAGACAGCCTAAGAAGCACATGTGAAGTCATAATCTAGAGATCACTAAAGACTGAGATCTAATTATAGGATGACCTAGTTCTACCCTTCCCCCACACCTTACCATCACCTTACTAATGGATTCTTTACATCATTCCTTGTAGCTAGTACATTATTGCTAGCAATCACGCAAAAAATTACAAGACATACTAAAAGTCAGAAACACAATTTGAAAAGATAGAGCAAGCATCAGAAACAGACTCCTATATGGAAGGGATGTGGAATGATCAGATTAGATATTTAAAAGAACTTGATTAACATGCTAAGGACTCCAGTAGATAAAGTAGACAGAATGCAAGAACAGGACAGTGTAAACACTGTCTAAGAAAGAAATAAAAGGAAATGATAGAGATAAGAAACTCTGCAAGAGACATGAAGAAATCCAATTGATGAGCTTATCAGTAGACTGGACATTGCTTAAAAGAAAAAGAATATCTGAGATAAATGAAAACCTCGAAAACTGAAAAGCAATAAGAAAAATGACTGGAAAAAAGAGAAGAATGTTCCAAACTGTGGGACAAGTACAGAAGGTATAGCATAAATGTATTTGAGATGTCAGAAGGAGAATAAAGAGAGAATGGAAGAAATACCTGAAACACTGAGTGAGAATTTCCCCAAATTAATCTCAGGCACCAAATCACAGAACCAGAAACTCAGAGACACCTAGCAGGAAAAATGCCAGAAAAATGACACCTAGCCACATTCAAACTACAAAGAAACCAAAGATAAGGAAAAAAAATATGAAATAAAAAAATACCTTACCTATACAAAAACGAAGGTGAGAATTGTATCTGATGTCTCAGAAACCATGCAAACAAGACAATGGAACAAAATAAAGATGTTTATAGTAACTTTATTCATAATTGCCATTACTTGATAGCAACCAAAATACCAATACAATGATGTCACTGTTCAGAGCCCTCAGGGAAGGATCCATCAAATTGAGTATGCAATGGAAGCTGTCAAGCAAGGTTCAGCCACAGTTGGTCTGAAATAAAAAACCCATGCAATATTGGTTTCACTGAAGAGAGCTCAGTCAGAGCTTGCAGCTCACCAGAAAATAATTCTCCATGTTGACAACCATATTGGTATCTCAACAAAATAAAGTGTATCTCAATCGTGGTACTTACTGCTGATGCCAGACTGTTAGGTAATTTTATGCGCCAGGAGTGTTTGGATTCCAGATTTGTATTTGACAGACCTCTTCCTGTAACTCATCTTGTATCTCTAATTGGAAGCGAGACCCAGATACCAACCCAACGATGGGGCTGGAGACCCTATGGTGTTGGACTGCTTATTGCTGTTTATGATGATATGGAACCTCACATTTTCCAAACCTTTCCTTTTGCCAACTATTTTGACTGTAGAGCCATGTCCATTGGAGCCCATTCTTAATCAGCTCATACTTAACTTGGGGAGACATATGTCTGGATTTATGGAGTGCAATTTAAATGAACTGGTTAAACATGGTCTACCTGCCTTACGAGAGACACTTCCAGCAGAACAGAACCTAACTACGAAGAATGTTTCCATGGGAATTGTTGGCAAAGACTTGGAGTTTACAATTTATGATGATGATGATGTATCTGCATTCCTGGGAGGTCTTGAAGAAAGACCGCGGAGAAAGGCACAGCCTGGTCAACCTGCTGATGTACCTGCGGAAAAGGCTTGATGAACCGAGGGAACATTAAGTTACAAACCAGTCTATGTGTGGATTATCAAATCTGTAAGAATACAGGAACACTGACTAACGCCTGGGTGGCTCAGTGGGTTAAGCCCCTGCCTTTGGCTCAGGTCATGGTCTCAGGGTCCTGGGATTGAGCCCCACATTGGGCTCTCTGCTCAGCAGGGAGCCTGCTTCCCTCTCTCTCTCCCTGCCTGCTTGTGATCTGTCAAATAAATAAATAAAATCTTAACAAAAATTAAAAAAGAAACACATATTGATGACAGTAATCTATACTACGAACCAAAAGATGCATGGTGGTCTTATGGTATGTTTTAGTAATCAGTCCAGATGTGTTTTTCCTAAGCAACTTGTCTAAAACCATATAATGGCATGCATTATCTTTGAGAGGGTCTATATAATCATTTTCTAGTTAGTTATCTATACTAATGTTTTTATATGAAGAACATAGTGTCTTTGTGGTTATTTTTTTTTAAAAGATTTTGTTTATTTATTGGACAGACAGAGATCACAAGTAGGCAGAGAGGTAGGCAGAGAGAGAGGTGGAGGCAGGCTCCCTGCTGAGCAGAGAGCCCGATGCGGGGCTTGATCCCAGGACCCTGGGATCATGACCTGAGCCGAAGGCAGAGGTTTAACCCACTGAGCCACCCAGGCGCCCCTGTCTTTGTGGTTTTAAAGACAACTGTGAAATAAAATTGTTTCACCTGAAAAAAGTACATTGTATAATTTTCAAATATATGACATTCGGAAAAGGCAAAATTTTCGACACACTAAAAATCAGTAGGTTCTAAGTGTTAAGAAAGATAAGAAGATTAATAGATAGGGCAGAGAGGATTTTTAGGGGAGTATTCTGTATGATACTGTTATGGTGGATACATAATATTATACATTTACATATACATTATACAATTGTCCAAACTCATAGGATGTAGAACACCAACCCTGCCCTAAACTCAACTCTGAATAACTTTGGACTTTGGGTGGTAATGATGTGTCAATATGACCCTGCAATTGCACTACTGGGTATTTACCCCAAAGATAGAGATGTAGTGAAAAGAAGGGCCATCTGTACCCCAATGTTTATAGCAGCAATGGCCACGGTTGCCAAACTGTGGAAAGAACCAAGATGCCCTTCAGTGGACGAATGGATAAGGAAGATGTGGTCCATATACACTATGGAGTATTATGCCTCCATCAGAAAGGATGAATACCCAAGTTTTGTATCAACATGGACAGGACTGGAAGAGATTATGCTGAGTGAAATACGTCAAGCAGAGAGAGTCAATTATATGGATTCACTTATTTGTGGATCATAACAAATAGCATGGAGGACAAGGGGAGATGGAGAGGAGAAGGGAGTTGAGGGAAATTGGAAGGGGAGGTGAACCATGAGAGACTATGGACTTTGAAAAACAACCTGAGGGTTTTGAAGGGGCAGGGGGTGGGAGGTTTGGGGAGCCAGGTGGTGGGTATTAAGGAGGGCACGGATTGCATGGAGCACTGTGTGTGATGCAAAAACAATGAATACTGTTACGCTGAAAATAAATAAATTAAAAAAAAAGAATAAGTAACACTTAAAAAAAATATATATATATATTTTCATCAACGTTCATTAGTTATAACAGATATATCACTCTGGCGGTGGATGTCCAGAATGGGGGATGTTACACTTATGTAGCAAGAGGGAGCATTTGGGAAATCACTGTACCCTTTGCTCAATATTGCTATGAACTTAAAACTACTTCAAAATATCTATTTAAAAAATAAACAGTAAATGTTGTCTACATTTGTCTACCTTTAAGACCTGTTTGATTTTTTTTTCTTCTTTTTTCACTCCACCACCTAGGATTATAACACACTAGTTATTAAATTTAACCTCAAGTGCTGTTGCATGATGTGGTGAATGTCTTGGGATATTTTTATCTTGTTGCCCTATTTTTTTTGGCAAATATCTATGATGGGTGTTGCAAATAATATGTTTTCCTCTATATGATGAAATAAGTAAATTAGAAGAGCTAAAATATATTGGATTTTTTATTAATCACCTTAATTAGTCTTTACAAAAACCTTATAATTTAGATGGCATTGTTATCCCATTTTACAGATGATGAATCAGAGGCACAGAAAGAGATCACATTTAAGTTCATTCCTGGGGCATCTGGGTGGCTCAGTTAGTTAAGCATCTGCCTTTGGCTCAGGTCCTGATCTCAGGGCCCTGGGATCCAGCCCTGCCTAGTGGTCCCTGCTCAGTAGGGATTCTGCTTCTCCCTCTTCCTCTGCTCCTTTATCTACTCGTGCTTTCTCTGTCTCTCTATCCCTCTCTTAAATAAGTAAGTAAAATCTTTAAAAAAATTAAATTCATTCCTGATTATTTTCAAATTGCATTCGAGTTGATTATCTTTAGCAAATGTAGGGGCAAAGATTACCCAAAAAGTGGCACACCAGGTTATGTTGCCCAAACTTATGCCGAAACACAATTCCCTTCAATCATTTACTGTGAAATTATAGTGGATTCTTGTAAAATACTTAGAACTTAGAAGTTAACACTGTCTTCATATCTACACACAGTGTAGATATATACTGTAACACTGTAACACTGTTACAGTGTTAACTGAAGTTAACACTATCTACATATTTACACACATCATTAGACAACTTGGATTTTGTCTGGCTTACGTAAAGACAGCAATATCAAACAGCATTTATTACTTTGTTACTCACCTGAGATACTTAGGCCTTTCAGGATTTAGTGTAAATTTCTAAAATAGTAACTAATCATCAATTTTAGAAGGTTATGTTTGCTACTTGAACTAGAATAATAGAGAAAAATATCATAGAGACATAGAATTAAGGAAGAACCTTATGCTCACAAAAACCTTGAAACTTACATAAACCCATTGCATTGAATTTCTGAACCATGAACCATACCTAACAAGTGGTTTAAAACATATATTGTAGTTATTTTAAGGACAGTTTTTTCTTCCTCTAGGCTTTCTTTCATACAGTATGACACCATTCTTTCAGTTACCTGAGTTCCTACGCTATTCTGCAGCCATCCTATTAGAATTAAGAATAAAACTCGATCCTGCTTTTCTTATGAATGGTCCTAGTGAGTTATTAATGTCACCATTTTTACCTTGGGAAAAAGAATGTAAAGCTAAAGGGCGAGTATTGTAGGAGTCTGTACCAATTCCCTCCAACAGTCACGGTTGCTAGGCAGAGCTCATAAAAAGCAGTCCCGGGCACACAGGTTACTTTATAGCCAGAATGTCTTTAATGCTCAAAGCCAGATAAAAAGAGACAACATGGGGATACTTTGGGCATTCTCTCCATGAGAGAAGGCATGAGGTGTACACTTGGCTATCTCTTAAAGGTCTGATTTCTGATCTTGGGGTTATGGGGTCGAGCCCGGAGTTGGACTCTGAGCTTAGCAGAGAGTCTGCTTGGGATTCTCCCTCTTCCTCTGCCCCACCTCAATAAATAAATAAATAAATCTGTAAAAAAAGATAATAAATATTCAAAAGCCCTCACTTTGTAATTGTTTCACTACATATCTCTATTAACTATGCTCCTTAGGTTATTTACATCTATTGTATATCTATGACATAAATACTATGTAATTTAGTATTACTCTACATCTTCTTTAAATACCACATTTAGTAATGTCACATTTATGGCTCTTTAACCACCTTTGTATAAGACCTACTGTACAGTTATTTCCCAGTGAATTCTTACTATTTCTCTACGCAGGATTTTCCTTCAACTATAGCCCACCGTGGTGTGGGATTTAGTTAATCTGACGGCTTTGTGGAAACCTACTTTGACATTTCTGCATGGAGATAATAATTTTTTTTTTTAAATCAGGCTATTTCAGCGAAAGTAGAAACCAAATATTCTTTTCTTTGTGAATGAACCCCTTAGACTCCAAATAAATCTGGTTTTCCAGAATTGTTGAACTGGCATGAAATCAGCACAGCACAATAGTCTTTAAATTGAACTTGAATAAACTTCTTATTTCATTAATTTTCAGATTTGATAGAAAGGAATGATGGAAAAAGAGATAAGCAAACACTTCGTTTTTTTTCTTCTCCAGTGTATCAAATTTACCCAACAACAAATTTGTCTGCAAAGCTTTTCCTTTAGCACTTACTCCGTTTGTGCCAGAGAATCTCTAAGCTTCTACTAATACTGTGATGTTAGCTAACATGCTTTCAAAAATTGGCCACATCCAATTATGTTTATTAATCAGAATGTTCTATTAGTCTCATTTATAAAGGGTATTTTTCTTAGCAAAACATAATGAAATAATTGCCTTTGACAGTGGGTAGTGAGGGAACTTTGACTGGGGTAAGTGCTATGAAAAGATGAGGTCAGATTTGAGATTCATTTGTCATGTTGTCATGGAACATTAAAAATATTTATGGAGAAAGATTTTCTTTGAGTTAATGTAACCTAATGAAAATAGTTTTTAAATTATTATGGTACCTTCTCAGATTGTACATCCAAATAGATTTGCTTATTCATTAGGGCTAAACATACATATGCACATATGCTTACACACACATATACATATACTTTAAACATAAGAGATGATTTTTTATTCTTTGTTCTATATGTTTATATTTCTATTACAGTTACATAATAACCAAAATATGAGGATATTATTAAATATCTTTAGTAAGCCCCATATGCATGTTTTATGTGGGGTATGCATGCATACATGTGTATTGTGGTTGTATTTGTATATTATTTGTGGACAACCATATATTTGATGTATTTGTTGAAGCGCACTTAATCGTAGGAAAGTGAAATTTCACTGGCATCTCTATGGAAAGAGAAGAATCTCTTAGTATGAAAGTATGAAAAATATTACTATATATATCTCATATATATATATAAACTTTATAAAAATTAATGACCTCATAATAGAAATATTAACAATTAAATAAAATATCAATTTTTTTACTAAGTAGTCATACTGAAAAAAAAAATCTGAATGTATTTTTATATTTCCGGGCTTATTTTTCTAACTGGTATATGCAGGCACTTTAAAAGTCATTGTCTTGGTTTGTAAATTCAAAGAAACTTTTTTTTTTAATTTTAAGAATGTATTTATTTTATTTATTTATTTATGAGAGAGAGAGAGAGAGGCAGAGAGAGAAGCGGATTCCCCAAGGAGCAGGGAGCCTGATGTGGGACTCAATCCCCAGACCCTGGGATCATGACCTAAGTTGAAGGCAGATGCTTAACCATCTGAACCACCCAGGTGGATCAGAAACATCTTAATCCTCAGCATAATGGTATTCTTCCTTTCCAGAAACAAACAAACAAAATGCGTATCAAAAAACTGCCGGGGCGCCTGGGTGGCTCAGTGGGTTAGAGCCTCTGCCTTCAGCTCAGGTCATGAGATCCTGGGATAGAGCATCGGGCTCTCTGCTGAGTGGGGAGCCTGCTTCCTCCTCTCTCTCTGCCTGCCTCTCTGCCTATGGTGATCTCACTGTCAAAAAAATTAATTAAATCTTAAAAAAAAAAAAAAAAAACCTACAAGTAGGGGCACCTGGATGGCTTGGTCAGTTAAGTATCTGACTTCAGCTCAGGTCATGATCTCAGGGTCCTGGGATTGAGCCCCACATTGGGCTTGTCCCTTAGCAGGGAGTCTTCTTGTCCCTCTGCCTCTCTCTTTGCCCCTCCCCATCTACACTGGTGCTTTCTCTTTCTCTCTTTCTATCTCAAATAAGTAAATAAAATCTTTAAAAAAAAAAAAACAGCTAAATTTTACTGCTTCAAATATTTCAGTGTAAGAACTTTCAAAAAATAATAATACATATACATCTTCACTCAGTATTTCATCTATATTTCCCCATTATTAAAAAAATAACAATCAGTCTTTGATAGATAAGTACACCAACCTTATATTGTTTACATGATTTTGTTTTGTCTATAACTAGTTTTGACCTAAGGAAATTTGACCCTTAAGTAAATTATTACACAAATAATAAGTATTCAGTAAATTGAATACTTTAACGTATATTTACAAATACATATCAGAAAAGAGACATCCTCAAGTAGAAGAAAAAGGCCAAAGTGAAACATTTGTGAGGATGGTCAAGTAATTGATTATATTTTTACATAAACACATTTAAATTAAATATATCTGCATTTCTATCTAAACATGTATACTTTGTAATAAACTGTCCAAAATCTACTTAGAGAATGTGCAGTGATATTAACAACTGGCAACTTGGCTGGCATTCCGCTCACAGCTGGGATCGGTATTTCGTGATGGCAAGTGTGGTATGTTTGCCATCTCATGTTACTACCTATCATTTTTTTTCAGTCAGAAAAAGAACAGTATGCCAGGAGTGAAGTGGTGTCACCACACTACTACCTACTACATCTGGGATGTGAGTTTTAAAGAAGATGAAATCAGACGGAAAATAAACTGTGAATGGTAGACTGTGAATACTACTGGCTTTTCTTATTGTGTTGGTCAAAGAAGAAATACAGAGTGAATCAGATTTGTGCAGAAATAATTATTTTTCTTACATTTCAGGGACAAGGCCATAAGAGTAAGGTAAAGTCTTTAGTTCAGAATTGAAATTGATGCATGCCTGGTATTCACAGGAGAATTATCTAAGTATTATACATGTCACCATGACTTCCAAGTTAACATCTGATAGGGAAAATTCATCACTATGCAAATTGAGAGATAGGGTGACTGATGCAGTGAACTCTTCAAATAACATATACCGAAAAGATCAAGATCTCTTTTCCTTTTTTTAAAAGATTTTATTTATTTATTTTACAGAGAGAGAGAGATCACAAGTAGGCAGAGAGGCAGGCAGAGAGGGAGAGGAAAGCAGGCTCCCTGCCAAGCAGAGAGCTCAAGGCTGGGCTCGATCCCAGGACCCTGAGATCATGACCTGAGCCAAAGACAGAAGCATAACCCACTGAGTGTCTCAGGCATCCCACAAGTTCTTTTTAATTAACAGTTGAGACATGAAAAAAAAAAAAAAAAAAAGGATGAAAGAAGATAAAAGTTGAGAATTCTATATTACCACATGCAAAATTTGAAATTTATAAAATCGTGTAGAAACAGAGCAAAAGTAGTATATGAGAATATAGAGATGCTTTTTAAACATTTGGGTTTGTTTGCTTGTTTTTTAAAAGATTTTATTTATTTATTTGACAGAGATCACAAGCAGGCAGAGAAGCAGGCAGATAGAGAGGAGGAATCAGACTCCCTGCTGAGCAGAGAGCCCGATGGAGGGCTCGATCCCAGGACCCTGGGATCATGACCCTAGCTGAAGGCAGATGTTTAACCATCTGAGCCACCCAGGGACCCACTTTTTAAACATTTGATTTGATTGTGGATGAAATACAAAATAAATATGAAATATTTGGATTTTTGTAAGACAAGAAGTAAAAATGAGTTGAAAGCATATCTCAAGATAAAAAGTGGTTTGATATAGAAAGATAGTATTGAAACAGAAGATCAATAGCTAAATGAAATCTAGCCTTTGAGATGGTGAAGAACATAATTATTACTGTGCAGAATTGAACCAAAATTGTGCAATAAACAATACAGAAAATGAGAAGGAAATGTTAAGGGGACTAAGGACACTTCAATATTTTATGGATGTGCAACACCAAAATAAAAATAACTAAAGAATGGAGGATAGAAATGATTTAAAATGAATGCAGCAAATGCTGCAAATATGTGTAACAAATAATAAATTATAAGATGTACCTAAATTGCGGGGCACCTGGGTGGCTCAGTGGGTTAAAGCCTCTGCCTTCAGCTCAGGTCATGATCCCAGGGTCCTAGGATCGAGCCCCACATTGGGCTCTCTGCTCAGCGGGGAGCTGATTTCCCCTCTCTCTCTGCCTCCCTCTCTGCCTACTTGTGATCTCTGTTTGTCAAATAAGTAAATAAAATCTTTAACCAAAAAAAAATAATAATAATAAGGTGTACCTACTTTGCTTCTTGAATAGCAGTCATCAGTTTTGCAGATAGGTAGATTTTTTTTTAATTTTTTTAATTCATTTATTTGAAAGAGAGATGGAGTGAGAGAGACTGAGTGAGAGAGGGGAGGTCACAGGGAGAAGCAGACTCCCCATGGAGCTGGGAGCCTGATGTGGGACTCGGTCCCAGGACTCTGGGATCATGACCTGAGCTGAAGACAATCGCCTAACCAACTGAGCCACCTAGGCACCAGGTAGATAGATTTTAAAACATGAATTTGCATATGCTGTTTATTGCAGATCCGTTGATCACATGAAACTGTATGTCACAATTTTAACAATGTTTTAAAATTGTTAGATTGAAAATAATTTAGATCAGTTATATATAGTTTTCTTTATTAAACACCTTATTAATCTAATTAGAGCAAATCAGAAGGTTGAAATAACAATTTAACTTGTCTTTTTAATTTTTAAGCTGCCTATTAATTCTGTAGGCTGTAGATAATTTAACATAAGAAATTATCAAAAAATGGTATATATATTTTATATTTTATATATATATTATATATATAATATATACTGTATATATACTGCATATATACAATATACAGTTTTTAACAAAAATCAGCCATATAGCTTCTATAGTCCTGGTTTGGGAAATGCAAGGTGGATTTTGGACTTAGAAAATCCAATCACTGTACAAGAATAAATGAACCTTTACCTGAGATTTAAAGGAGTATTATCCATCTATCTATCTATCTCATCTATTAGAGATTTATTTTATTTATTATTTTAAAGGAATATTATCTATCATCTATCTATTAGATATTTATATTATTTATTATTTTAGAGGTGGGAGGGGCAGAAGGAGAGGGGAAGAGAGCCCTGAGTATAAGGCATGTCCCAGGGCTCCATCCCACGATTCCTAGGTCATGGCCTAGGCCAAAATCAAGAACCAGACACTTATAATTGACTGAGCTACCCATACACCCCAGAATATAGTTTCATTTAACTAAGAATATGAAACCAATGTCTTCAGAATAATGAATATGTTTTGTTAGAATGGACCTCTCTACACTTTATAAATTATTGTGTCAGATATGCACACTTATAAAGATGTTAAATAATGAAGAAACAGAAAAATGAATATATAAAATAAAACATATTAAAATAGTTAATATGGTCTAAATATGTTTTAAACCAGAAAATTGTGCGTGAAATGTCTTTTGGGTTATTTCTTGCAATTTTGTGCTCTATGGAATAATGCTAGCATAATAATTTTCCAGGAGCGAGCACTTTGTAACTCAGTTTTATACAACTGGAAATTATGCAAAAGTTATCCTGTTCATTGTGGGGAATAAATATTTTCAAAATGATTTTATTAAAGATACTTAATAAACTATTTAGTGGAATACCTCTTATTTTAGAGTGATTTTAGTCAATATTGACCAGCCATCTGAATTGTGGACTAAGGTATATCCCAAACTCTTACTGGGCTGTGTAATTGTCGCTCATAATTTTTTTTAAGATTGATATATATAAAAGCCTCAACTTCATTATATGAAAAAGAAGCATATATAATTATAACTAGTCCCGAATATTACTTGATAACCTATGGGAGATAGTCAGTAGAAATGAGTTAATATGTTTAAATATTAACTGCTACCAATAATAACCTAAATAGCCAAGGAGAAATTAAAATTAATGACAAATCTTGCCAAAATCTTGTAGATACCAGCGCTATACTTCCTATTTTAAATCCTACTCTTGTATGACAACAAATCCCTCAGAGTGAATAAAAAAAAAGTTTCTATAGCAGGGGTATCCAATAAAGTTCAAAGAGTATTCTTATGTTAAAAAAAAATATTAACTGAATTAATGTGGTAAAACATCATTGCCATAGAATACTACCCATAGCTGAAGAAATATTTTAATTTTACTTGCTTAATCTGTACTATAACTTTACTTTTACATAACTTACAAGCTATTGTGGTAGTCTTTAAAGACATTAACTTATTAAGTAAAAACTGTTGAAAACATGTTCTTTCAAAGGCATTTTTTT
Organism: Mustela nigripes; assembly: GCF_022355385.1. NCBI lineage: Eukaryota > Metazoa > Chordata > Mammalia > Carnivora > Mustelidae > Mustela > Mustela nigripes. Next base: position 196,778,580 of record NC_081558.1, read on the forward strand.
CTTAGAGCCATTTTAAAGAGAGGAAAGTATAGAGAATATCCCTTTTTCCCTGTCTGCACACATAGATAGCCAACCCCATGATCAACATCACCTACCACAGTGGTACATTTGTTACAACAGCCGAACCTACACTGCTACATCATTATCACCCAAAGCCTGTAATTTATCTTAGCGTTCATTCTTGGTGCTGTACATTCTGTGGTGCTGTACGTTGTGTGGCTTTGGACAGACATATAATGACATGTATTCATCATTATGATATGATACAGAGAGGCTTTCCTGCCCTCTGTCCTGTTTAGTCCTCCTCTTAATCCCAACCCCTGGCAACTACTGATCGTTTTATTATGCCCGTACTTTTGCCTTTTCCAAAATTTTACATAGTTGGAATCATACAATATATACTCTTTTTCAAACTGGTCTGTTTCAGTTAATAATATGGATTTTAAGATTTCTCTGTGACAGTTCATGACCTGACAGCTATTTTTTTTTTTTAAATGCTGAGTGATGCTCCATTTTCTGGATGTACCATAGATTATTCATCCATTTACCTACTTAAGGGCACCTTGGTTGCTTCCAAGTTTTGGCAGTTATGAATAAAGCTGCTGTAAACATCAGTGTGAAGTTTTTTTTGCTTGTTTGTTTTTGTTTTTTTGTTTTCTTGTGGACCTAAGGATTAATTTTGGAGGGTCAATATCAAGGAGCACAATTGCTGGATCATTTGGTAATAGTATGTTTGGTTTCATAGGAAATCACCAAACTCCCTTCCAAAGTGGCTGTATCATTTTGTATTCCTGCCAACCATGTATAGGAGTTCCTGTCGGTTCATATCCTTGCTAGTATTTGTTGTTGTCAGTGTTACAGATTTGACTGTTGTGATATATATGGGTAGAATCTTTCTTTAATTTCTTTAATTTTTTAATTTGCCTTCCCCAGATGACATGTGATGAGGAATATCTTTTCAAATGATTATTTTCCATTTGAATGTCTTCTTTCATGAGGTACCCATTAAGGTTTTCGCCCACTTTTTGGTCTCATTGTTTGTTTACTTATTTTTGAGTTTTAGGAGCTCTATGTTTTGGATCACAATCTTTTGTTAATCTTGTCTTTTGCAAGTATTTTCTCCCTCTCTGTGGCTTGTCTTCTCATTCTTCTGACAGTATCATTGACAGAACAATTGTTTTTAATTTAAATGAAACCCAGCCTGTCAGTCCCCTCCCTGCCCAACCATGGATCATGACTTTGATGTTCTATCCAAAAAGCATCACTATACTCAAGGTCATCTAGATTTTCTCCTATGTTAACTTAGGATTTTTATAGTTTTGCATTTTTACCTAGGTCCATGATCCATCTTGGATTAATTTTTGTACAGGATTCGAAGTCTACATCTAGATTCGTGTGCATTTATGTTTATGTCCAATTGAAAAGATAATCCTTTGCACCATGGTTTTACCTTTGATTCTGTGTCAAAGAACAGTTGACTATGTTTATGTTGATCTATTTTTAAGCATTCTGTACTGTTTCAGTGATCTATTTGTCTCTCTCTCTCTTTTCTTTCTTTCTTTTTTCTTTCCTCTTTTTTTTTTTTTTTTTTTTTTTTTTTGCTGATACTAACTATATCAGCAAATATTGATTACTATAGCTTTCTATTAAGACTCGAAGAGGGTAGTGTCAATTCTCTATCTTTGTCCTTCTTCGGAATTGTGTTGGCCATTCTGGGTCTTTTAACTTTCTGTATAAAAATCAGAATCAGTTTGTCAATATCCACAGAATAACTTGTTGGGGGTTTTGCACTGAATTTATAGATCGAGTTGGAAAGAAATGACACCTTGACAATATAAAGGCTTCCTATCCATGAATATGGACTATCTCTAAAAATTTAGTTTTATCTTTTTTGTTTGTTTTAAGTCGTTAGAGTTTTATAGTTTTCTTCCTATAGGTTTTGCACCTATTTATTTAGATTTATGCCTAAGTATTGCATTTTGGGGTATGCTAATGAAAATGGTATTGTACTTTTTATTTCAGATTCAACTTGTTTATTGTTGGTGTGTAGGAAAGCAATTGACTTCTCTGCATATTAACCATCACTACTTTATTCTTTTTTGTTACATTACTTATGATAGTCAAAAAGTGTTAGCAACTCAAATGTCCATCAGTGCATGAGTGAATAAATAAAATGTGGTATATCCATGGCATGGAATATTATTTGACAAAAGCAGAATAATAACTTTATAATTACAGCAATATATACACACACACACACATATATGTGTGTATATAATAATAATATACATATGTATGTGTGCATATATATATATATATATATATACATATATATATATCCACATCGGTCTTTATGCTCTACTCTTTTAAAAAAATTATGTATTGTGGGGCATGTGGGTGGCTCATTTGTTGGTTGTCTGACTCTTGATTCCAGCTAGAGTCATGGTCTCGCGGTTGTGGAACTGAGACCCACATCTGGCTCTGCACTGGGTGTGGAACCTGCTTGGGATTCTCTCTCTCCTCCTCTGTACCTCCCCATCCCCGCTTGCACGTGAATGTGTACACGCACATACACACACTCTCTCTCTAAAAACAAAATTAGAAAATTAAAAAAAAATCAAAAATTGTGTATCGATGTATAATCTGTGTAGAATTATGCCATATTTTTCTCTAGAGATATGTTATTACTGCAATTCTATATATATAGATGAATTGCCTACATAATAGTGCTGTATGAAAAACAAACATTAATTTATTATTCAGTTTATATTCATATATTCAGTTTATATTTCATTCAGAAGCTTTTAACTTAAAAAATAAATATAATAAAAATTACCACTTAAAATATGCTTGTAGCATTAAAGATGCTATCTCTTGTAGTAACTTTGCCTAATTTTTCTTTCTCTTTTTCTTTCCTTGATATTCATTTCATCTCTTATATTTCACTCATTTATTTCAATATATTTTGAACTCCCACTATGTGCAAGATCCTGTGAAGGATCTGAACATATAGAAGTGAAAAAATTAAATATATATCAGTGTAAATGGGTATGTAGGTATATTAGTTTCCTATCAATACTGTAACAACACGGGTATAAGTTAGTAGTTTAAAACAACACAAGTGTATCATTCTAAAGTTGTTGAAAGTTGGAATTTTGAAATTAATCATAAGGAACTAAAATCTAGGTATTGACATATTTTCCTTCTCAAGGCTGTAGTGAAGAATTATTTTCTTTATCTTTACTAGTTTCTAGAAGTTACCTGCAAGCATTTGCTCACAGCCGCTTCTGTCTTTAGAGCCACCTGTGTGGAGTCTTCAAATCCTTCTCTCTCGCTCTTGGTCAGTCACTTTAGGTCTTTCTCTGATTCTCTCTTTTGCTCTAACCTTTGGTTAGTCACATGGTCTCTGACTCCCTCACCATCCTCTTTCCCTTACAAAGCCCCTTGTGGTCACAATGAATCCACAAAAATAATCCCCAGTAATCTTCCCATTTCATTTCAAATCCTAACATAAACCCATCAGCAAAGTACCCCCCCATGTAAATGAACAAATTCATAGGTTCCAGGGGTGCCTGGGTGGCTCATTGGTTAAGCTTCTGCCTTAAGCTGAGGTCATGTTCCCAGGGTCCTGGGATAGAGCTCTGCATTGGGCTCCTTGCTCAGTGGGAGGCCTGCTTCTCCCTCTCCCACTCCCCCTGCTTGTATCCCTCTCTTGCTGTGTATCTCTCTGTCAAATAAATAAATAAAACCTTAAAAAAAAAAATCATGGGTTCTAGAGATTAAAAAATACACATCTTCAGGGGAGGGGGAATTTTTCTATCTATTGCAAGAGGTATTTCTATATATCTGTTACAACTTCCATTTATAATATATGGGTGCATATTGAATGAGAGAAAAAAAAAAGTTCAATAATCTAATGTTAGATTTAACAGAGTCCCTGTACATATTAAAACAGGTTATTATTGAAGTCCATAAACATTGCTAAAGATTTTAATGGAAGGCTCTCTTTTTATTTTTCTAAGATTTTATTTATTTATTTGACAGAGAGAGAGAGATAGAGAGAGAGGAAACACAGCAATGGGAAATGGGAAAGGGAGAAGCAGGCTTCCTGCCTCCGAGCAGGGAGCGTGATTTAGGGTTCCATCCCAGGACTGGGATCATGACCTGAGCCAAAGACAGATGCTTAAAGACTGAGCCACCCAGGTGCCCCTAGAAGATTCTTTATAGAATAAACCCAGATTTGGTTTTGTATGATCAGCATAGATAAATGTCTATTTTTATGAAAACATATTGTTTTAGAATATAAAACAGAGACAAGTTCATAAAGCAGACATTTGTACCATAATTAATATTTTTTAAAGGATCACCCATGTAAACACTGTGCGCTGGAGAACCCTATAAGAAGAGAACTCTGTCAGCACTGTGGAAACATTTGTATGTTGGGGCAACTGGGTGGTTCAGTGGGTTAAGTGCCTATCTTCTGCTCAGGTCACGATGCTGGAGTCCCAAACTGGAGCCCAGCATTGGGCTCCCCACTGAGCAGGGAGTCAGGTTCTCCCTCTACCCTTCCCCCCGCTCATGTTCTCCCTCTCTCTCTCTCCTCTCTCTCAAATAAATAAATAAATTTTTAAAATTGCATGTTATTCCCAGGGTGTAATCTTTAGAGATAGCTACTACCCTACCTTCAGTAATCATTTCCTTGATATTTTTAAGCCTTAGACATATGTCCCTAAACAATATATTCTTACTTGATTTTATAATATAAGTCAAACTACATTCTATGTATTATGATATGTCTTGCCAGATTATATTTGTAAAATCTACGCATCATTTTGCATATAAATCGGGATTTTTTTAATGTGATTTTGTACAACATTGCACTGGTTTCATTTATAATCCAATAATCTTAGAGTGAAGCCTATTAAAAAGTATAGATTGACATAACAAGATATAATAAGTATGATGATAATAATAAAGAATTATGTTGGCTTTCCTATCTCATCACACTTCTATCACCAGTCTATACAACATGTTCTTTACATGAAGCAGCAGCCATATCTGGGACATGCACAATTTCTGTGGCAAAGGGAACAAGTAAGTGGGTTGAATTGGGTTTTGTCCTTTAAAGCTTATTCCAGAATTTCCACTTATCATAATCCAAATAGGTCACAGACCCATATGTGATTCCAAGGAAGCAGGGAAGTACACTTATTTTGTGTAGCTTGAGGGGAGAGACCTGGTTGGATCTCATGGACTACACTAATCGATTCTGTGACTGCAGCAGTAATTAGTCATAAATACTCAATTTGTTATTTCTGCTACAAAATCATACTCAAGTACATGGTCATTGTGTATAAAATGCGTTATTAATGTGTAACAATTTTAGGAAAATGCATTAGCAAGTTAAAGTTTTGTGAACCTGTATTAAAATGTGGGTAAAACATGATGCTTGTATAGTAAAATTCAAAAGATAGAACATTCCACTACCAGTATTGTGCTAAAAATAGGACTGTAGATGCCAGAATATATAAAAATGATCTTACCTTAAAAAAATAATTTACAAAATTAGAACTTTGGGAAAACAGATACTTTTTTATAATGTGACATTTCACATCATAGCATACTTTTTAAAAATGTTGGTACTTTAAAGTGCCTATAGAACATTTTAAATCAGGTGAGTCTTTTGTGTCATTCAGTATGACTTAGGAAAATGTTGATAGCATAAAGATGAGCTCCTTTTAGTTGCTTCCAAGCCTTAGAGGATATCCTTTGATATCAGTTTGTCAGTTTGGGGGGATTTGTGTGTGTCTGTGTGTGTGTGTGCGCGTGCGTGTGAATGCATTGAGATTCTTTTCAGTTCTCCTTGTTATGACTTATTTTCTTATTTTCTTTTTTTTTTTTTTTTTAATTTTTTATTTTTATAAACATATATTTTTATCCCCAGGGGTACAGGTCTGTG